>NC_090283.1:20755000-21117500 GCF_037392515.1 Haliotis asinina | reverse complement strand
ACAAGGCATGATGTATTCATCACAAACCATGCACAGTGTCAGTCAATGACATTGTTGCCATGTAACTGTTGCCTCAGCCTGGCAACATGGCATAATGTAATCATTAAAAACCATGCATTCAGTGTCTGCTGGTGCCACTGTTACCATTTAACTGTTGTCTAGCAACATAGCATGATGTAATGATCAGAGACCCTGTTGCACAGTATCTGTCGATGCTACTGTTACCACTAAACGTTTGCCTGGAATATTGTTAGAAGTGGCATAAAACTATACTCACTTGCTCACTGTCTGTTTCAGGTGGGCTGGGACTGTGTAACACACAGTATGCCCGTCTGGTGGAAATAGTCGGGGCACATGACCTGGGTGTCGGCATCACTCTTGGGGCACATCAGGTCAGAATTATTTATATGTTTTCATCATAACATTTTCATCTTTTGACCACATTGATTGCGGTTTGTTAACAAGCTGGTGAATCCAAAACAGAACCTTTGTATTACATGTTTCTCTTTCATTGAAACACTCCCCCAGAGAAAACGTCACTTTTATCATTGTGTCTCAGTGATCTTTCGTCACCACTTGCACCTTTCCGTACCCTTCAAGAGGGGCACGAGTCTCTATTCAGCTTCTCACCTAACAACAATGGTGTGAAATGATTCTCATGACATCAGTAACTAGTGTGATTTATTCTGACTTATGTACATCCTGTTGAACAGCTGGAGAGAATACATATACCATTTGAAACAGAAATTTTTGTTTGCATAGGTTTAATTCATTGCCATGTGAAGAAACCATTTGCTGTGGTGTCCAAGACAACCTGACTCGGTTTTGAATCTGTTGGTATTCATGACAACCTAGTTTGTCCAGTGGTTCTGTTTGTTTTCTATCTGTTGGTATCCATGACAACATAGTTCATCAGCTGGCTTTTTTTCCATGTGTAGACAACCCTGACAAACTAGTTCATTCAGTGTTTCTATGCTCAATCTGTTTGTGTCCATGGCAACCTTCTTTCTCAACTGATTCTGTTTTCAATTTGTAGATATCCATAATGAACTAGTTTATCATCTGTCTCAGTTTTCAATCGATTGGTATCCATGGCAACCAAGTACATTAACTTTTCTGTTGTTTTCAGTCTATTGGGTTCAAAGGTATTCTGTTGTTCGGCAACCCAGAACAGAAGAAGAAGTACCTTCCAAAGTTAGCATCGGGGGAAACTGTCGCAGCCTTCTGTCTCACAGAGCCAGCAAGTGGATCTGATGCTAGTGTGAGTAGCCATGGCAACATCAGTCCAAACTGCAGGTCAATTTTCGACCCTGAAGCACATGTAGCCTCTATAGTGTTACTTTGGCCAGTGACTTTGTTTGGAACATGTCCCATTTTGCCATGCAGTAAATGGATATCCATGACTAAGATGTTATGTAACTGTTGTCCTTCCAGCACTTGAGACCCATGAAGATCACAGTAAGAATTGGCTTTTAGTATTTCTTGTTATAAGATGCGACGGAACGGATTGAGTGGTCATTCTCACAGACTTGGTTTCATGTCACTGTACCCTATTGTGTAGGTCAATGTTCATGCTTTGATCACTAGATTTTCTGGTCCTGACACCATTATGTACAGACCATCAGCAGTGTTCACAATGGTGTTTCAAAGTAACAGGACATTGTGTCCTGTAAGTTTCAGATGTCTGTCGGACCCACTTCACACAAAGACATTGTGAAATATTGAGTCAGACACTGGGGCTGGTGGGTTGGTGATTTCTGTCTGACCACTGGCGAATTGGCCAGATTTTTCAGAGGGTCAGATGCTATTTGTGAAGACTGTCATCATCATATAGCTGGAATATTGCTGAGTGCAGCATTTAGCAACAAACCAATCCAAATCCAGCACCTGAAAGTCAGTCAGGCTTGTTTACTCCCGAGAGACCTGAGGGAAACATTCCAGTGAACACTGGTCCGTGGACCATTATAATACTGATGCACTGGTTTTGGTTGAACAATACAGGTAGTCTGGGGTGTATACTCCCCAGGAAGCTGAGAAAAACCTTCAAGTAAATACTGGTCCATAGACTGCTGTAATTAATGATGCACTTATTGTTGTTAAACATGTGTATACCCCCAAGGGAGCTGAGAAAGAAAATCTAGTGAACACTGGTTCTCTGACCTGTAGAATAAATGCACTTGTTGATATAAACATGTGGACATGTATCATGGAAGTCATATTATTTGCATAAATCATATACATTGTATGTTACAGTCCATCAAGACAAGAGCAGTGCCCACTGCAGATGGCAAACACTATATTCTCAATGGCAGCAAGATCTGGATCAGTAATGGTGGTCTGGCAGAAATCTTTACTGTCTTTGCCCAGGTAGACATCATTTGTGATATTTTATTTTGATGCTGTAAATTTCCTAATGGTGTTTCAGATGTTATTGAGTGAGTGAGTGAGCGAGTTTTGTGTTACACCACTTTTGGCAATATTCCTACAATATCATGGTAGGGGACACAAGAAATGCTTCACACATTGTATCCATGGGGGGAATCGAACACGGGTTAGAACTGATCTGTAGTAACCCTTGCCTGACGTGAGAGGAGACTGATCGAGTGGTCAGACTTACTCACTTGGTCGGCACACATCACTGTATCTCAGTTGCATATGCTCATGCTGTTGATCACTGGATTGTCTTGTCCAAACTTGATCATTAATAGACTGCTGTCAAATAGCTGGAATATTGCTGTGTGCAGCATTATACCGATCAACCAATTAACTTCTAAGATAATTAACCAACTGATAAATAACCAAGATTTTATTGTTGGGAATTCTGGATAGTTGTCCCTTCGGGTGATGCCGCCATGGCATCGCAACCTTAAAAATTAAACTCAACTCTTCTCACCTGTTCATAATGGTATAATGATATAGTGACCTTCACCTTCAGACTCCAGTGAAAGACCCTAAGACGGGTGTTACCAAGGACAAGGTCACTGCATTCATTGTGGAGAGAAGCTTTGGTGGCGTGTCAAAGTAAGTCTACAAGAGCAAGTGAGTTTAATTTTACGCCATTTTTGGCAGTCTTTTAGCAATATCATGGTGGGGAACAGCAGAAATGGCCTTCACACTTTGTGTCCATGAGGAATTGAACTCTGGTCTTTGGTGTGATGGGTGAACACTTTAACCACAGGGCAACCCCACCACCCCTTCAAGTCTTGAAGAATGGCCCTTGGTCTTGTTTCACTAAGCAGTTGGTTGGACTGTTTCAACATGGACTTTGTTAGGTTTGGTTCTTCTGTCACTTCGGGAAACTGACAGTGTCTGTGATTATCAGAAAGCTTTTGCACTGATGGAGAAGCAGGCGTGCAAATAGGATTTCACTTCCAGATCATGACTTGCAAGCCTCCAGTATTTCTGAATGAAACCTTTGTCAGATGTCCAGCAAGAGTTTTACTGTTGCTTCTTTGCATTCAAGAATTTCTGATTTTGTATTGTGTTTCTGTTAGTGGTGTTCCAGGGATTGGGAAAGAGAGCTTTGACAATGGGCCATTTACAGGATTATTAGCCATTTTCTGAATTAAGAATGGGCCATTGCCCTTGTGTCAGTAGTAAACTTCAAAATTTTAATGGGCCATTTTTCTTTCTAATGTGCCTTAATTGAAATAATGAAAGATCGGTTGCAGTAACCAAATGACCAAGTGATCACATTTTCTCATAATCGAACACAAACGATTTTGGAACTACTGTTTTAGTGTTTGAAATACTTGATAATGGAACATAGCTTACAAGTTGTCAGGGCCTGAAAATTCTTGAAACTCACTTCACTAACTGAAAAGTCATGGCTGAATGTCTTGAAGATTCAAGAAAGTTTATGTTCGTGATATGTTGGTCCTCACTTTGAAGTAGTAAGTTGCATCTTGTTATACGTATCTTCTGTAACAACCTAAATAGGAAAATCTGAAAAATGCTCCTAACCAGTTTTTTTTGATGATCTTTTCCTAGTAACGAACCAGTCATCACATGTCAGCTGATTCCCAACACTAGTTTCCATTGCAACAAGTTGTACTTACTTTCAAATGAGAGCAGCTTTGTTCCTGGAATACTGTGAATAGATTTGCAATATGGATTCATATTGTCTTCAGTATTTTTTAGAATTGATGTTGCACAAGGATGATTTGTGTGTTTTAGTGGTCCTCCAGAAAAGAAGATGGGAATCAAGGCCTCCAACACGGCTGAAGTCTACTTCGAGGATGTCAAGGTCCCAGCAGAGTGTGTCCTGGGAGGTAGGTCATGAACCTTGTAACCATGGTAACTTGTGCTGTACTGAGTTCGGGACCAACTATTCTGGTACTGAAAGTAGCGTTGAAATGACTTTTCATGGATTTGTTGAGTTTGAGCCGTTGTCTTCTCAGATTCAGTCTTTAAATGTCTGAATCAGTGTCTGATTGTGTTGAATCATTGCCTGAATCTGCATACGAATCTGAATTTGTCTGTTGGAATCTGTCTGAATCTGAACTCTGTCTGAATTTGTGTCCTAGTCTCTGAATCTTTTGTCTTAATGCCTGAATCATTGCCTTGGTCTGTTTGTTTGTCTGAATCTGCATGTTGGAATGTGTCTCAGACTCTCTGCCTGAATCTGTTCTCAAATCTGTTTCGGAATCTATCTGTACTCAAATCTGTATTTGTTTAAATCTGTTTTGGTGTCTTCATCTGAGTCAACATCAATGTCTGTACTTGTGTCTGAGTCTGTTTCTGATGTGTCTGTGACAGAATGTGTCAGAATCTGTGTCTGTTTCTGTATCTATGTATTGATGATTGAAACTGTGTCTGGTTTGTTTTCTGAATCTATTCATCCGAATCTTTGTCTAGACATATCTAAATCTGTTTCTGCCTGAATGTGTCTTCATCTGAACCTCATAATGTCTGTCTGACAGGTGAAGGTGGAGGGTTCAAGGTCGCCATGAACATCCTAAACAATGGGCGGTTCGGGATGGCTGCAGCTCTCTCTGGCACCATGAGATACTGCATCCACAAAGCGGTGAGACATGTTGAAAACAAACAAAACATGCCCTGAATTCAGAGAAAACATTCCTGGGTTCAAAAATCTGATGCCTGGGATCAAATAATGGTATCTTACTTTTCAGTAGGCTAGTAGATAATTTCGGCTTACAGTTTCAAACTGCAGATAAACATGGATTTCAGGTCATATCTGCTCCAAATGACTAAGCAAATGATCACATTTTCTCATAATCGAATACAAACGATTTTGGAACTACTGTTTTAGTGTTTCAAACACTTGATAATGGAACATAGCTTACAAGTTGTCAGGGCCTGAAAATTCTTGAAACTCACTTCACTAACTGAAAAGTCGTGACCGAATGTCTTGAAGATTCAAGAAAGTTTATGTTCATGATATGTTGGTCATCACTTTGAAGTAGTAAGATGCATCTTGTTATACGTATCAACCTAAATGGAAAATCTGAAAAATGCTCCTAACCAGTTTTTTTCATTTCATTTCAATCATTTCATATCTGCTCAAAATATACCTATTAAATTTCACAATGATAATAAAGTAGGGTCATCTTTCTTTGTTATTTATCACATCTCAATAAAAAGTCGACTAAACATTAACATGAAATGCCACGTTGATTTATTCTTTCATAATTATGTCATCATGATTATGTCATAAAAATCAGAGCAAGTAGGAAATGAGTCAAGATAAGTTACTTTAAGTTACGTTTAAAAAACACCAAAAGTGGTGTAAATCAGTGTTCATGCAGTGTTCATGCAGTGTTCATGCAGTGTTAATGCAGTGTTAATGCAGTGTCTTGTTACTGTTGGTTACAGGTGGAGCATGCCTCTCAGAGAACTCAGTTCGGCAAGAGGATCGACTCATATGGAGCTATCCAGGAGAAGATTGCACGGATGACCATGATTCAGTATGTCACCGAGGTGAGATTTGGAAATGGGTACCCGGTAGTATCAGATAGGGGTGGGACTTTTGACTGAGAATAACAGAGTCAGAGACTAAAATTGCATGCAGATACAGATATTTTCCAAACATATTGTGATATGTATTTATAAGAAGGCATTGTAGTAAAACTGCCCATCTCTTGTAGTGAGTATGTTTCTATTTGTGGTGGTGTGTGGTCCTGTGTGTAGAGCTCAGGTCATAATCATTTCAAGTTAAGCAACGTCAGGTGCGGAGAACCCTTGGATAGGTGACTGTGTTTGTCTCCTTGAGAGACAACTTGACTCCTGAGAGTTTCAAGGACTTCGGTCCTGCCCCACAGTCAAGAACATGTGATACATGTGGTCTCACCTTAGGCAAGTGAGTTTATTCCAAATTGCCTCTGTCCACCCAGCAGTAACATTGGGTACCTGGTATGATACAAAGGTTGTCTGAATTTGAACCTTGAGTGCCGGATAGGCGACCAGTTGTATTCTCCACAGGGAATGTTCTGTACTCTTTGACCAGAGCAATATGTCAGAGCTTTGAGCATGCAATGTGCATGGACAAATGCGCAATATAAAAGGACTATTATCATTATTTTGACTTTGCTAAGTTATTCACGAGGCGTACTATCTATCCGTTACATGTTAAGATGTCAGTGTGTTGTGAAATGTGAATCTCCGCTCAGTAGGGGTATACATATCTATTGGTATTTCTAGAATTATAACCCTGCAGTGAACAGGAAGTGGCCTCGATAGTCAGGATTGTGATCTTCTAAATGCCTGAATTGTTTGCTCAGTGTTACATTGTGTCCTGTCATTTTCCACATGATTCATGTGCTGGGGTTTACAGTTACTGCTGATTACTAATCTATATAGAGATAAATGTAGATATACAGTATGTTCCTTGTGATTTGAGGCCCAATAAGATACAGATTAAAATTGGTCCTTAGCAACCCAAACTTGTCATAAGAGTTGACTAACGAGAATGGGTGGTCAGACTTGCTGACTTGGTTGACACACCATCATATCCCAATTGCATAAATGGATGCTCATGATGTTGATCATTGGATTGCCATGTCCAGACATTTATTTATAGCTGGAATATCAATGAGTATGGCAAACAACCAAACCAAACCATGAAAAGCTATACAGTGACGTTCACTAAGATGTGTATTTTTGTTTGTTCCACAGTCAATGGCATACATGGTTTCTGCAAACATGGACCAGGGTTCAACGGAGTTTCAGATTGAGGCTGCCATCAGCAAGATTTTTGCCTCCGTATGTATACATTCTACCTGTATGCTCAGGATCTGTCTGTGCATCCATCCATCCATCCATCCATCCATCCATCCATCCATATCCATCCATCCATCCATCCATCCATCCATGAAAAAACTTCTACCCAGGATAAACTGCTACATCTTTCAAACAACATATGATGATAAAGTACTTGCCACCCTGACATTTGTAACCATGACAACTGTTTCAGGAAGGGGCGTGGTTCTGCGCAGATGAAGCTATACAAGTCCTGGGAGGAATGGGTTTTATGAGGGTAAGGAAAGAGTCCTGATGATCACCACGAAAGAAGAGATCTGACAATGGCTAGATCTATGTATTGACCAAAAATTTTTGATACGCTTCAAATATTGTGATACGCATTCCAGTATTTTCATCTGAAGTGTCTGACAGGGATCGACACCAATTTTACATGCAGTCTTCTGTATGTATACTGAAGGAAGTATGACAGTGTCAGTGTCAAGGTCACCATGTCTTTTGAAGCAGTGGGGTAGCCAAGTGGTTCAAGCATTCAATCATCACACCACAGACCTGAGTTCAATTCCCCACATGGGTACAATTTGTGAAGCCCATTACTGTTGACCCCTGCCATGATATTGCTGGAATATTGATAAAAGGGGCACAGAACTCCCTAGTGGAGAAAAATCGCTTTTACTCTGACACTACAAAGAGAAACATTTGTGACTATATTACTACATAGAACACTTTGTTAACACTATGGATATATTGGAGTAAGAATCCTTTGAAAAACAACCCAGATAGATCATTCATGGCCCTTAGTAATTCACAATATCGCCGAAAGGGCATGAAATTTCTGAGTGTTTCTGTTGTGACTGGATTTAATGTGATGGACCTTTCATTCTTTTACCTGCAATGTGCTGATAAATACATGTTTCAGGACTGCGGGCTGGAGAGAGTGATGCGAGACCTTCGTATCTTCCGCATCTTCGAGGGAACTAACGACATCCTTCGTCTCTTCATAGCACTGACAGGAATTCAGGTAAGGGTCTCCAGTGACTTTATTGCAGCTTTGAGACAGACATGATGTGTTCTGCAGCCACTTGACCTGACTTAACCGAGAACAGGTTCACAGCTTCAAAAAACCCTCACCCAACACATCCCCAGTCATCATTTGGACTCCAGTTATAAGGAAAACGTTTACCACTATCTAATCCTAATACAACGTCCCAAGCATACTCATCTTGTTTCTTATATCATACCATTATGTCTTTTCCATACGGGACACTCAGGTTTCAGGGAGACACATGAAGATTGGTGTTAAAATTGACCTTCAGTATCCCTTACTTGTTGTTAGAGGTAACTAATAGGATCGGGTGGTCAAACTGGCTGACTTGGTTGACCCAAATGTCATCATATCTCAGTTACATAGATAACTGCTCATACTCTTGATCACTGGATTGTCTGGTCCATACTCAAATATTTACAGACCACTGCCATATAGCTGCAGTATTGCAGAGTGTGGCGGAAAACAACAACGAAACCAAATCCATAGAGCACACTTATGTTTTAGAACATGTTTTAAAATCACACATTTAATGAATACAGAGTTCTATTTAGGAAGTGGTAAAATGTAACATGTTTTATTTGGGGTTACACTTTCTCATTAAAGTACAGATTCCGGTATTTCTAGGCTTGTAATCATGCTAGTGGAAGGTGAGGTGACTTGAGTGGGTTTGATTGCTGGCTTTGCATGCTGCCAACTTGGTGCCTCATTCTAAGGGTGTGGGTTTGGATTCTGCAAAAGTACAAAAGTACTAGAATCTGTTCACGATGAAGTGTAATCTCATATATACTCTTCACAAAATGTAGGGGAACTATACTTTCAATGTATAGTTGTCGAAATTAGGAGATATATGGGATTGAATCAATGTTGATACAATAATAATGGGTGTTTTGAGAATGCATCATCACATGGATTTCATTCAAAGCAAAGCTGTTCATTCAGTTATCCCCCTTGTTAGGTGACTGGAGTATGACGTAAACTTGCAGGTTTATAATATTCAGCCAGTAGTGTGTGATTTGACCCTGAAAAACCTGACCATGCCCAGATGGTCTACAGTGGAAAACGTCAAGATTCATAATGACACTCCATGCACGTGTAGGAGGCTCCCACGCTGTGCATGTGCTTCCCATGCATTGTGTTTGCATGTGGTGATAACGTGAAATGATGCTGCATGCCATACACAAGGTGAATGTTATTGTAACAGTCCTCAATGGGTTTGCTTGCTACCAGACTTCAAAGCTAAGGTTCCCCAACTTTTTTGGAAGAGAATATAACATGTTTCACACATTTGATGAGTGGTACCTTGGATATGTGGATCATCTGAAGCTGATAAGCAGAATTTCTAAATTTAGACAATGGTGCATTTCTGGAATGTTTAATTAGCAGACCAGCAAGGGTGACTTTGTGGAATAGCTGAATGGTAGACAAATAAAAAATTGATTAGTAAATTTTTTTACAAGAAGTTGATAATGGTCTGCTTCTGTTGCTTGAGTTACACTATAAACATGGATGTTATGACTTGCCGAGTCCTATAGTATTCTGATGAAGTGTGACCTTTGACCTTTGACCTTGATCTTCAGTATGCTGGAGGTCAGCTGAAGGAGGTACAGAAAGCGCTGAAGAATCCGGCAGCTAATGTTGGAGTACTTTTGAACATGGGGTCCAAGAGAGCCAAGAGGTAAGCATTCATGTTTCTGAGACAAGGGAGTTAACTGACAACAGTTTCCATGATTCACAAATTAACTTATAATTTCAAGGCTGCACTGTAGCACTATGGTCGTTAAAAATTTTATGCCTAAGTCACTCCTGCTACCAGTCAAATTCCACCTTCAGTTCAAACAAAATGGTCAGGTTGAAATTGGTCCCAGGCAATCCATGCTTGCCATAAGAGGCAACACTGACTTGGCTGACACGTCATCATATGTCAGTTGTGTAGATTTGATGCTTGTGCTGTTGATGACTGGATTGTCTCATACAGTTTTTATTCCTTACGTATTGCTGCATATTGCTGGTTGTGACATTAAACAATAGGCCAACCAACCAACCGAATCAAACAAAATGGAGCTGCAAAATCCAGACAGTGTTTTTTTTAAGCTGATCAAAGAAAACATATTCCTTCCTCACAGATACCATGGCTTGTGGAGGATGGGAAATCCGTATACAAATGCTTAATATTAGTGGTAAACAGTGCCGGACAGCAGAATATCACCACCATTCAGACTGTAGGACAGTGCTTGACATGCCCCTTGGCTATTGGATTTTCACCCTGCAGAGATGCAAATGCTCCCAAATTTACAAGAATCATCCTGAAAATGCTGGTTTCTCCATTCTGACGAAGCCAAATTGATTCCGATATTTTTCAAAATATAACAAAGATACAGTGTTAGACAATGGAGGGCGAGGATCATCTCTGACTATAAATAATAATAATTAAATAAATATAACAATTAAGTCACATAAATTCCTCAATTGTTTACTGAAGAAAGTATTCCTGAGGTTGAGTAGGCTGCCTGATAAATTCCATGCAGTGCTTACTCTATTCACTTAACATTCACAAACAGTGCTGCAGAGTGTTGCAAAACGGTTTCAGTTGTATACGGATCTCTGTGTGTTGTGGCATTGAAAAGTTTAGTTCCCTGAGTGCAACAAATTATAGTGTTCCCTAATTTGTTGGGAAAATCCCTATTTTTTCTATATTATTGAACGCAGATTCATAATTGCACCAATTTGAGTTTGGCATCTCTGTCATCCTGTCTGAGTCGGTAAGTCTTGACATGATGTGTGAAGGGATAGTGTGCAGTACATACTTTCAGTAACCAGCCACACACCTAATTAATTACAGCCTTAAACATACAGCTGAATACTGCTGTCAAAATGCAACACAAATATCTAAATGTATTTGAAATTATACCCATTTCATCAGAATTGTTTTATTTCTCCTTCAGAATGGTTGGTATGAGTTCTGGTCAGTCCCTCGGTGAGTTTGTCCACCCCGAGCTGCAGGAGGCAGGGAATAAGGTGAGTCCTTATTAAGTTCCCAACAAGCAGCTGCTATAGTTACATGCCACTGGACACAGGAAACAATGGCTACTGTTACCATGACAGTACAAGAAACAATGTCTACTGTTACCATGACATTGGATGACAATGGTTACCATTACCTTGACTGCACAAGAAACAGTGTCTACTGTTACCATGACATTGGATGACAATGGTTACCATTACCTTGACTGCACAAGAAACAATGTCTACTGTTACCATGACATTGGATGACAATGGTTACCATTACCTTGACTGTTCAACGAAACAATGGCTACTGTTACCATGACATTGGATGACAATGGTTACCATTACCTTGACTGTTCAAAGAAACAATGTCTACTGTTACCATGACATTGGATGACAATGGTTACCATTACCTTGACTGTTCAAAGAAACAATGGCTACTGTTACCATGACATTGGATGACAATGGTTACCATTACCTTGACTGTTCAAAGAAACAATGGCTACTGTTACCATGACATTGGATGACAATGGTTACCATTACCTTGACTGTTCAAAGAAACAATGCCTACTGTTACCATGACATTGGATGACAATGGTTACCAATACCTTGACTGAACAAGAAACAATGGCTACTGTTACCATGACATTGGACGACAATGGTTACCATTACCTTGACTGCACAAGAAACAATGTCTACTGTTACCATGACATTGGATGACAATGGTTACCATTACCTTGACTGCTCAAAGAAACAATGTCTACTGTTACCATGACATTGGATGACAATGGTTACCATTACCTTGACTGCTCAAAGAAACAATGTCTACTGTTACCATGACATTGGATGACAATGGTTACCAATACCTTGACTGCACAAGAAACAATGTCTACTGTTACCATGACATTGGATGACAATGGTTACCATTACCTTGACTGTTCAAAGAAACAATGTCTACTGTTACCATGACATTGGACGACAATGGCTACCAATACCTTGACTGTTCAAAGAAACAATGTCTACTGTTACCATGACATTGGATGACAATGGTTACCATTACCTTGACTGCACAAGAAACAATGTCTACTGTTACCATGACAATGGATGACAATGGTTACCATTACCTTGACTGCACAAGAAACAATCACTACTGTTACCATGACATTGGACGACAATGGTTACCATTACCTTGACTGTTCAAAGAAACAATGTCTACTGTTACCATGGCATTGGACGACAGTGGTTGCCATTACCTTGACGTATAAAACAGTAGTCTGCTGTTACCATGACACTCTACAACAGTTGTTACTGTTTCTATGACAATGGAAGATAACTGCTGATGTTACCATGGCAGTACAAGACCATGGGAACTGACAGCATGACAATGTAACACAGGAGCCTACTGATCCGAATGACAATAGAAGACAATGGCTGCTGTTCCATGTCAGTATTTCACAGTAGCTTACTGTTATCATGACAAGAGACAGCAGTGGTTACTGTTACCATGAAAATGGAAGATAATGACTGCTGTTACCATGACAGTACAAGACAGTGGGAACTGTTAACATGACATCATAATACAGTAGCCTACTGTTACCATGACAAAACAAGACAGACTGGCACTACCAGACAATTGAATACACATAGCAAAATTTAAAACAATCTCGGAACCAGGTCATTAGAAGACTGCCCATTTGAATGCATTTAAATGTCCTCTTTCCAGACTGCCAAAGCAATTGAAGAGTTTGGAGGAACAGTTGAAGATGTGCTCATAAAGTTCAACAAACAAATCATAGGTATGGAGTTGTATTCTGCAGAATGGTGAAAAGTAGGCGTCTTTCTGTGCCAGTATATACACATCAGCATAAATTAAGTACCAATTAAATCTAAGGGCAATGTTAACAAATTTGGTCCTAACAGGCCGTCACACCCCTGCATGCACACGCAAAACATGTGATCACTCAGTGTGTTTATCAATAACCATCTCTAAATATTGATGCATGTTTACTATTGTCAGTTTATCCAGAAAAGTTAGCTTCAGTTAGTCTTCCCAAGTTAGACTTGATTCTTAAAAAATTGCCTTCTTAAAGTTGGAATGTGGCTGAAGCGCTGAACAACAATGAAACTAAGGTTCTTGTTCATTGTTCCAGATGAACAGTTTATCCTGAAGAGGATTGCAGACTCAGCTATCGACATCTACGGCATGGTGTCATCCCTCTCCCGAGCCTCACGAAGCCTTACCGAGCATCACCAGTCCGCCCAACATGAAAAACTCATTGTAAATGTCTTCTGTGATGAGGTAAGGCTTTCAGATTCCATCTTTGTCTGGTTGATTTCTCCTGCTTACATCTTTGTGTGAGTGAGATTATATTTATGCCACTTTTAGCAATCTTCAAAAATATCATAGCCAGGGACACCAAACAATGGGCTTGACAGTGTGACAGGCAAACATTTTAACAACTGAGCTACCCCACCGACCGACTGTGTGTAACTGGGTGAAGCCTATTTCTGTTGTTCCCCGACATGATGTTGCTTGAGTATTGCCAAAGGCAGCATAAAGTTAAACTCACTCACTCACTCCTAATATGTTCAGCCTGTGTTCAGGTCACAGATTATGTTAAGCAAACCTGATCACTGAGAGTAGATGCATGAATGACCCACCACGAGTGAGTGAGTTAAATTTCACACCACATTCAGCAGTATCGTAGCTATATGGTGGCAGTCTTTAAATAATTGGGTCTGGACTAGACCATCCAGTGGTGAACGGCACAAACATACATCTATGCAGTTTGGACACTATGACATGTGTCAACCAAGTCAGTGAGCTTGACCTCCCGATCCTGATAGCTGCCCCTTATGACAAGCATGGGTTTCTGAAGACCAGTTCTAACCTGGATCTTCACCGGTCTCCTCATTATGAAGCACCAAATGTATTTTCTCTGTATGCAAGTGACTTTGGTTACCCAGTAGTGAATGGGTACTCGGTAGGGAACTTCGGTTGTATGTTCCCAAGGATGTTGAGAATGAACATTGATGCTTTGACAGGGTTAACAGTAGTTGTGTTTGGTAGCAGTGACCAAATCACCAAGCAATCGATCACATTTTCTCATAATCGAACCCAAATGCTTTTAGAACTACTGTTATTGTCTTTGAAATACTTGATGATGGAACATATCCTCGATGTTGTCATAGCCTGAACACATGTCAATTTCTTAGAAAGCTCACTTCACTAACAGAAAAGTCATGACTATTTCTTGAAGACTCCAAAATGTTTATGTTCATGATAAATTAGTCATCACTTCAGAGAAGCAAGTTGCACCATGTTATTAGATATCTGCAATAGCAACCTAGATTAGAAAATTGCTAACCAATATTTTTCCATGATTGTTCGTTGGTAATGAAGCAATCATCAGTTTTGAGATTTCAACCAATTCCCAACACTAGTTAATAGTAGCTTTTCAAGCATACTTTGCAGTATGAATATACACACTACATGCATTGTATCTACTTCTTTACTGACTCGTGAAAGTCTGGGGTAGAATAGGCTTTCAGGAAACCATCCATGCCATGAAAGGCAACTATGCTTGTCTTAAGAGACAACTAACAGAATTGGGTGGTCAGACTCACTGACTTGGTTGACCACATGTCGTCGGTTCCCAACTATGCAGATTGATGCTCATGCTGTTGATCACTGGATTATTTCGTCCAGACTCGATTATTTACAGACCACCGCCATGTAGCTCAAATACTGATGAGTGCGGCGTAAAACTAAACTTACTCACTTTATCTATCAATCACTTCTTTACTATTTTTGTGGTTGTTCTTGCAGGCTGCAGACAGAATCAAGACCAATTTGGCCTCTTGCAGCAACAAACAGTCAAAGCAGAACTTTAACAGTCTGGCACAGATCTCACAAGATGTTGTTGGAAATGGGGGACTCTTTCAGCAGCATCCTCTAGGAATGTAACAAGATGGACGAGACAAGATTTTGTTTTAAAACCATTTGTGTTTATCACTTTAGCTCCATCGTCAGAAAAGAAAGAACAAGTATACATTTCACACTTGTAAAAAATGTTTTGATTTGTGTTATCCATATGTGTTAAACATTTCGTTCAAAATAACAATCTGTAGAATGATACATTAACCATGGTTTGTTTTGGAAGTAAGCTAATTAACATTTTGATAATTTGTTTTGTTATTTATGTAAGCATACCGTTACTTGAAAATTTGTTTATTTCAGATTTTTTGTTTTAACATGTTCATCTTGTGTTTGTGATAATGGAAGCTAAACTGATGACTGCAGATTCTGCCACAGATCAATATTGTACATACCATTCCAGTTGGAAGAACTCTTGTGCATGCATGCATGCATGTGGGAGTGTGTGTGTGTATGTGTGTGTGTGTGTGTGTGTGTGCGTGCGCATGTATCTGTGTGTTTGTTTATTTGCGTATATGGAGTGATATTTGTGACAGCTGGTTGTATGAAATGTATTTATAGTTGGTGATACATAATTTTCAACATATCAAACTATTGCATTACATTATCGTAATAGGTACAACATCCATTCAACACTTGAGTTTACATTCAACCATATTAAGCTACATTAAATGATTTTTGTGTTTTTTGGTTGAGTCTTGTCTTTTCATTCGTTTTTTATAATAGTATTCTCGTCTCCTGTTTCTTTAAGAAATATTTATGGAATTCCACTCCTATTTACTAATGTATTTTGAGCGCTGGAATGACAGCATGAGGTCTATTACCTAATTTAACATTGTACTCTGTTTAGTGGGGCTGCAAGAAATACACAAGGAGACAAATACATTCATGATTGTAGGGTAATGAATATCAATATTTATTCTTGCACACAGTGACAGGTCCACAGCTGATGAATTACGTTTAATATTCATTGGAACAATAAATACTTTAAGCGAGTTGGCTGTCGGCTACATGTTGGGTATTAGTGCCCCTCAAGTTGGGATGGCTTATGTTCAATACATACAATTTTGATTGAGGTTTTAAGGCTCATGTTAGGACCTATGAGATCGGCTTATCTACTGTGAAATTGGGCAAAAAGTATTTTACATAGTTTGACCAGGTTTGCAATGTGAATTTATCATAATTGCCTGTGACCACATTAATCTGTATTAAATGTATGAGAGTGTTGACTATTATCCCACTTGGTTGGATGTGCGCCATTTTGCCAAATTGAAATTTACCGAAATTGAGTAAAATAGTCCATTTCAAACGAAAAAATAATTTGATATTGTAACCATGAACTGAACGCATGAAAGGATTCGATTTGATTCACTTAACAGTGAGTTTATTGTTACAGGACCGTGTCCCTTCTAGTTTTGATGTTCTACATCTACTTATAGCTTCGCTATCCGAGATGAACAGATTTGCTGTGTGGAGATAAATTGTCAAAACATCCCAAAGAACTATGGAATAGGGTTTGAATCCCAGTTTTCTGATAGATTTTCAAGAACAGACATACTTTTTTGTGAATGTTCTATTTTGAAGGAGTTTCCTTTATACTCAAATGCTTTGTAATTGACAGAAAAACACAAGTACGTGCTTGATGGGTATTTAGAAGTTGGTTGGTGACCTGGATTTACAACTTCTTTATTGTTTACATCTTTATTATTTACACGTTATTTACACCTTTCTGGGCTATGTCATATATTTTTATCAAACAGTAGCCTAGAAATGTTCTGGTATGAATAATCAAGAAGTTGTAAGTCCATGCCAAACACTGTTATTTAAAACAAGTAGTGTTCATTAATTTGTTTTTTCAATTTTTATTCCACTGTTGTGTCCCTGAAAAATACCTTGGATTACCTCGAATATTGAACTAAAAGCTTTGTTACTAACATGTTAGATGATTAGACTGGTATTTTGGGAGGGTAGGTTGGCTTGTCATGGATGTTTGTTTAAAAAAATGAACAATAAAGAAAATCAGTTTCTGATATGTTCATCGTAATTACTTGTGTTTTTATTTAAATGAAGATACATTTTCAGGATGATTTATTTGCACTGCTTTTATTTCTTTGCAACAGTGACAGTAAATGGGGAAGGAATTTGGTAGCAGGTTACTTTTTTATCAGCAGTCTGAAACAAACACTGCTTTTTAAAAGTTTGTAAGTTGATGGGGTTGATGGGGTTCATGGACCAGGCTTTGAAAAAAGACTGAAATTAAAAAGATGCAGCTAAACTATGAGAAGTACTATGTGATTTTTACACTGTACGTGTGATCTTGTGATACAATACTCAGGGTTGTTGTAGGCTCTGTGCAATGCAATCAATGCAAATTGTAAAGAATCTGTCATGATGTGCCTCTTGTATTTACTTTTTACACTTAGGGAATGGTTTTGTGTTGGAAGTAATGTCATGACCCTGTTTATTCATTGTTGGTTATATATCTATCTTGCATATATACATCTGTGTATTTTGCACATATATTTCTTTTTATCTTCCGTATATGCATCTATTTATCTTGCATATACATATGTATATCTTGCATGTATACATATGTGTATCTTGTATGTATGCATCTGTATATCTTGCATAATTATATACATCTGTGTGTCTTGCACATGCATCTATGTATCTTGCATATATACATATGTATATCTTGCACATATACATCTGTATAACTTGCATAATTATACACATCTGTGTAGTTGGCATGTATACTTCTGTGTATCTTGCATATACATCTGTGTATCTTGCATATACATCTGCGTATCTTGCATGTATACATCTGTGTATCTTGCATGTATACATCTGTATATCCTGCATGTATACATCTGTGTATCTTGCATATATGCTTCTGGTCGTCTGGACAGCACATGTTTTTTCGGCAACTGGTTGCACGTAGATGGTTATGCACATACGAGATGAGTATACTGTTGGGGTTATGTTGACAAGATTTATGTATACAGACAATGCTGCGTAGACAAATGATGGTTATGGTTATGTAGACATGGATCTCTCCCTCCCTCTCTCTCGCACACACACACACACCACACTACACACGTCTAAAGGTCCAAAGAACGTGAGAAATTGTATTAAGAATTTCAATATCGAGTATCTTGAACAACATTCAGATAATTTTGGGTTTTTTTGTTTGTTGATTTTAATCCTATCAACCAACCAATGTTCAGAATTTCATGGCTTCGGGAATAAACATAAACAAAAATAAATGCCCAAAAGATGATGAAAGGCATGATGACAATTTGAGGGCATTTCATCATAAGCAGAATCAAGTAGCCATGAAGTCAGTCGATTCTTTAAGGCAAGTTTCATTTTGTCCACACTACCATCGTACCGCAGCAATACTGTGGAATTACACCACAAATATGTATAGCAGTACTGTTAGAGTATGATCCTCGAGACTACAATGTACTTAAGTATGTAAGTGTAGACCTTTTGTTGCCTCCAATAACATGTATTATACGTTTTGACAATAAAACTGAAACCTTCATTCTTGTTTGTTGATATCGTATACTAAGGTAGGATCAATGTCAACATCACCGCAGGGACTATTTTGCTTCTACTCCAGATGTTGTCGCATTAGAATTGGCAATAAAGGCCCTGAGTAATGAAAACTCACCAACATGTGTTACTGGGTGATTGTTTGATTCTGGTCAGAATAGTTTCCAGAGGCGATGCAGTTTATTTCTTGTTTAAAGCAACACTCAGGAATATTCCAGCTATATGGGGGCGGTCTGTAAATAGTGAAGTCAGGATCAGACAATCCTGTGATAAACATCATGAGCATTGGTCTGCGCAATTAGGATTAATGACATGTGTCAACCAAATCAGCGAGCAAGCCCGTTAGTCGCCTGCAGGAAGTATGGCTTACTGAAGACCAGTTTAATGGTTGACCAACGCCGCTTTATCGTGAAAATATTCATTTCTGGAAGTAAGAGGAATTGTTTGACCCGGGCGCTCTGACCCGGGCTTTATATTAATATCATTATCCTGTTTTGAAGACTGATACGACTTCGTCTTGCAATCACTGAATATGACAGTGAAATGTGACATTATTGACAATTTTCGATATGTGGTGCCGGAACCCGGTTTCTAACCCGTAACCCTTCGCTTATTGGCTTGGCGGTTTTATCCACTAGGCTTCGAAAGAGAGCTGTCAAAAGAGAGATTGTTTCTCGGTATGAATCTTGTGTTTCTTGGGTAATGTGGACAGCGTACGTACGAGGCACGGTTAGCGTGTGCAAGGCACGTGCACTGGGCGTGCAAGGCAAAGCGTCGGCTGCCAGTCTTATCCCATTTGATATCATCAGTGAATACCAAATATTGAAATTTCATGAAAGTCTAAAGTATATGTCTTCGGTCGGGTTATAAGTTGGATATAAAATGACCCGTGGGCTTTATTGTAAAGTAAGCCCGCTTCCCTTGGAAAATGCCCGCGGAAAGCAGGCTTACTTTTTAATAACAACGAGAAGTCAAGGCATGCGTAGCACTGATTGGTAATAGACATGTAGAAGGCAAGGCTCAGGTAGCACTGATTGGTAATAGACGAGTAGAAGGCAAGGCTCAGGTAGCACTGATTGGTAATAGACAAGTAGAAGGCAAAGCTCAGGTAGCACTGATTAGTAACTGACGAGTAGAAGGCAAGGCTCAGGTAGCACTGACTGACAATATACGATTAAAATGATAAACATACTACTCATTAGCAAACTGTTCATAAATGAATAATGTATCGCCTTTTGAAATATAGATAATAACATAAGTCTTGAAATTTTCATACGCCGTTTTCACATGACTTCTGAACATTTTCAAAACAACAAACCAAATTGCGTAGATCGATGTTCATGCTGTTGATCACTGGATTGTCTGGCCCAGATCGATTACTTACAAACCTTCGCCATGTGGCTAGAGTGAGTGAGTGAGTTAGTGGTTGAGTTTAGTCTTACGCCGCACTCAGCAGTATTCCAGCTATATGGCGGTGGTCTGTAAATAACTGAGTTTGGACCAGACAATCCAGTGATCCACAACATGAGCCTCGATCTGCGCCATTGGGAACCGATGGTATGTGTCAACCAAGTCAGCGAGCCTGACCACCCGATCCCGTTAGTCGCCTCTTACGACAAGCATAGTCGCCTTTTATGGCACGCATGGGTTGCTGAAGGCCCATTCTACCCCTGGACCTTCACGGGTCACAAGACCTTGAAGGCCGATTGTACCCCGGATCTTCACGGGTCACAAGACCTTGAAGGCCGATTGTACCCCGTATCTTTACGGGTGCCATACAGCTGGAATATTGGAGCGTTGCGTTAAACAACAAACCCGCCAACCCACATTGCGTAGATTAATGTTCATGCTGTTGATCACAGGATTGTCTGGCCCAGATCGATTACATGCAAACCTTCGCCATATAGCTGGAATATTGGAGACCGGCTTTAAAAGAAACAAACACATAGAAATATATTGCTTGTTTATTATGCTGACCACAGTTTTCTGCTTACAGTAGTGATGGCGAACGACCTACTTCACCCCGTCAGCAGATCACCCGACAATATGCAGCAATCATACATGCATTAATACTATCATCATCCAACCACATGCATACCTTATACCATTGCGCATACTGCGTACCACGTGGTGAGGAAGCTGTTCTACAGATCTCAGCCATACGCCGTGGAACAGCGCTGGACATCTTGTCTGTGCCACCTCCATCTGTATATGCTCGGCCAGAACTAACCATGATTTGTCCAGTGTTCCTTGTGTTGACGTTCTCTGTGTTTGTATCTGAGCCCCGACATGTTATTCCAAGTAAATTGAGACTTTGCGAGCCGAACTGGTGCAGCATGGTGTAAGTAGACAAGTATATGTACAGATATTATCATTGTTGTAAATGCTCAACCATCAGCTTTATAGTTTGATTCATTCTGTGATCCTGTGTGACTTTTAACATAATGTCGTATCCGGGAGTATATGGTGCCCCACAGTCCATTTGAAAAATCAACAACCAAAGATCAGGGTTAGAATTGGTCTTCAGGAGCCAATGATTGTCGGCGGCTAACGGGATCGGATGGTCAGGTTCGCTAAGTTGGTTGCCACATGCCATCGTTTCCAAATTGTGTACATCGATGCTCATGCTGTTGATCACTGGATTGTCTGGTCTATACTCAGTTATTTACAGACTGCTGTCATGTAGCTCGAATATTGTTGATAACGGCGTTAAAGAACATTACGTTGTGACATTACGTGACTTTCGGTCTAAGTTCGGGGCTTGTCCATGCCGATATGTTAATTCTGATGAAAGGATAGTATGCTGATATGCAACTCAATATCTGGTAGGTATATTCAAATTGCGCTTCATTCCATAAAACCAACAACAGTAAATATGACCCTTAATTGTGTAGTGTAATATATGTGATAGCGAAGAGAAAGAAAATACTGTTGGTGGGTATATTTCAAATGCAGAATCTTGTAGAAATATGCAGTATCGTCCTCGGCGTGCCCGAAGCTTTGACTCTGAGGTCCTAACAGGGTTCGAACCTGAATATGGCCAGGGCATCATGAAAAATGACAGCTTTAGACTTACAGCCTCTGAAGAATCCCAACTAACAAACCTGATCTTGTTCTCTTTGATAAAACCACTGAATTTATTAGTACCATTGTCCCATTTGACAGCTAAGAGATTGGCAAGATTCAGGAAAACCATGCTTAATATGCGGACCTCTCTTTACAATGTCGCGCCTGCAACCCAGGTACACTGTCGTCAGACTCCCCATTGTTCTTGGTGCCTTTGGTCTGGTACCTGCTGATCTCTTGGCGCAGATCAGGAGAATGCCCGGGTTCTCCACCGGGAGCACAACTCTTCTGACATTCTGGGTACTGCAGAAGGCTGCAGCATTTGGGTAGTCTATACATTCTCCAGAACGTTTTGGTAACTTTTCTTGTACAGCGCTTCCAGGGAAAAGTCACCCTGTGCGTCAAAAGCCCGGATCCGATTATGAGCTTTACCGGTCAGGATTACCCGAACCCTCTCATCCTCAATATCTCGAGGGTATAAGTTCCGATGAATCTCCACCATACCATGGATGCATCTACTGCTCACGAATTTTATTACCTCCCTTTGCTGGCTCCACATTCTCACAGTAGCCAATCAGCTAAGCCACTGCGAAGGTTTGTTCGCAGTGCCACTCATATTTGGGAGCAATCATACAGACAAACTGACTGGTCCGAAACTTTAATATATATCGGTTGGATAATTTAAAAAGAGAAATTACCTGTTTTGATTGGATAAAAGGCCAGTCGCGGGAAGTAACAAATTTATCGGGCTTAGATGCATCCAGTGTATAACTGAGACTTATCAGAATAAATACCCTGGAGATATCGAGGGTGGAACCCTCTCGGCTGCATTCTATTTTTGATCTATTTGTTCGCATTTTGTTAAGTTATCGGTGGAACATTATTGTCCAAGCTAAATGAAAATATTGCATTTCCATAGTAACTAAAATCCATCAGTAATGAACATTGTGGCGCAGTATGACGTTAAAAAAAGACAGAAACACAGAAAAAAACAGAATATATGGGCGGCTCAGAGACAAAACGCCTCTGTTGTGCTGAGCCGATATCGCAAGCACGTATATGTAGGGCAAAGTTAGATACTTGACAACATATGCTGAAAATATGAATCGTAATCACTGCTGTTTCCATACTTATTCATGCAAGAGCATGGAATTCCGTAGTCTTTCTATTTAAACATTTATGTAATTCATTGGAAATGTAACAGAGATATTCATAGCGTATAATGGATCTCGTGGAATGAAACTGGTTCTCCTTTGCCTTGCTCTTCAGATACTGTGAATGGATGAGTATAGTTTTGTGTCGCTTTCAGCAATGTTTCAGCATTGTAACGAGGGCAAGACCAGGCCCCAGTTTCTGGAGACAAACCTAAGTTATCACGCAAATACCAAACTGAGTTTGACAATTTGAAACAGCTGAATTTTAACTCAGCTGCATTTTTTTAAAGAAATCCGTCCACAAAACTCAGACTGTCTACTAAGTTTGAGTTCGATACTGATTTCTGTTCATTCTAGAAAATGCATGTTCCTGCGTTTTCTCAAATTTGTGCAAAAACTCAGACTTAAGTTTGTTTTGAGAAATCGAATACAGATATGGTTTCATCCAGTATACCCAGGCAGGGAATCGAACCTAGGTTGTGATGTGAAGAGAAAACACTTCTACATCTGGGCTACCCCATTGCCCCTCTTATGATAAAACCCAATTTCAGGAATCTCGTTTATCTCATGTGTTTCATCAATATGGTCCTTGATGTATATATCAGGTGTGATCTCAGGTGTCGGGGTTTGTTGAGTTATGTTTCGTTTACTTACCAGGATTCGGTGTTCGTGAGTTATAACCTCGAATTCTATTTGAGCATGGTGTTAGTATTGCTGTTTCACTACCGTGCATATGGGTTTAAGGCTATTTTGTCCCAAACCTTTCTTTGCTTTTAAGCAGAAGAACCCTTTCCTGTCTCCACAACACAGATCCGTGAAGAACCAGGTTCGAATACTGGTACACAGTAACCCATGCTTGTTCTAAGCGGTGACTAACGGGGTCGAGTGGTCAGTCTGGATGGTTTGGTTGACACCCGCTATCGATTCCCAGTTGCGCAGATTGATACTCATGCTGTTGACCACTGGATTGTCTGGCCCAGCTTCGATTATTTACAGACCGCCGCCATATAGCTGCAGTTTGGCTAATTGTTACGTTAAACAACATACAAACGAGCATTTAGGGTACTTAAGGGGCACCGCCATCACCTGTGTCTGGTTCTGTTGAGCAGCAAAATAAGAAAAAAATAATTCCTGAAATCACTCATGGACGATTAGGTACACGCATTTCTTTGATATCGTATTAGAGATAACTTCAACCAAGAGTTCCAGTTCAACTTCTTTTGTCAATGGAGCAAATCCCGAAAAAAACATTTATCCTGAATTATGAACGAATTTTGAACTTATAATATAATTTTAATTATATTTGTGTATTTACATTTTCATTTCTAGCTCATTTAGGATAACGTCTTCAAGGGGTAACATCAGCAACGGCTACTGGCTATGTCAACTTCGCAAGCTTTACTGCTTGACTACAACGACAGCCCGTAAGTGAAGTGAAAGCATCTGAATCTATATGGTCATATGAACCTTTTACGGGCGATTTCATACTCTTATGGTTTAACGTTCCCTCCTCAAACAATGTGCCCGGGTCCCAGAACCCAGAACGTTTAATAATGATTGTCATATACTTTCAAAATTCCTCACGTGCAATAATTATCAAGACTGCCCGTGTGTCCATGTCTGCCACAGTGAAATGTGTAATGGTGAAAATGTAATGGTAAGAGCATGTGAAAAGTAATTATAAAATGGGAAAACAAAGTCGAGTGGTAAAAGCAAGGGAAAGCATAATCGAGTAGTGGTAAAAAATATGGCAAACAAAATCGGGTAAAAAGTAAAAACTTGTAAAAAGTATGCGAGAAGAAGGTCGAGTAATGGTGAAAGAAAGGAAAAGCAGAGTCGGGTAATTGTGAAAAAGTGGGTGAAAGCAAATTCGAGTGACGGTGAAAGAAAGGGAATATAGGGTCGGGTAATGGTCCGAATCTGAGACATCAAATTCGTGTAATGTTTGTTTGAGATGATAAAGGGAAGTCGGATAATGATTAAGACAAACGATGCTTTAATTGCAATAGCTGATAATGACGTCGCGTGTATTCAGTTAACTTTGTGAGAGATAACTGAATATTTCATGTGTTTGGAATATTCAGGACCAACTACAACAACCACGACTACAACTACAACTACTACTGAGCCAACTACGACCACAACTACAACTACTACTACTACGCCTACCACGCCGACCACAACGATTACTACAACCGCTAGGCCCACGACAACAAGGGTCACTACTACAAAAGCTACGCCTACAACTACAACAAAAAAAGGTAATCTCTCTCTCTCTCTATCTCTCTCTCTCTCTCTCCTGATTCTGAAGTCGCTTGTATTCAATCAACTTTGTGAGAGATAACTGAATATCTCATATGTTTGTAATATTCAGGACCAACTACAACAACCACGACTACAACTGCACAAACTACAACTACCACTACTACTACTGAGCCAACTACAACAACTACAACTACTACCACAACTACACCAACTACAACGACCACTACTACTACTGAGCCAACTACAACAACTACAACTACTACCACAACTACACCTCCTACAACGACCACTACTACTACTGAGCCAACTACAACAACTACAACTACTACCACAACTACACCAACTACAACGACCACTACTACTACTGAGCCAACTACAACGACTACGACCACAACTACTACTACACCTCCTACAACGACTACGACCACAACTACAACTACTACAACTACACCAACTACAACGACCACTACTACTACTGAGCCAAGTACAACGACTACGACCACAACTACTACAACTACGACTACACCTCCTACAACGACTACGACCACCACAACAACTACTACCACTACTACTACAACTACCACGCCGACCACAACGACTCCTACAACTACAACCACTAGGCCCACGACAACAAGAGTCACTACTACAAAAACTACGCCTACAACTACAAATAGTGGTAATCTCTGTCCCTCTCTCCCAACTCTCTCTCCCCCAACTCTCTCTCTCTCTCCCAACTCTCTCTCTCTCTCTCCCAACTCTCTCTCTCCAAACTCTCTCTCTCTCCCAACTCTCTCTCTCCAACTCTCTCCCAACTCTCTCTCTCCCAACTCTCTCTCTCCCCTCTCCCTCTCTCTCCCCCAACTCTCTCTCTCTCTCTCTCTGCGGTCTGTGTGCAATGGCATGACGAGTGTGCGTGTACGTGTGCGTGTGCGTGTGCTTGTGCGTATGCACACTAGGCCACTGAGATGTCGTGGCTCGATCTAATATGGGTAGCTCCACCCTCGAACGTTGTAATCCGTTCTAGAGCCTGTTTGATGTTGGTATATTTGCTTTAAAGCGAGGACACTGACATAAACATGTGTTTGTACATGTGACGTAGCAGAATTGTGCATGACGTCATCAGACCTTGTGTTCTTTGGTGAAATATGAACTGGTGGGTCGGTGTACATATCATCACTATACTTCTTATTCCACCAAACGTTTACATCGAATTAGGTCATCAGAATTTGCGTCTAACGTTTCTGTTTTGGTAGAGAATGTATTATTATGTTATTACCCAACAGCGTGTGAAGGGGAGGCGTTCACCTGCTTGTTCCACACCAAAGAGGACTGCGAAGCAGAAACGGGATGGGTCGATGACGCTATGATGTGTGAATACCCGGATGAAGTATGCTGCCATTTTTCTTAACTCCATATTGTGGTCTGTCAGCAAGTGCCCATCATGCAGGTTCGTTTGTATAAACTGGGAATCCCCCTGTTATGCAATGTGGTGAATGCGCTGACTGTCATACAATATGATTATCTCTGACTGACATGTAACACCATAAGCCCTCCGTGTGTCATGCAACACCGTAAACCCTCTGACTGCCATGTTACAACATAAACCCTCTGACTGTCATGTAACACAATAAACCCCCTGACTGTCATGTTACACCATACACTCCCTGACTGTCATGTAACACAATAAACCCTCTGACTGTCATGTAACACAATAAACCCTCTGACTGTCATGTTACAACATAAACCCTCTGACTGTCATGTAACACCATAAACCCTCTGATTGTCATGTTACACCATAAACCCTCTGGCTGTATTGTTACATCATAAACCCTCTGACTGTCATGTAACACCATAAACCCCCCGACTGTCATGTTACACCATAAACCTTCTGTCATTTTACACCTTAAACCCCCCGACTGTCATTCTACACCTTAAACCCCATGACTGTCATGTAACACCATAAACCTGCTGACTGTCATCTTGCAACATAAGCCCTCTGACTGTCATGCAATATGATAAGCCCTCTGACTGTCATGTTGCAACATAAATCCTCTGATTGTCATGCAATATGATAAATCGTCATCCTCGTCTACACTCATTGATGTCATTGCACTGTCATAGTTCAACATAAGCTCCAAGGTCAATGATGTATTTAATATAACGCTTTGTCCTTTGTTTCAGACGCTGTGAAATCTTTGACCAAGTCCTGACACAACACTATCTTCGTCCTTCTCACTCCCGCATTGGTTTTCGTTTTCAATAAACACCTGACACAACACGGTATATGTAACCAGGAACAAACGACATGTGAACACGGGTGATATGTTGAGGAAACCGCCTTGGACAATAACATGGCGTGTGTTGCAAGGAACTACAACAAAAGTACGTCTGACATACTCCCTTGCATGGTGTGTCAACAAAAGAAGTAGACCAAAAGGAAGTTATTCTACAAAACGTATTGCGGTATCCGGACATTTTTCTTCGTCTGTGGTCATTTAATGTATTAAATTTAGATTTTTGAAACACAGCAGATATCTACATACCACTCTGTAGTTTTGTAACGTTCTATTCTTTCTGACCACATTTCCATACTTGGGCCATGACAGTCATTTCTGTAACATTACAGCAATATGAATAAATATGTAGTTTGTATATATACTCTTTAAAAAAGTAGGGGAGCTTCATTTTTCTATTTACGATTAAAAATATTTAGGAGATTTATCGGAGTCAGACAATGTTGATATGATGTTATTGACTGTTTTGAGAGTGCATCACTATTTGCTCTTCATAACAACCATAGTTATTTGGAATGTAGTCGCGTTTGAAAGATGATTGGTGTATGGCATGCAATTTGCGTGTATAGATTTTCATTTTAAAACAAACGACTAGAAACCAACACTAACAAATGTGTGATGCAAGATGAGTGTCAAAATTAATGTCCTGAGTGATTTCTCGACCTTCTTGAAAAACGTCAAAATCAAGAATGGGACCCCATGCACGTGTATGGGGCTACTGTGTTGTGCACGTGCATATCATGCATTGTGTTTAGGGGTGGTAATAGAGGGCAATGGTGGTGCATTCATAAGATGTCTGTCCTTGAAACGTTTGGAAACGTTTACACTTCCTATCCAAATTGAAAGTTCAGATTCCCTTACTTTTTTTAAGAGTATAATTTGGGCCGATAGGGTATCCTTGTGGTTAAAGGGTTAAAGGTGAAGACCAAGGTTCGATTCCCCACATGGGTGCAGTGTGTGCTGGTGCCCCCCACCGTGGTGAATGTTGGAATATTGTTAAATGCTACGTAAAGGAAACACCATCATACAAAATTATGAATAAGGGCACATCGCGAACAGGCCCGTGGCAAACCAGTTTGTTCGTATAAGCTCCACAAGATGCAAAGCTGCAGTATTGATAGCTTGCCCAACCTTTTTAGCAATGATCGTGTGGAAGTTCGGGCGTTTTAATGATGAAACCCACGCTCCTGGCTATCCCAGGCAATGAAGTGGGTTAATAGTTGTAAAGCTGTTTTCGTTTGGTACACAAATACTCAGCATCAGGTCACCTTGATTTGTTCTGAACAATTCACAGACGATTCCAAATATCAATATCAACATTCTGTTTTGCGTGTTTGGTGTTTAGGTAACTTTGTGTGCCAGTACACACTACCCCGAAACAAACATATGGACAGCCAGCCATATAAAGGTACAATTCGCCTCGCAAATGATAATTTTGCTCACTCAGAAGCAAAACATCACTACACTTTTCCTGCTCATCAACTGATCGACTGATAGTAACAGGAAGAATGTACCCTTCTATTTCTGTAGGTCTGAGGATGATTTGAATACGCCCACCATACTAAAGAGAGCGTGTGCGTGCGTGCGTGCGTGCGTGCGTGCGTGCGCGCGCGCATGTGTGTAAATCCCTGGCTAATTAAAGATGTCACTTGAAGCACATGTCTGTTCTGCCTATTTACCATTTGCGAAGATGCAGGTTTGAACTGATTCTTCACTAACTCACGCTTGTCGTAAAAGGCGACAAGCGGGATCGGGTGGTCAGACTCGAATAGAGTATGTGTAATTGTTGTTTAGTCAACGCAAGTGCAGAAATAGTTACATAAAGACACCAGTGGTCTTTTCATATAACCAATGGTTTTAGTAATGGCAATGGGGACTGCTCTTCATGAACCCAATAAATATCTTTCATCGCTGCTTAGGGGGTTAACCAGGCAGAGCTGACTCCCCGGCCATCACATTAAAACGCTGCTAAGTCCTTTGAGTCTGTATTTGTAGCAGAGTGAGAAATTACACATGTAGAGAGATATCTCAAACCATAATAGGTGTACACATTAGATATGTCTAACAATTAAATATAACATCAGCAACACAACAATGGTATTTTTACAGCTTGTTCAGCTTGGCCTGAACTAGTCTACACATGCATGACCGCAATATTCCAGCCATACGTCGGCGGTCTGTGAATAATAGAGTCTGGACCAGACAATCCAGTGATCAACGACATGAGCATCGATCTGCGCAATTGGGAATTGATGACATATGTGTCAACCAAGTCAGCGAGCCTGACCACCCAATCCCGTTAGTCGCCTTTTAAGACATAGATTGATGTCATTGTTGCGTTCTAGCGAAACATGCATACTTGGATTCGTTTTAGAACCTGTACCGGAAAACAACTTTTCTGAGAAAAAAAACCCCAATCAGTTCATACTTTAACTGAATTGTTTTTACAATCATAAGCTATCTAGCTATCTAGCTTTCTGAAACCGATTCACTGCTGCTGCTCGCTGCCAAAAAAACCCGAATAGGAAACATTAAACCTAACTGTTTAAAGAAAGAACATTGCTGACGATTTCTCAACACTGAGATGTCAAACGGCGACCTTGTCTCGGCTGTTCAGACATCACATCGGCTGTTCGGCAATCACCTGACAAGGGCGCACCCCTCCACAATAATAGACCCAACCAGTAGTGACACGGTCACGCAATGTGTTAGTACTCACTTGATCAGGTCAAGCTGAACAACCTGTACTTCGTCGAAAGTTCCACGACTGAAAAGGCAGAGTTTAAATATCTGGTTTGAGATGTCGAACAATTAAATATAACACTAGCAACACAACAGTGATATTGTTATTTAGGCGAAAGTTGTACGATTACTTTTGCAGACTTAAATGATTTTTTTCTGCATCACTAATTATTAGAGCAAATACAATGGGAGCTGTCTAAACCGGAACTCTTTGGGACTGAAGAAATAGACAAAGTGATGGATTGTAAAGTTGATGGTAAACTATGGATGGGACTGAGATTTTATGCCGGTGTTGACAACTTGTCGGATTGGGCAGATGCCGGTTTTGACAGCTTCCACTGTAAGGTAATACGTTTACAAAGTAAATTGTGTATAGTACTAGACAGGGATGTATTATCTTATACTAGCTAATGTATATCATACGGAACTGTTAGTACCTACAGTTAAGACATTCTAGCGTTACTGATGTATTTACATATGCATGTATTTTAAATGCTGTATTATTTCAATGAGGCAAAGGCTTAACCAGATGACAGACGTAGCGTTGCCAATATTCGCATGAGCCGGTATTTACGTCAGGTTACCCGAGGATATTTACCACCATGTACACCTGCTCATACTATGTAATGAAATAATTGTCTATCATATGGCATAGTCAATGTGTATATACGTGTCTCTTTCTGAGAATCTGTGCATGGTTCGTGTTGCCAAGTGTAATCGGTTAGATAATTTAAAAAGCGAAAGTGAGTTGTGATTGGTTCGCCTAGCTTCCCAGCGTATACACCTGATTGGATATAAAGCCAGCTAAGGGAGGTAATAAAGTTATCCGTAGATGAATCCAGTGTATAGTGGACACATCGGAACATATACCCTGGAGATATCGAGGATGGTTGCGGTATTGATATGAATGATTTTAAGACTATGACAAACGTTTGGTACAGTCGTTTTCCTTCACATGTCAATGTCACATCCAGGCTCTCCCGTGGGTGATCAACAAAATGGCCATTCTGAACATCGTACAGAATCTCAGACGGAATATCCTTTCTGGCCACACCATGAAAATAAGTTTGGTCTTTTTTATTTAAACCTCAACTGCCACTTGTAAATTTCTCCAGAACTGATCCACCCCGCCTCCCGTGGGTGATCAACAAAATGGCCATTCTGAACATCGTACAGAATCTCAGACGGAATATCTTTTCTGGCCACACCATGAAAATAAGTTTGGTCTTTTTTATTTAAACCTCAACTGCCACTTGTAAATTTCTCCAGAACTGATCCACCCCGCCTCCCGTGGGTGATCAACAAAATGGCCATTCTGAACATCGTACAGAATCTCAGACGGAATATCCTTTCTGGTCACACCATGGAAATAAGTTTGGTCTTTTTTATTTAAACCTCAACTGCCACTTGTAAATTTCTCCAGAACTGATCCACCCCGCCTCCCGTGGGTGATCAACAAAATGGCCATTCTGAACATCGTACAGAATCTCAGACGGAATATCCTTTCTGGTCACACCATGGAAATAAGTTTGGTCTTTTTTATTTAAACCTCAACTGCCACTTGTAAATTTCTCCAGAACTGATCCATCTCCGCCTCCTCCTGTGGGTAATCAACAAAACTGCCATTTTGAACATCATACAGAATCTCAGGTGGAATGTGTTGTCTTGGCAGGTCCTCTAGCATGATGATGATCATGACTGACCTACGAGTGGACACACTCTCCATGTTGGCCATGTGTAACTCATTCCTGCACCATTTCTTTCTCAGGAAGGCCCTGGACAGCACCAACACCGTCCTCCTACTCCGTCGTATGCCGTCGATGATGTTCTCAGCTATTGGAGCACCTGGAATGGAATCCCTGTCCCGGATGTAGAGTCTTGTCCCAAGCAGGTTCTCCATTTTGTTCACCATATTTCTGACGAAGTCAAAGTCTACATCTGCATAGGAAACGTATGCGTCGAAGTCGTAACTGTCGTCTCCAGTACGTGTATTTCTCTTATGCTTCAGCTTCGTCGCGTAGAAGAAATAGATCAGGTTCCATCTGTACCGGTAACAAATACCCGACAGAACAACGGAAGTGAACAACATCACTGCCGTCAGGGTTACAAGTACTAGAGGAAGATACAAGCGACAAGTTTCTTCCAAATGCTCTAATGCATTTTCAATATCCGTAAATTTTATTACGTATCCGGAATCGAAAATGCATGTGTAATTCTGCAAATCCTGGAATGTGATCCTGGAATGCATTAGCCAAGAAAGAAAGACGATGTTGTCACAATCACATGACATCATGTTCCCCGACAAATCTACAACAACCTTATGCTTTTCTGCTAATTCATTCATTTGCAATCTCTCCTTTTTTCCTATCCATAAAAGATAATTATTCGCAAGATTAAAATGGCCCAAATGTGGGAAAAGGCTTACCTTCAAATCCACGTAGTGAATGTTGTTAAAAGATACATCTAAATGTTCAAGTGAATGAAGATCTTCCATGAAGATGGACTTCAGAAGATGGATGTTGTTCTTTGACATATTTAAGAATTTTAAACTGGTTAGATTTCTAAAGTAAGACATGTTCTTTTGACGATCGAATCCGAGATAATTTCTGGAAATATCTAATGTTATCAAAGATCTGAAACTAGGAAAGAAGGAACGACCAACAAAATCAGCTTTGTTGTTAGACAGGTTTAGGTGAGTGACTTTTTCTAAACCATATATAGGGCCCAACCACCTGGTGAGAATGTTAGATGACAAATCAATATAACTCAAATTATTTTCAGCGAAATGCATTTCTGATATGTAATATTCTAACAGTGAATTAGCGTATTTTAATGTTCTCAGTTTGGGGGGAATTCTGAATTCGGTTACGGCGTCTTTGTTGAAGTACGGCTTGCTATTACGCTGATGAGTGCTAATTTCGGTAGTTCTCAAACTATTTTCTCTCTGGCGCAGATCAAACGAGCGTCGTTTTCTTTCAGAGAATGTGACTCCAAATCGCAAACAATGAGTGACGTGGTCGGTACTTAAATCCAGGAATTCCAGACTAGCGAGAATACCTATATTCTTGAAGTACTCTCCAGAATGAAGTCGGTTGTTTCTCATAGTGATCCTTTTTAGCGACTTTGGTAGAACACGGAAGATATCTTCATCAAACAATTCAATGTTATTGTTATTTGCTTCTATCTCTTCAAGGGATGAATTCTGGAGCTGTTGTACCTGTGTCTGACCTACAGTAACTCCAACGGATTTTCTTTTGACTATTTGATTGATCACAAGCTTCTTGATATTAGTTTTGTCGAGCCCATATGTAACATTAATTAGTCCTTTAATTTTCAAACGGGTATTGTTTGACAAATCTAATGTGTGTAGACGTTTCAGGATCTGAAAGGTGCCAGGTTCAGTTGTATATATTCCGCAGTTGGACAAGTTCAACACCTGTATCATTGGAAGATGGAGAAACGTCTTGTTAGCCATGTGACGAATCATACACCTTCCGTTAAAACCAGACAGAGACAGATATCTTAAATTAGGTAATTCTTGCCATTCCGTGACGACAGGTCCTCGGAAACCGTCCATTGTGAGACTGTGGAGTGATCCAAGCGACCCAAGCAGCTCACGAGGGTACATGGGATATGTATTGTTGCTGATGTTTAGACTCCTCAAACGTTGCAGTGGGGAAAACACCGTCTCAGCCGTTGCATTAAATGAGATGTTGTTGCTGGACAGATCCAGGTATTCAAGCTTTGAAAGACCAGCAAAGGAGGTTCCTTGTAATTCGAACATAGAGTTAAAGGATACGTCCAGAGACGTTATGTTCTTCAGTTCCTTGAAGCTGTCGTTGACGAGGGTTTCAATCAGGTTGTTTTGAAGGTTCAGCCTGCATGTGGAATTTGGTATAAATGCAGGAAGCTTGCTCAAATTCCTACTGGAACAGTCCATGAAGATGCACCCTTCTTGAGATAAGGAAGAACATTCACATGGGCTGCAGATATTGGAGGAGGCACACACAAAGCAAATCTTGATTGACAGCTGAATCAGAAATGAGAACCGCATTGCCATCGTTGCCAGGATCTGTAAAGTAAACAATGTGTTTGAGACTGAGTTGAAAAAACTGAATTGCGATTTAGGAAATAGAAACACATATGTTAATTTGAATGCACCTCCCGAATGGTTTGATTGACATTCTAGGGTAAGTGAGTATGGTTTTACGCCATATTTCTAGCAACATCAGATCAAGATATGAGCTTTACACCTTGTATCCATGTGTGGAATAGAACCCGGGTCTTCGAGCGGACGCTTCAACTGTTAATTCATTTAGTGTCACTGTCATCAGAAAAGAATGGCATTATTCATTGGCTGAAAGCATTCTCTAGACCAGTCACATTTAGTGTTAGATAAATGACAAGTTGGTCTGTGGAAGTTACAGTTTGATTGATCATGAACTATACAGACATCATCTACTTTCCATGATTGTAAAATAGTTTCGAAATATTTCCCGGATTCAATGGCATGATCAAATAATAATATATCCTTGGAAAATGTATTGGCACACAGTGCCGGCTATAAAATAAAGTTGTAAGCCCGCCATGTAACTAGCAGCAGCGGGCCGATCGGCAGACGCTATTTCATACAATGACAGTTACAATCAGATTTTTATGGAACGTTCCTGATATTGTAATGTACTATAAAAAGGGTTTCACACAATGTAACTGTGTGGGGAATCGAACCCGGTTCTTCAGCGCGACGAAGAAAGAGATGCTTTAACCACTCTGCCACGCCACCACCCACTCCGTGCAGAGAAAAGCACAGTTAACAGTGTTTGAAACTCCTACAAAAAGACAGGAAGCCCACATGGTCACTGTTATGTCATTTAGTGTCACTGTCATCAGATAAGAACGATATTATTCACTGGCTGAAAGCATTCTCTTGACCAGTCACGTGTAGTGTTAGATACATGGGTGGGTTGATCAGTGGAAGTAACAGTTTGATTGATCATGATACAGACATTATGTAGTGACCACAATTGTAAATTCGTTTCGAAATATTTCCCGTAGATAGTGACATTGTCAAATATATACACTTGGAAAATGTATTGCCCACACAGATGGCTATATAATAAACTTGTAAGCCCGCCATGTAACCAGCAAGCATCGGGCCGCCGGTGAAGGGTGTAACGTAAATACTTTGCGCTTTCCGAGTATCGCCACAACCAAATATTGAACACTCTCTCAGTAAGGAAATGTAATTTGAGACAATCGAAAGTTCGCTACATAAATATTCGAAACTACGATGTTTCTCTTGTATGCACAAACGTACTTTGTGCAGAAGTTGCGGGGACTCGAGTTAACCGATGATCGACAGAACAGCAAAACGTTGACGCTATCCGTTCGACACAATGTTCGACTTATGTATTACCAATACTCATGTATTACCTATGACACTGGTTGTGAAAAAACGTTTCACCAAACGTTTCATCAACGGGCTTGGCATGCAAAACCTAATAAAAAATATGCGTCATGAAAATATTAAAAGTATGTTTAAGAATTACGTCTATTATGTGAATTTGAAAACAAATGACCCAGTCAGTGATCTATAAGCAACTGTATTCACATTGTGAAACACGTCTTTCACTGTGGTAGGAAGTAGAACTACGGAAGTATTCCCTGGGTGAGATACTGCAACAGCGTTATCGGGTGCTTCTGTACGTTGCCACGGTTACCTTCCTGTATTACCCACTATTATGGATTTATCGGGGGTTAAAATACACTCTCTAGAAAAAGAAACGCACAGGTGATTTTGACAATATTAGACTCATGTATCTGCGACTGAAACAATACAAATATTACCGTATCTTTCCAAAAACGTCATCTTTGTGTGACTGAAAACAAATTCAGCGCGGCAGTTTTAACTTTTCTCTTTGTTTTAGAAGCGTTTGCAGAACTATTCGCCAAAACGTCACCCCAAAACAACAACAACAAATATAAACAAAACAAAACAAAATAAAACAAAAAACAAAAACAAACAAATAAATATATAAAATTAAAACAAAACAAAACATGCAAAGCAAAATGCTCGTGCATGTAAGCTTGCGGTATAGATCACTTTGAAAAGACACAAGTTGTGTTTAATTTTGTTATTCATTTGGGCCTAGAAACTAGGAAATCATTATGTTACCACTAAGTGCCACCAATCGACCCATCACCACAGGCCGCCGTGAAGCTGAGGTTGCAGTCTGTAGTTGCCAGGCGTTTCAGCGTTCACTAGAGCACCGTATCTCGCCTTTGAGGTCGTTTCCTACCGACCAATTCCGGTCAAGATCGCTCAAAAAGCGACCGTCCAGGAGCTACCACCAAAACCCAGGACCTTTACATACATGCACAACGCATCTCTGGTCTGAGACAAATTTCCCACCAAACTGTCTGGATTCCATTGCGTGAAGTGGCCAAGAAGGTCAGTTGTTCCCTTTGTTTTGGAAGAATCCAAGCCGCGCTATCGCTTGCGGTGATGGAGTAGAGTCCGGAACTGTTGTAACCTTAAAAGCTGTCGGTGAGTCTGGTTCAGCGATGACGATTTCTACTTCACCGGCGACATGGAAGACATCGTGTTTACAGTCGGAGACTGCATACGACACGTCGACAGATTCGGTGCAGACAGTGTCATGACGTGGCATGATAGAGAGCACACACAGATTTCATTTAGTAGTGGTTAAGAGGAATTGTAAACCAAACGTCACTGTGTTCTGCAATCTGATTGGTTGAAAAACATGATCAAATGGCAGTCTAAGTAAACTTATTCTCACTATATTTTGTTACACTCCACCACTGAGTCTAACAAAACCTGGTAGAATGTCGCGTCAGGGAACCTTTGAGCGGCCAAGGACCGTCCAATCAAACGTGAGACGGTAAAATAGATTTAACCAATCAGACAACGGCTACTATTTAGGGATCAGAGGGACTTTCAAAATATTCAGGTCATTAACACATATCTTTCCAGAAACAAAAATCCGCATATAACACAGTTATTTGACCTGCAATATATACGCTTTGGGGTCTCTGTTGACATGGTTACCATTAGGTAATATTTCCGCAAGATGACATCATTGAATATTGCCAAAAACACTATTTTCAGCGCCTGTTAACTCACCGTTGTCATGGTTGTACGTACACCCTGTGTATCACCTGGAAGCGAGCGTAAATAGCATTCGGAATCGTTCGGGTACGAACCTTTTCGAGATAAAAAGTTCAAAAGGTATGTGCGAATGTGCACTTTCGCGATTTGGTAAGCTGTGTTCTGATTGGTTACCTGACGCGACCTTCTATAAGGTTTTGTTAGACTCAGTAGTGGAGTGTAACGAAAAGTACTGAGGATAAGTTTACTTAGACTGGATCAAATGGTGTTTGATTCCCGGAAACTGCAAGACGATTCTCTGTCTATTTACACGTAGATACATCGCAAACAATTGTTTTGTTGTGTCATCAACAGTGGTGACGTCATTCAAATCACATTGTGACGTCATTCAAATCATATTGTTACGTACGTCAGAATGATGTCACCAATTCTCCAGATGCTATCGTGGGAACCAACTGAACCGGCCAGCTGATGACACTTCACTGCTGTACCCGTACTCGATGTAAACGAGTGCAGACACTCTAAAACCCTTTGGTTTACATTTTCGTTTACAATGTCGATAAACATCATGTGTTGGCTCACGTCGTCGCTTCCAAATGTATTCCCGTGCTCCAAATACTCAATAACACCCGGAAATTGGCCAGCACATGATGTTTATCTCCTAATTTGTCAGAGTGTCCGTGCATCAAAGAAGTCCTTTTATGTCACATGCTTTCGATTATGGACTGACAGAGGAGTTGTTCCAGTATAAAGGAGCTACTTCGCATTCAGCAAGTCCTGTACCATGCCCATTCTAACGTCAGTGTCCTGGCATGGAGTATTAGGGGGAAGAGTTCCGCAAAAGCGACTTCGTCGATTTGGATGAGTGAGTGTGTGGGAGGGTTGGAGCATGGGTCGGTGTTTGGGTGGGTAGGCGAGTGAGTGAGAGGTGAATCGAACATGGATCTTCGACGTGACGAGCGAAAGCTTTAACCACTACTCTACCCCACCGCATGAAGTAGACATCCCACCGACCACCGGCGGTGCGTCACTGTCTGATCACTTTGAACATGGAAAAACTGGCCAAAGTTTTACAATTATTTATAACAGTAAATATATCATTCAAAACTGGACATGTACACATGTACAGACTAACCGACCACGTTTCAAGGTTTCACAATCTTCAGGCTATCAAGGCCGACATTATAGGATAGGGCAGTATATAAACCTATTTTAAAATCATGCTTAAAATCATTGTGGTGGGAGTGGGTGTCATTCCTTTCTCCAGAAACATACAGCATCACTTCCTAGCTATTAATTTTGCATAATCCCTATATGCGGCCTAAACCTACTCACAAATCAGTTTGAAATGGAGGTGGGGAGGGGCGTGGGCAGAGTTTCAACAGTCGAGTAGTTCCTTATGCAAGTATATATGTATGTCATATATATGTCGCCCAATATTCCTGCAGAACTATTCTTTCAGGACGCCTGACACACAAGTATATAAGCTCGTGCTCTCTCCTGCGAATTTTAAAAGGGGATTATGTGAATGTTGTTTTGCTATTAAAACGAGGATGTATTCAAGATTAGTTTTATGCCACCTTTAGTAATATTCCGCCAATATTAAGACAGGGGACACCAGAAATGGGCTTCAAAGATTGCATCCATGTTGGGAATCGATATGGGTTTTCGCGTAACGAGCGAACGCTTTTACCACTGGGCTACCCCGCTGCCACAAATGATACTGAGAGTAAGACTCTAATATGAAAGAATTTAAATGTGAAATTGTATTGAGATAGCTTATATATACTAAACGAAAAGAAACGTTTGCAAAACATTTCGTTATTTTGACAACTTGCTGGAAACATGTAAACAGTGTTTTCCTTGAGACAAATTGAGTACTCACAATTGTCCTGAATGAATCGGAGGATCAAAGGTGTTATAGCATCAACAAAACTTTCAAGTGACAAATGACTGCACTACAGGTTCTCGTCTGACGTTGAACATATGACTCGAGTTCCGCTTGATCCGGAAATTATCTAAAACGGAACAAATAACAAAACTACCCAGGAAAACTTCCTGTAGCAGGAAATGCTAAATGTTTAATAATGACAACAGATCATGATTGCGAACATGCGATGTGTAAGAACATAATTGTGCAGGTTTTATGTACATGTATTATCCAACCACAAGTCCTGAAAAAGTCCAAAACTAATACAGCACCACTGCCTGATGGTATTCGAAACCGTTATTTCGGTATGTCCAAGCGTCATTACCTTATTGCTTAAATTCTCTCGTAGTTGTTTGGTTGGCTGGCTGACAAGGCTGAATCGAGTCTGGACCAGGTAATCCAGTGATCAAGTGCATGAACATCAGTACACGCTATTGGGATACGATGACATGTGTCAACCAAGTCAGCGAGCCTCACCACCCGATCCCGTTATTCCTCTCTTCTAACAAGCAAGGGTTATTGAAGACCTTTAACCCAGATGTTTACGGGTCAGTTATCTCGTTTACACAAGGGTTCCCTTGACAGCAGAAGGAAGCGGGAATAGGTGTTGGAGGTGCAAGGATCAATTTCTTGTACAGAAAAGTATTTTGGAAAAGGCTAAAACATATCACCGCAGCCTCAACATGTGCTGGATTGACAGCAGAGAAGCATACGACTTGGTCTTTGATGAATGGATTCTTCATCGCATTGATCAAGTGATCAAGTGCATGAACATCAGTATACGCAATTGGGATACGATGACATGTGTCAACCAAGTCAGCGAGCCTCACCACCCGATCCCGTTATTCCTCTCTTCTAACAAGCAAGGGTTATTGAAGACCTTTAACCCAGATGTTTACGGGTCAGTTAGCTCGTTTACACAAGGGTTCCATGGTTCTACCACAGGCAAACTGTAGCGCAAATGGTACATGCGAGCAAAGCGTGTAAGAAGACTGGTCATTTTCTCTATGCTGCGCAACCCATTTGCGCTACAGTTTGCCGGTGGTTCTACAAAGGTGGCACAGTAGTAATTCCCAAGACAGGAGGTGTGACTGACCCCAACACCTTCGCCTCAAGCGCACATTTGAATACACAATATAAAATGTTGACAGGGTGTTTAAAGAGGCTCGCAATGATTTATTGACAGCAGAAGGAAGCGGGAATAGGTGTTGGAGGTGCAAGGATCAATTTCTTGTACAGAAAAGTATTTTGGAAAAGGCTAAAACATATCACCGCAGCCTCAACATGTGCTGGATTGACAGCAGAGAAGCATACGACTTGGTCTTTGATGAATGGATTCTTCATCGCATTGACCTCCCTCAGAGACTTCGTCTTCGAGAGACTAAGTCTTTAGTGAGTTGCTGGTTGACTCTTTTGAGGCATACTCAGAGGCAAAATTCGCAGAATTCCAGGCACAAGTCGAATATTCCAACAAGACTAGTTTAATCTTCTGATCTCTTGTCGCAGATCAGAGGGAAGCCCGGCTTCTCAACAAGGAGCACATGCCAATTTCTGGTCCCCGCTGATATATACTTAACAGCAAAAGAAACGCAACTGTTTCCTTTTTTTATGTTTTGTTTCAAAACTTCAGTTTCTTTTTCTGTTCAGTATAGCTGGAATATTACTTAAAGCGGTGTAAAACTAACTAACTCACTCACCTCGTTATTTTCAACTTCACACACACATCAAAATGCTGCTGCCTCTGTCCACCACGTCTACAGAAACATCAGTCAAGTCCGATTCCAGAAACAGCAGCTGCATGCCAAGTAAGCTTGGGCTCAGTAGTGTGTGAACAGTGTTTGACTGATGTTGCCACAGTTGCTGGGTTCTTGCCACTCCTAAACCTCTACACTAAGAAAGGGTGCTTGTTGCTCACTGGCCTTTCAGCCATGCACAAAGGCATTGTGTCTGAGCATTTTTATGAGTGAGTGTGTGAGTTTGGGATCAACAGCATGAGCACTGATCTACGCAATTGGCATACGACATGCATCAACCCAGCAAACGAGCCTGACCTCCCGATCCCCTTTAATGAGATAAAAGGGTCTTCTTTCATTATTATAATTTCCTAAACCTTCAAGCATGTATTCAGAGACATGCTGAATTCTAAACAGGCTTGTGAAGGATTTAGAACTGTGAAGTGGCTCCTGCTTTGCCAGATTACACTCCTGTCAAAAGTAAGTTCACAAACACTGTGTTGTGGCGTTGATGCAGGCTGGACAACGACTTGACCACATCCTTTGGACAAAACTAAGCAACAGAGGAGCCTGGGTAATGTTGTCCCATGTCTGAACCAATGCTTGTCCCAATTCACCTAACACCAATGACTCAATTCTGGCTTGAGGTAAATGTCTTTCAATTTCATTACAAGCATGCTTGAAAGGGAACAGGTCCTGAGAAACAGCTGGCCAGGGGACTACTGTAATGTTCTGCTCTTTCAGGAAATCTGTCACAGCTGGAGCGACATGTGAACGGGCCTTACCTTGCTGAAGCGTGAAATTACATCTCCATCCTTGAATGAACTGCAGCAAATGAGGCCCAATGATCTTATCCCTGTTTCACAGACCTGTCAGATCTCTCTTAGCAATGACAAGTTCTGTTCGACCCACAGATGTGATGGCCTCCCATACCATAACGCCTTCATAACCAAATTGTCCCACATTAAACAAGGCAAGCGTCTGTATACCCGGCCCTCTGTAACTCCTGCCATCGGAGCTGTCCAAATGAAATCTTGACTCATAAGTAGAAACACCATCCCAACCCCTAGCATGGATGAAAAATGAACATGTGTAACATGAAAGATATTGACATTGCACCACTACAATATGGATCAATGCTCATGTTATCCACCACCGGCTGACCTTGCCAGACTCCCTAGGCCTGTCACAGTGTAGCTAAAATATCAATGACAGTGTTCCTCCGTCCATTTCATGGATCTTAAATATTGATGACAGCATTCCCTCATCCTCTTTATGCTGCTGGAGTGAGTATGTATATGTTTACACTGCTGTTAGGAATATTTCAGCAATTTTGCAGCAAGGGCATACCAAAAATGAGCTTCACACATTGTACCCATATGAGAATCAAACCTGGTTCTTTGGCATGACGAGCAAATACTTAAACTACTCAGCTACCCTGCTGACCCATACACAGCTGGAATATTGCTGCATTAAACAAAGAAACGAACGAACAAACGAACAAACAAACAAACACCTCAAAGACAAATAAGTCTTGGTATTGTTATTATTTTATTTGTAGGGTATCAGTTTCAACTGACCTATTTCAACCCATTTTTTTGGTCACTTTTACAGTATAATATTTGTTCAATGCTGTAAACATTTTGTAAAAGAAATAAATAACATTGTGTATAAATTGGAAACGATAACTTCATTATGTATATGTATATATGGACGAAACAAAGGACGGAACATGAGATACACTCTAAGTGTTAAATCATCACACATCTTTAAGCACTTCATACAATGCTGTTGCACTTACAAAACTAATAATACTTTGAATTCATTATGTAATACATCACACAACTCAAAAATGCCCTAAAAGATATTTCACCTTTTCAAAACAAATCATTCAGATTTTTAATACATAAAAATATTTTACACTTTAACTATACCATTAATATCCATATTATGCCAATAGCCTACTCTTTGTTTTGAAAAATATCAAATGAAAGTATGATGTATTTAGATTCTTTTTTTTTTTAAAAATATTTATATGACAGTTTATGACCTTAAGAAATCTTAAAATAAATCCTAATTCTTGCATTTAAATTGCTTCCATGTTTACCAAACAAACATCACTGTCTGCAAAAGAAGGAAACTAGCCAAAGTTTTTGTGATTAATACATTAATATTTCTACTTGAAAAGCTGATTTCACTTGAAAAGTGGCAAGATCAAGGATGATTTAAAAATATCACAATATTGTCAAAACATGAACAAATTCATGTCAACAAACCACAACAAAACCTTAATCTCACATAAACTAAAATAACTGGAAAATACGTGGCTGAAATGTCCAATACATGTGCGACACAATTTCACACTTTAATGCTGAATTGACAAAAACAAGCACATATCCACAGAACACTAATTGAAAAAGTCTTTGGATGAAATCATCACATGAAGCTGACTGCTCTTCATCTGTAACAAAGATCAGCAAGATGCTTGTATTTACACAATGGTGTCATGATCGCTCAGTGTGTCTAGTAGTCCAGACTCATGAGTAAAGCTGTGCCTCTCTTGACCCAATGGTCAGCGGTCTTTTCACCGGACTTCAGCTCTGTTGCCACGATGAAGGAAGGACGTCCGGCAACCCCAGTTCTGTTTGGGTAGTAGTAGACAGGGCATGTGTAGATTCCTGCAACACAGGGAGAAAACGGTACATTTTCTGCATTCTGAGTGAGTGTGGTTTAACGGAGCTTTTAGAAATATTCCAACAATATCACGGTGGGAAACAACAGAAATGGGCTTCACACATTGTACCTATGTAGAGAATCGAACCCGGATCTTTGGTGTGATGAGCAAATGCTTCCATCACTAGAACAGGCCCCCCTAAGTAATTGAAGGAATTACAGCAAATTTGAAGGAATTGCATCTCAAATGTAAATAAACGCAGCCCAATCGCGAAACAATTGCAGCAATATCGGTAATTTAGCGGTAATAACAGAAATAAATCAGCCCTATCGCAAGCAATGTCGGTAATACTGGAAACACGATCGGCCATCTTCGGAGATTTTTCGGTCGCGAGCGGAAACTCACACAGCAAAACATGGCGTCGTTGGAAGAAGCACCCGTCTCGGTGAGATTTGTTTTTAGTTTCTACTATTACATTTTTATACTTATCCATCTTTGACCACCCCTGTTGAATGCGTTTAGGTATGAGGTGTTGTCGGGGCAAAAGCTTATGTTTTTAGGAAAAGATAGTCACTCTAGGAGAGTGTCACAAGTCATGCCCCTGTAGTTTGTTTACATCTGAACATCGAAGTCGTGCCGATGATTACGAACGTGCACCAGATATAACATCATTTTATTGTAAAATGTGTTTAAATTTGTCAATTGCACTTCGTAGCAAGAAAAATTATGGCTCATAAACTTCTTCATGGCGCACGTTCATGATGTTCGTAAGAGAACTGTGAGATACTGGAGTGAGTGAGTGAATGAACAAGCAATCTCTCAGGAGAGAGAAAGAGGGAGACAGGGAGAAGAAAGAGAGAGGGAGATAAGGAGAAAGAGGAAGAGAGAGAGGGAGAAAGAGGAAGAGAGAGAGGGAGAAAGAGAGGAGAAAGAGGGAGAAAGAGAAAGAGAGACAGGGGAAAGAGAGAGAGAAAGATAAAAAGAGAAAGTAAGAGTGAGAGATAGGCAGAGATGCAAACCCCAGAGTGTTCAAAATTAGTAGTTTGGCCATAAAATTAGTAGTTAACTAAATAAACAAAATCATGATGGATTCTGAGATAAAAATGAATGATATTACAGTCATGTAGTAAATTATTTCCGCCGGAATTAAATGTGTCAAATCACAAAGGTATTGAAATCAACTTTGCTAAAAATTATGTTTGTTACATGCAATCATTCCAGATCAAATATGTCATTCAATATGATGGATGGAAGGTACATGAAGTCTAAAAATGTATTTCATCTTTGAAAATATGTGGTTTTGTCTATATATCCGAATTTTAATGCATTTTATTCAGTTTTCGTACGATTTCTAGTGGAATCGTATTGGTGTAGTTTGACGTTAAAATTCATAGCGACTATGATAAGATCGTAGAGGGAGTGAGTGAGAGAGAGAGGGAGGCAAGGAGTGAGAGAGTTTAGTTTTACGCCGCACTCAGCAATATTTCAGCTATATGGCGGCGGTCTGTAAATAATCGAGTCTGGACCAGACAATCCAGTGATCAACAACATGAGCATCGATCTGCACAATTGGGAACCTATGACATGTGTCAACCAAGTCAGCGAGCCTGACCACCCGATCCCGTTAGTCGCCTTTTATGGCAAGCATGGGTTGCTGAAGGCCTATTCTACCCCAGGACCTTCACGGGTCGAGGGAAGGAGAGAGAGATACTCGCATAAAGAACTTTGTGAAGGATGTAACTGTACACAAGTTGTTCTAATCCTTGATTACTAACCCATGATATTGTGATAAATATGAAGGAGACTCCTGCAGTAATTGTTTCTCACTATTTGAAATTCAATATTCAGGTTATAATCAGCACCTCTTGACTTTACAGCTAAATTTCACTGGTACCTTTGCTTGTCTTCTTTTTGTTCTCTACGGGCCTGAAATGGATGGTTGGCATGGCACACACTAACTGCATGGGGTTGGCCTCTATGAGACAGGCGTTCTTCTTGTCCCAGCCTGCACCTTGCAAGAACAGACCCTTGATGAACACTCCATCCTGTAGGCAGATACATTTTGTATCAGTTACACATACTAACTTCAGATAACACAACAAGGGTATAATGTGGTTATCATACCAGCATGTGAGTCATAAGGATTTCAGCAGATTAGTGTCATGATTCTTATAATGATGAAAATATTAATAATAATAACGCTAATTTTTGCGCCTAGGATACAACACAATGCTGCTCTTTGGCATTACATCATTACTCTGATGGAATTGCACTTTTAACGCTGCTACAAGCAAGTGAGTGAGTTTAGTTTTACGCTGCACTCAGCAACATTCCAGCTGTATGGCGGAGGTCTGTAAATAATCGAGTCTGGGCCAGACAATCCAGTGACCAACAACATGAGCATCGATCTGCACTCGCTGACATGTGTCAGCGAGTCAGTGAGCCTGACCACCCGATCCCGTTAGTCGCCTCTTACGACAAGCATAATCATCTTTTATGGCAAGCATGGGTTGCTGAAGGCCTATTCTATCCCAGGACCTTCACGGGTCCAAAGCTGCTACGAAGTGCTAAGCTTGACCGTGTATGTCCGTACATCCTCCTCTCAGATACCCATCTTACACTGCTGGGTGCATGAACTGCCCTTCCCAGGGACACAACACAGAATGAGACCCAGGTCACAAATTTTAATGTGTACACTAGGATTTGCATCTGGGTGTTTGGCGTGAGAGGCCAGCATGCTAACCACTGCCCCACACAGGTAGGTTTCAGCTTTATGGAAAAGCTGCACATCTGTGTAAATTATGCAAATATTTTTTGTAAAAACTCAATTCCTATTATGTGTATTCCACAAAGGTATGCTTGAATTTTTCTTAAGGTAGATACTTATATGTTTTACGATAATGCTGCGAGTGTCATTCAACAACAAACAAACACACTTTACCTTGGGTGGCCCAGTGATGTTGGAATCATCCACTGTCATAACTGTAAACTCCCAGGACAGTGTGTCCACCGATACCTGTAGCACAGAGGATCAATATGTATGGTGTTATAGCATGGAGGATAACAATGTAGTTAGTTGTGGGATAGAGGATGATTTTGTAGGGTGTTGTGAGATAGAGGATGATTTTGTAAGGTGTTGTGGGATAGAGGATGATTTTGTAAGGTGTTGTGGGATACAGGATCACTTTGTAGGGTGTTGTGGGATAGAGGATCACTTTGTAGGGTGTTGCAGCATAGCAGATCATGATCCAAGGTGTTGTTCCATAGCCCATGAAGATATAAAGTGTTGTAGAACGGAAGATCACAATGCAAGGTGTTGCAGCTTACAGGATCATGATAGGGGGTTGTATCATAAAGGATCACTGTGAACGGTGTTGTAGTATTGGAGATCACTGTGAACGGTGTTGTAGATTGGAGATCACTGTGAATGGTGTTGTAGTATTGGAGATCACTGTGAATGGTGTTGTAGTATTGGAGATCACTGTGAACGGTGTTGTAGTATTGGAGATCACTGTGAACGGTGTTGTAGTATTGGAGATCACTGTGAACGGTGTTGTAGTATTGGAGATCACTGTGTACGGTGTTGTAGTATTGGAGATCACTGTGAATGGTGTTGTAGTATTGGAGTTCACTGTGTAGGGTGTTGTAGTATTGGAGATCACTGTGAACGGTGTTGTAGTATTGGAGTTCACTGTGTAGGGTGTTGTAGTATTGGAGATCACTGTGTACGGTGTTGTAGTATTGGAGATCACTGTGAACGGTGTTGTAGTATTGGAGATCACTGTGAACGGTGTTGTAGTATTGGAGATCACTGTGAACGGTGTTGTAGTATTGGAGATCACTGTGAACGGTGTTGTAGTATTGGAGATCACTGTGTAGGGTGTTGTACCATAGTGGATTATGATATATGTTACAGAATAGAGGCACTGAATGTAGGGTGTAACAGCATACAGGGTCAGTGAGTGAGTGAGTGAGTTTAGTTTTACGCCGCACTCAGCAGTATTCCAGCTATATGGTGGCGGTCTGTAAAATAATCGAGTCTGGACCAGACAATCCAGTGATCAACAACATGAGCATCGATCTGCGCAATTGGGAACCGATGACATGTGTGAACCAAGTCAGCAAGTCTGACCACCCGATCCCGTTAGTCACCTCTTACGACAAGCAGAGTCACCTTTTATGGCAAGCAAGGGTTGCTGAAGGCCTATTCTAGCCCGGGACCTTCACGGGTCCATACAGGATCAGAATGTTGGGTGTTGTAGCATAGAGGATTATGATATATGTTACAGAATAGAGGCATTGAATGTAGGGTGTAACAGCATACAGGGTCAGAATGTAGGGTGTTACATCATAGAGAATGATGATGTAGAATGTTAGAGTGGAAGGCAAATTGGACATAAAAGCAGAAGAATACGATGTAGTCTATTTTGCAGTGCAAGAACATAATGTAGGCCACTGAAGCATCACAGATTAGATTAATCCTGTTCCGCCCATGACTGTTCAGTAAAGGGAGACAAATTTCCCTGTTCTGTCTGTTTGTGATCTGCAGTTTCGCTGTGAGGAGTGGGTAAAGGGAGACAACTTACGCTGTTCTGTCTGGCTGATGTCTGCAATACTGCTGTGAGGAAGCCAGTGGGGAAGGTGAAGCCAGACATCCAGAAGACAGTTGGTTGGTGAGCTGTCTGAGCCCACTTAGCAAATTGCTCCACTCTCATCACCAAGTCTCGTGTCCATGCCGACAATGGCTTCATTGATGGGTAGGCCTGAGAAGATAAATGTTTATTGGTCCAGATTGGAATATCATATTTCCTAATTTCAAACTGAAGTTTCTAAAAATGCTGTGACTTTCAAGTGTTTCCTATAAATTTCTATTTAACCTGACCAACAATGTTATAACTGAATGAAATTCAGATAATCAAGAAAATAAACTCCACAGTAAGTGGGTACCTGTTAGGAACTGAAGACTTCATGTTCCGTAAAATATACTAAACACTTAGAAATGATGTTGTGTCTGTTTATGAAGCACCAGTTCCACACAAAACATGCTGATGTATGTGCAGTTGCTATCTTGGAGATCAATGTTCCTTAGTTTTCATATTCTCAGCTCCCTGGGGATCATAGAACCTATCATGAAATTTATGATCACCTTCTCCCATGCTGGCGGCACCCGGCCATCGTAGATACACTGGAAGATGTTCTCCAACTCTGAGCTCATGACCACCAAGCCCTGTATACCCCTCTCAAGGTCTGTCAAAGAAACACGGATCTCGTCCAGCAGAAGATTGTACCGCTGGATCTGTAATAAAACCCCATGTTACAACACTGAAACATGAACTGACACCAACCAACAAGTAAATCTGGTCAGAACACTGAACTAAGTGCTCTGCACCACGGAGCTGGTCTAGTCTTTAGTTTTCCCCAAAGTTGTTGTCACTGCCTAATTAACATACTGTGCAGATCTCTTGGTGATTATATGAACAGAGATTATTATATATAAGTAACTGTTTATTGCGTTTGACCAGCAAATTGTGTCATGATATTTTTGTGAGCTCAAGTCATTCGCAATTTTTGCAAAAATATCATGCTCACAAAATTTTGGATTTTCAGCACATGTAAACTAACAAGAGTAAAAATCTTCAGCAAATTGACTGTGTGCACTTACTTCTTGTAGTAGAACCACATTGAGTGGCGAGGGATCGACGGACAATATCTTGGCTGTGCCCTCATAGTCAATATTCTCAGGAATTTGTTTGAAAATATTGGCTGCGAGGTCAAGCACCTGGAACATAGACATATACCCATTAGACAGAGTGTGATGTAACTGTAAGATCTTACTGGTCTGAGGGGCTAACAAACATATTTCTCTGGCATTTGTAACACATGAAGGTCTGGGATAGAATACTGGCCTTCAGTAACCCACACTTGTCGCAAGAGGCGATTAACAAGATCAAGTGATCAGGCTCACTGACTTGGTTGAGACATGTCATCAGTTCCCAACTGTAGGTTGATGCTCATGATGTTGATCACTGGATTGTCTGGTCCAGACTCCATTGTTACTGAATGCTGCCATATAGCTGGAATATTGCTGAGTGTGGCATAAAACTAAACTCACTCACTTTTTTGACTGATATGAATGTAGCGAGGACCATATTCTCATAAAACATTCACAAGCTAGTGAGGCCAGAGACATTTCTAATTCTCTAGGGTCGACAGAAAAGTTTAATAGTTGCGGGCCAACAGGCCGGCGATTAAGCGGCTACTTCATACATGCGCATTAGAACACTTGGGACAAGGAATACCAAACGGTTATGATGAAATTATAATTAAAATGGAATTGTGGTGAGCCACAAAACAGACCTCTGCAGATTTTCTTTTTAACTCAGTATATTTATTAAAGTCTGAAAAGTGTCTGTTTTGGCTGAGGATAGCCATTTTTTTTTATAAAAAATTCAATTTTAATCATCATGAAAAACATCAACAACAAAAACTACAATTCTCATCTTCCAGTTCAAAGGTTACATAGCATTTTGACACAGAATGGTTCACTTATGACAATGACCCATCCCACTGTCCCACTTTGTCCCATCCCTCCTTATCTCATTTCCACATCCAATCCCCTTCCCACTCTCTCACCTCCAACCCCATATCCCGTCCCCTTCCCACTCTCTCACATCCCATCTTTCCTTTCCCCATCTGTGCAAGTATCAACCTCTTTCGTATCAATTTGTTGATCTCCAGTCACCTACAATCAGCACAAACCTCTAGTTTGCTTTAATACATAATCCAACCCCAGAAGTTGTACGAAAGAGTCTACACAGTCGTTCATGTACCTTGTCCTCCCTGCTTTCTCCAGCTGTGCTCGAGATCTGTGGTTGCAGTGACAGCAATGTATCAAACATCATCCTCGTCTCCTGGATCTGGGACGTGATGTCGGCGTTGGGGTGCTGGCCAAAAGCCTCTGGGTGGTCGATGTTGGGCAGCATGCTGACGTACTCCTTGTAGGAAGACAGAGGGCCGTCTTTGGGGACGTAGTAGGTGGCAAGTGAAGACACCCTGTAGACAAGAGAAAACACACACGCACAGTTAAAATGATTACCATCTTGCTATAAAGTGATTATTATAACAGAATGTTTGTCATAATAATTACAGGAAACAAGTGAAAGACGTTTTGTATTCTTTACTCCTAACTATGATTGTTGTTAGAGCTGACAGATAAATTTTGGTTGGTCCTTCTGTTTGCTTCTGTAGTAATTCAGTCTTGGAGACCTTGGGTCTGTCTTAGGGACAGTTCATAACTTCATTTACAAATCAATGAACCTAACCCTCCAACACACACACACACCTATTCTTAAAGCACACATTTTTAACATTTTTAGGTACAAAATTGACGTCTCCCTACACCCCCCACCTTTCACTCCTCCTCCCCAAGAACAAAATGGGTGACCCACCCTTGAAATAATCATCACCCCCACCCCACCCTCCCAAACCCTAGCCATATATTATGAACAGTGCATCATTTTATAAAATGGGGGTTAGCGTGAAGATTATACTAAACCAACTGCCAAAAATACTATGGGCAGAATGCTGGTCTGGATGACTGGCAGATAGAGGTGACATGTGAGTATCCCCTCCCACTATCTAAACTCTCCATCACATCTTTTGATGAATACTATAGGCAGACTGATGATGTGGGTGCCTACTCATAGAATGCCTGGCTGATAGAGGCGTTAGAGAAATATTCGCTGATGTAAGTCTACAAATCCCCTCCCCTTCTAACCCTCCATCACATCCCCTCTTGATGAATGCCATGGGCACACTGATGATGTGGGTGCCTAATTGTAGAATGCCTGGCTGATAGAGGTGTTAGAGAAATATTCGCTGATGTAAGTCTACAAATCCCCTCCCCCTCTAACCCTCCATCACATCCCCTCTTGATGAATGCCATGGGCACACTGATGATGTGGGTGCCTACTTGTAGAATGCCTGGCTGATAGAGGTGTTAGAGAAATATTCGCTGATGTAAGTCTACAAATCCCCTCCCCCTCTAACCCTCCATCACATCCCCTCTTGATGAATGCCATGGGCACACTGATGATGTGGATGCCTACTTGTAGAATGCCTGGCTGATAGAGGTGTTAGAGAAATATTCGCTGATGTAAGTCTACAAATCCCCTCCCCTTCTAACCCTCCATCACATCCCCTCTTGATGAATGCCATGGGCACACTGATGATGTGGATGCCTACTTGTAGAATGCCTGGCTGATAGAGGTGTTAGAGAAATATTCGCTGATGTAAGTCTACAAATCCCCTCCCCCTCTAACCCTCCATCACATCCCCTCTTGATGAATGCCATGGGCACACTGATGATGTGGATGCCTACTTGTAGAATGCCTGGCTGATAGAGGTGTTAGAGAAATATTCGCTGATGTAAGTCTACAAATCCCCTCCCCCTCTAACCCTCCATCACATCCCCTCTTGATGAATGCCATGGGCACACTGATGATGTGGATGCCTACTTGTAGAATGCCTGGCTGATAGAGGTGTTAGAGAAATATTCGCTGATGTAAGTCTACAAATCCCCTCCCCCTCTAACCCTCCATCACATCCCCTCTTGATGAATGCCATGGGCACACTGATGATGTGGATGCCTACTTGTAGAATGCCTGGCTGATAGAGGTGTTAGAGAAATATTCGCTGATGTAAGTCTACAAATCCCCTCCCCTTCTAACCCTCCATCACATCCCCTCTTGATGAATGCCATGGGCAGACTGATGATGTGGGTGCCTACTTGTAGAATGCCTGGTTGATAGAGGTGTTAGAGAAATATTCGCTGATGTAAGTCTACAAATCCCCTCCCCCTCTAACCCTCCATCACATCCCCTCTTGATGAATGCCATGGGCAGACTGATGATGTGGGTGCCTACTTGTAGAATGCCTGGTTGATAGAGGTGTTAGAGAAATATTCGCTGATGTAAGTCTACAAATCCCCTCCCCCTCTAACCCTCCATCACATCCCCTCTTGATGAATGCCATGGGCACACTGATGATGTGGATGCCTACTTGTAGAATGCCTGGCTGATAGAGGTGTTAGAGAAATATTCGCTGATGTAAGTCTACAAATCCCCTCCCCTTCTAACCCTCCATCACATCCCCTCTTGATGAATGCCATGGGCAGACTGATGATGTGGGTGCCTACTTGTAGAATGCCTGGTTGATAGAGGTGTTAGAGAAATATTCGCTGATGTAAGTCTACAAATCCCCTCCCCTTCTAACCCTCCATCACATCCCCTCTTGATGAATGCCATGGGCACACTGATGATGTGGATGCCTACTTGTAGAATGCCTGGCTGATAGAGGTGTTAGAGAAATATTCGCTGATGTAAGTCTACAAATCCCCTCCCCCTCTAACCCTCCATCACATCCCCTCTTGATGAATGCCATGGGCACACTGATGATGTGGATGCCTACTTGTAGAATGCCTGGCTGATAGAGGTGTTAGAGAAATATTCGCTGATGTAAGTCTACAAATCCCCTCCCCCTCTAACCCTCCATCACATCCCCTCTTGATGAATGCCATGGGCACACTGATGATGTGGATGCCTACTTGTAGAATGCCTGGCTGATAGAGGTGTTAGAGAAATATTCGCTGATGTAAGTCTACAAATCCCCTCCCCTTCTAACCCTCCATCACATCCCCTCTTGATGAATGCCATGGGCACACTGATGATGTGGATGCCTACTTGTAGAATGCCTGGCTGATAGAGGTGTTAGAGAAATATTCGCTGATGTAAGTCTACAAATCCCCTCCCCCTCTAACCCTCCATCACATCCCCTCTTGATGAATGCCATGGGCACACTGATGATGTGGATGCCTACTTGTAGAATGCCTGGCTGATAGAGGTGTTAGAGAAATATTCGCTGATGTAAGTCTACAAATCCCCTCCCCCTCTAACCCTCCATCACATCCCCTCTTGATGAATGCCATGGGCAGACTGATGATGTGGATGCCTACTTGTAGAATGCCTGACTGATAGAGACGTTAGAGAAATATTCGCTGATGTAAGTCTACAAATCCCCTCCCCCTCTAACCCTCCATCACATCCCCTCTTGATGAATGCCATGGGCACACTGATGATGTGGGTGCCTACTTGTAGAATGCCTGGCTGATAGAGGTGTTAGAGAAATATTCGCTGATGTAAGTCTACAAATCCCCTCCCCCTCTAACCCTCCATCACATCCCCTCTTGATGAATGCCATGGGCAGACTGATGATGTGGATGCCTACTTGTAGAATGCCTGACTGATAGAGACGTTAGAGAAATATTCGCTGATGTAAGTCTACAAATCCCCTCCCCCTCTAACCCTCCATCACATCCCCTCTTGATGAATGCCATGGGCACACTGATGATGTGGGTGCCTACTTGTAGAATGCCTGGCTGATAGAGGTGTTAGAGAAATATTCGCTGATGTAAGTCTACAAATCCCCTCCCCCTCTAACCCTCCATCACATCCCCTCTTGATGAATGCCATGGGCACACTGATGATGTGGATGCCTACTTGTAGAATGCCTGGCTGATAGAGGTGTTAGAGAAATATTCGCTGATGTAAGTCTACAAATCCCCTCCCCTTCTAACCCTCCATCACATCCCCTCTTGATGAATGCCATGGGCACACTGATGATGTGGATGCCTACTTGTAGAATGCCTGGCTGATAGAGGTGTTAGAGAAATATTTGCTGATGTAAGTCTACAAATCCCCTCCCCCTCTAACCCTCCATCACATCCCCTCTTGATGAATGCCATGGGCACACTGATGATGTGGGTGCCTACTTGTAGAATGCCTGGTTGATAGAGGTGTTAGAGAAATATTCGCTGATGTAAGTCTACAAATCCCCTCCCCCTCTAACCCTCCATCACATCCCCTCTTGATGAATGCCATGGGCACACTGATGATGTGGGTGCCTACTTGTAGAATGCCTGGTTGATAGAGGTGTTAGAGAAATATTCGCTGATGTAAGTCTACAAATCCCCTCCCCCTCTAACCCTCCATCACATCCCCTCTTGATGAATGCCATGGGCACACTGATGATGTGGGTGCCTACTTGTAGAATGCCTGGTTGATAGAGGTGTTAGAGAAATATTCGCTGATGTAAGTCTACAAATCCCCTCCCCCTCTAACCCTCCATCACATCCCCTCTTGATGAATGCCATGGGCACACTGATGATGTGGATGCCTACTTGTAGAATGCCTGGCTGATAGAGACGTTAGAGAAATATTCGCTGATGTAAGTCTACAAATCCCCTCCCCCTCTAACCCTCCATCACATCCCCTCTTGATGAATGCCATGGGCACACTGATGATGTGGGTGCCTACTTGTAGAATGCCTGGCTGATAGAGGTGTTAGAGAAATATTCGCTGATGTAAGTCTACAAATCCCCTCCCCCTCTAACCCTCCATCACATCCCCTCTTGATGAATGCCATGGGCACACTGATGATGTGGATGCCTACTTGTAGAATGCCTGGCTGATAGAGGTGTTAGAGAAATATTTGCTGATGTAAGTCTACAAATCCCCTCCCCCTCTAACCCTCCATCACATCCCCTCTTGATGAATGCCATGGGCAGACTGATGATGTGGATGCCTACTTGTAGAATGCCTGGCTGATAGAGGTGTTAGAGAAATATTCACTGATGTAAGTCTACAAATCCCCTCCCCTTCTAACCCTCCATCACATCCCCTCTTGATGAATGCCATGGGCACACTGATGATGTGGGTGCCTACTTGTAGAATGCCTGGCTGATAGAGGTGTTAGAGAAATATTCGCTGATGTAAGTCTACAAATCCCCTCCCCCTCTAACCCTCCATCACATCCCCTCTTGATGAATGCCATGGGCACACTGATGATGTGGATGCCTACTTGTAGAATGCCTGGCTGATAGAGGTGTTAGAGAAATATTCGCTGATGTAAGTCTACAAATCCCCTCCCCTTCTAACCCTCCATCACATCCCCTCTTGATGAATGCCATGGGCAGACTGATGATGTGGGTGCCTACTTGTAGAATGCCTGGTTGATAGAGGTGTTAGAGAAATATTCGCTGATGTAAGTCTACAAATCCCCTCCCCCTCTAACCCTCCATCACATCCCCTCTTGATGAATGCCATGGGCAGACTGATGATGTGGGTGCCTACTTGTAGAATGCCTGGTTGATAGAGGTGTTAGAGAAATATTCGCTGATGTAAGTCTACAAATCCCCTCCCCCTCTAACCCTCCATCACATCCCCTCTTGATGAATGCCATGGGCACACTGATGATGTGGATGCCTACTTGTAGAATGCCTGGCTGATAGAGGTGTTAGAGAAATATTCGCTGATGTAAGTCTACAAATCCCCTCCCCTTCTAACCCTCCATCACATCCCCTCTTGATGAATGCCATGGGCAGACTGATGATGTGGGTGCCTACTTGTAGAATGCCTGGTTGATAGAGGTGTTAGAGAAATATTCGCTGATGTAAGTCTACAAATCCCCTCCCCTTCTAACCCTCCATCACATCCCCTCTTGATGAATGCCATGGGCACACTGATGATGTGGATGCCTACTTGTAGAATGCCTGGCTGATAGAGGTGTTAGAGAAATATTCGCTGATGTAAGTCTACAAATCCCCTCCCCCTCTAACCCTCCATCACATCCCCTCTTGATGAATGCCATGGGCACACTGATGATGTGGATGCCTACTTGTAGAATGCCTGGCTGATAGAGGTGTTAGAGAAATATTCGCTGATGTAAGTCTACAAATCCCCTCCCCCTCTAACCCTCCATCACATCCCCTCTTGATGAATGCCATGGGCACACTGATGATGTGGATGCCTACTTGTAGAATGCCTGGCTGATAGAGGTGTTAGAGAAATATTCGCTGATGTAAGTCTACAAATCCCCTCCCCTTCTAACCCTCCATCACATCCCCTCTTGATGAATGCCATGGGCACACTGATGATGTGGATGCCTACTTGTAGAATGCCTGGCTGATAGAGGTGTTAGAGAAATATTCGCTGATGTAAGTCTACAAATCCCCTCCCCCTCTAACCCTCCATCACATCCCCTCTTGATGAATGCCATGGGCACACTGATGATGTGGATGCCTACTTGTAGAATGCCTGGCTGATAGAGGTGTTAGAGAAATATTCGCTGATGTAAGTCTACAAATCCCCTCCCCCTCTAACCCTCCATCACATCCCCTCTTGATGAATGCCATGGGCAGACTGATGATGTGGATGCCTACTTGTAGAATGCCTGACTGATAGAGACGTTAGAGAAATATTCGCTGATGTAAGTCTACAAATCCCCTCCCCCTCTAACCCTCCATCACATCCCCTCTTGATGAATGCCATGGGCACACTGATGATGTGGGTGCCTACTTGTAGAATGCCTGGCTGATAGAGGTGTTAGAGAAATATTCGCTGATGTAAGTCTACAAATCCCCTCCCCCTCTAACCCTCCATCACATCCCCTCTTGATGAATGCCATGGGCACACTGATGATGTGGATGCCTACTTGTAGAATGCCTGGCTGATAGAGGTGTTAGAGAAATATTCGCTGATGTAAGTCTACAAATCCCCTCCCCCTCTAACCCTCCATCACATCCCCTCTTGATGAATGCCATGGGCAGACTGATGATGTGGATGCCTACTTGTAGAATGCCTGACTGATAGAGACGTTAGAGAAATATTCGCTGATGTAAGTCTACAAATCCCCTCCCCCTCTAACCCTCCATCACATCCCCTCTTGATGAATGCCATGGGCACACTGATGATGTGGGTGCCTACTTGTAGAATGCCTGGCTGATAGAGGTGTTAGAGAAATATTCGCTGATGTAAGTCTACAAATCCCCTCCCCCTCTAACCCTCCATCACATCCCCTCTTGATGAATGCCATGGGCACACTGATGATGTGGATGCCTACTTGTAGAATGCCTGGCTGATAGAGGTGTTAGAGAAATATTCGCTGATGTAAGTCTACAAATCCCCTCCCCTTCTAACCCTCCATCACATCCCCTCTTGATGAATGCCATGGGCACACTGATGATGTGGATGCCTACTTGTAGAATGCCTGGCTGATAGAGGTGTTAGAGAAATATTTGCTGATGTAAGTCTACAAATCCCCTCCCCCTCTAACCCTCCATCACATCCCCTCTTGATGAATGCCATGGGCACACTGATGATGTGGGTGCCTACTTGTAGAATGCCTGGTTGATAGAGGTGTTAGAGAAATATTCGCTGATGTAAGTCTACAAATCCCCTCCCCCTCTAACCCTCCATCACATCCCCTCTTGATGAATGCCATGGGCACACTGATGATGTGGGTGCCTACTTGTAGAATGCCTGGTTGATAGAGGTGTTAGAGAAATATTCGCTGATGTAAGTCTACAAATCCCCTCCCCCTCTAACCCTCCATCACATCCCCTCTTGATGAATGCCATGGGCACACTGATGATGTGGGTGCCTACTTGTAGAATGCCTGGTTGATAGAGGTGTTAGAGAAATATTCGCTGATGTAAGTCTACAAATCCCCTCCCCCTCTAACCCTCCATCACATCCCCTCTTGATGAATGCCATGGGCACACTGATGATGTGGATGCCTACTTGTAGAATGCCTGGCTGATAGAGACGTTAGAGAAATATTCGCTGATGTAAGTCTACAAATCCCCTCCCCCTCTAACCCTCCATCACATCCCCTCTTGATGAATGCCATGGGCACACTGATGATGTGGGTGCCTACTTGTAGAATGCCTGGCTGATAGAGGTGTTAGAGAAATATTCGCTGATGTAAGTCTACAAATCCCCTCCCCCTCTAACCCTCCATCACATCCCCTCTTGATGAATGCCATGGGCACACTGATGATGTGGATGCCTACTTGTAGAATGCCTGGCTGATAGAGGTGTTAGAGAAATATTCGCTGATGTAAGTCTACAAATCCCCTCCCCCTCTAACCCTCCATCACATCCCCTCTTGATGAATGCCATGGGCAGACTGATGATGTGGATGCCTACTTGTAGAATGCCTGGCTGATAGAGGTGTTAGAGAAATATTCGCTGATGTAAGTCTACAAATCCCCTCCCCCTCTAACCCTCCATCACATCCCCTCTTGATGAATGCCATGGGCACACTGATGATGTGGGTGCCTACTTGTAGAATGCCTGGCTGATAGAGGTGTTAGAGAAATATTCGCTGATGTAAGTCTACAAATCCCCTCCCCCTCTAACCCTCCATCACATCCCCTCTTGATGAATGCCATGGGCACACTGATGATGTGGATGCCTACTTGTAGAATGCCTGACTGATAGAGACGTTAGAGAAATATTCGCTGATGTAAGTCTACAAATCCCCTCCCCCTCTAACCCTCCATCACATCCCCTCTTGATGAATGCCATGGGCACACTGATGATGTGGATGCCTACTTGTAGAATGCCTGGCTGATAGAGGTGTTAGAGAAATATTCGCTGATGTAAGTCTACAAATCCCCTCCCCCTCTAACCCTCCATCACATCCCCTCTTGATGAATGCCATGGGCACACTGATGATGTGGATGCCTACTTGTAGAATGCCTGGCTGATAGAGGTGTTAGAGAAATATTCGCTGATGTAAGTCTACAAATCCCCTCCCCTTCTAACCCTCCATCACATCCCCTCTTGATGAATGCCATGGGCAGACTGATGATGTGGATGCCTACTTGTAGAATGCCTGGCTGATAGAGGTGTTAGAGAAATATTCGCTGATGTAAGTCTACAAATCCCCTCCCCCTCTAACCCTCCATCACATCCCCTCTTGATGAATGCCATGGGCACACTGATGATGTGGGTGCCTACTTGTAGAATGCCTGGTTGATAGAGGTGTTAGAGAAATATTCGCTGATGTAAGTCTACAAATCCCCTCCCCCTCTAACCCTCCATCACATCCCCTCTTGATGAATGCCATGGGCAGACTGATGATGTGGATGCCTACTTGTAGAATGCCTGGCTGATAGAGGTGTTAGAGAAATATTCGCTGATGTAAGTCTACAAATCCCCTCCCCCTCTAACCCTCCATCACATCCCCTCTTGATGAATGCCATGGGCACACTGATGATGTGGATGCCTACTTGTAGAATGCCTGGCTGATAGAGGTGTTAGAGAAATATTCGCTGATGTAAGTCTACAAATCCCCTCCCCCTCTAACCCTCCATCACATCCCCTCTTGATGAATGCCATGGGCAGACTGATGATGTGGATGCCTACTTGTAGAATGCCTGGCTGATAGAGGTGTTAGAGAAATATTCGCTGATGTAAGTCTACAAATCCCCTCCCCCTCTAACCCTCCATCACATCCCCTCTTGATGAATGCCATGGGCACACTGATGATGTGGGTGCCTACTTGTAGAATGCCTGGCTGATAGAGACGTTAGAGAAATATTCGCTGATGTAAGTCTACAAATCCCCTCCCCTTCTAACCCTCCATCACATCCCCTCTTGATGAATGCCATGGGCAGACTGATGATGTGGATGCCTACTTGTAGAATGCCTGGCTGATAGAGGTGTTAGAGAAATATTCGCTGATGTAAGTCTACAAATCCCCTCCCCCTCTAACCCTCCATCACATCCCCTCTTGATGAATGCCATGGGCAGACTGATGATGTGGGTGCCTACTTGTAGAATGCCTGGCTGATAGAGGTGTTAGAGAAATATTCGCTGATGTAAGTCTACAAATCCCCTCCCCCTCTAACCCTCCATCACATCCCCTCTTGATGAATGCCATGGGCACACTGATGATGTGGATGCCTACTTGTAGAATGCCTGGCTGATAGAGGTGTTAGAGAAATATTCGCTGATGTAAGTCTACAAATCCCCTCCCCCTCTAACCCTCCATCACATCCCCTCTTGATGAATGCCATGGGCACACTGATGATGTGGATGCCTACTTGTAGAATGCCTGGCTGATAGAGGTGTTAGAGAAATATTCGCTGATGTAAGTCTACAAATCCCCTCCCCCTCTAACCCTCCATCACATCCCCTCTTGATGAATGCCATGGGCACACTGATGATGTGGATGCCTACTTGTAGAATGCCTGGCTGATAGAGGTGTTAGAGAAATATTCGCTGATGTAAGTCTACAAATCCCCTCCCCCTCTAACCCTCCATCACATCCCCTCTTGATGAATGCCATGGGCACACTGATGATGTGGATGCCTACTTGTAGAATGCCTGGTTGATAGAGGTGTTAGAGAAATATTCGCTGATGTAAGTCTACAAATCCCCTCCCCTTCTAACCCTCCATCACATCCCCTCTTGATGAATGCCATGGGCACACTGATGATGTGGATGCCTACTTGTAGAATGCCTGGCTGATAGAGGCGTTAGAGAAATATTCGCTGATGTAAGTCTACAAATCCCCTCCCCTTCTAACCCTCCATCACATCCCCTCTTGATGAATGCCATGGGCACACTGATGATGTGGATGCCTACTTGTAGAATGCCTGACTGATAGAGGCGTTAGAGAAATATTCGCTGATGTAAGTCTACAAATCCCCTCCCCTTCTAACCCTCCATCACATCCCCTCTTGATGAATGCCATGGGCACACTGATGATGTGGATGCCTACTTGTAGAATGCCTGGTTGATAGAGGCGTTAGAGAAATATTCGCTGATGTAAGTCTACAAATCCCCTCCCCTTCTAACCCTCCATCACATCCCCTCTTGATGAATGCCATGGGCACACTGATGATGTGGGTGCCTACTTGTAGAAAGCCTGGCTGATAGAGGTGTTAGAGAAATATTCGCTGATGTAAGTCTACAAATCCCCTCCCCTTCTAACCCTCCATCACATCCCCTCTTGATGAATGCCATGGGCACACTGATGATGTGGGTGCCTACTTGTAGAATGCCTGGTTGATAGAGGTGTTAGAGAAATATTCGCTGATGTAAGTCTACAAATCCCCTCCCCCTCTAACCCTCCATCACATCCCCTCTTGATGAATGCCATGGGCACACTGATGATGTGGGTGCCTACTTGTAGAATGCCTGGCTGATAGAGGTGTTAGAGAAATATTCGCTGATGTAAGTCTACAAATCCCCTCCCCCTCTAACCCTCCATCACATCCCCTCTTGATGAATGCCATGGGCACACTGATGATGTGGATGCCTACTTGTAGAATGCCTGGCTGATAGAGGTGTTAGAGAAATATTTGCTGATGTAAGTCTACAAATCCCCTCCCCCTCTAACCCTCCATCACATCCCCTCTTGATGAATGCCATGGGCACACTGATGATGTGGATGCCTACTTGTAGAATGCCTGGCTGATAGAGGTGTTAGAGAAATATTCGCTGATGTAAGTCTACAAATCCCCTCCCCCTCTAACCCTCCATCACATCCCCTCTTGATGAATGCCATGGGCACACTGATGATGTGGGTGCCTACTTGTAGAATGCCTGGTTGATAGAGGTGTTAGAGAAATATTCGCTGATGTAAGTCTACAAATCCCCTCCCCCTCTAACCCTCCATCACATCCCCTCTTGATGAATGCCATGGGCACACTGATGATGTGGATGCCTACTTGTAGAATGCCTGGCTGATAGAGACGTTAGAGAAATATTCGCTGATGTAAGTCTACAAATCCCCTCCCCCTCTAACCCTCCATCACATCCCCTCTTGATGAATGCCATGGGCACACTGATGATGTGGGTGCCTACTTGTAGAATGCCTGGCTGATAGAGGTGTTAGAGAAATATTCGCTGATGTAAGTCTACAAATCCCCTCCCCCTCTAACCCTCCATCACATCCCCTCTTGATGAATGCCATGGGCACACTGATGATGTGGATGCCTACTTGTAGAATGCCTGGCTGATAGAGGTGTTAGAGAAATATTCGCTGATGTAAGTCTACAAATCCCCTCCCCCTCTAACCCTCCATCACATCCCCTCTTGATGAATGCCATGGGCAGACTGATGATGTGGATGCCTACTTGTAGAATGCCTGGCTGATAGAGGTGTTAGAGAAATATTCGCTGATGTAAGTCTACAAATCCCCTCCCCCTCTAACCCTCCATCACATCCCCTCTTGATGAATGCCATGGGCACACTGATGATGTGGGTGCCTACTTGTAGAATGCCTGGCTGATAGAGGTGTTAGAGAAATATTCGCTGATGTAAGTCTACAAATCCCCTCCCCCTCTAACCCTCCATCACATCCCCTCTTGATGAATGCCATGGGCACACTGATGATGTGGATGCCTACTTGTAGAATGCCTGACTGATAGAGACGTTAGAGAAATATTCGCTGATGTAAGTCTACAAATCCCCTCCCCCTCTAACCCTCCATCACATCCCCTCTTGATGAATGCCATGGGCACACTGATGATGTGGATGCCTACTTGTAGAATGCCTGGCTGATAGAGGTGTTAGAGAAATATTCGCTGATGTAAGTCTACAAATCCCCTCCCCCTCTAACCCTCCATCACATCCCCTCTTGATGAATGCCATGGGCACACTGATGATGTGGATGCCTACTTGTAGAATGCCTGGCTGATAGAGGTGTTAGAGAAATATTCGCTGATGTAAGTCTACAAATCCCCTCCCCTTCTAACCCTCCATCACATCCCCTCTTGATGAATGCCATGGGCAGACTGATGATGTGGATGCCTACTTGTAGAATGCCTGGCTGATAGAGGTGTTAGAGAAATATTCGCTGATGTAAGTCTACAAATCCCCTCCCCCTCTAACCCTCCATCACATCCCCTCTTGATGAATGCCATGGGCACACTGATGATGTGGGTGCCTACTTGTAGAATGCCTGGCTGATAGAGGTGTTAGAGAAATATTCGCTGATGTAAGTCTACAAATCCCCTCCCCCTCTAACCCTCCATCACATCCCCTCTTGATGAATGCCATGGGCAGACTGATGATGTGGATGCCTACTTGTAGAATGCCTGGCTGATAGAGGTGTTAGAGAAATATTCGCTGATGTAAGTCTACAAATCCCCTCCCCCTCTAACCCTCCATCACATCCCCTCTTGATGAATGCCATGGGCACACTGATGATGTGGATGCCTACTTGTAGAATGCCTGGCTGATAGAGGTGTTAGAGAAATATTCGCTGATGTAAGTCTACAAATCCCCTCCCCCTCTAACCCTCCATCACATCCCCTCTTGATGAATGCCATGGGCAGACTGATGATGTGGATGCCTACTTGTAGAATGCCTGGCTGATAGAGGTGTTAGAGAAATATTCGCTGATGTAAGTCTACAAATCCCCTCCCCCTCTAACCCTCCATCACATCCCCTCTTGATGAATGCCATGGGCACACTGATGATGTGGGTGCCTACTTGTAGAATGCCTGGCTGATAGAGACGTTAGAGAAATATTCGCTGATGTAAGTCTACAAATCCCCTCCCCTTCTAACCCTCCATCACATCCCCTCTTGATGAATGCCATGGGCAGACTGATGATGTGGATGCCTACTTGTAGAATGCCTGGCTGATAGAGGTGTTAGAGAAATATTCGCTGATGTAAGTCTACAAATCCCCTCCCCCTCTAACCCTCCATCACATCCCCTCTTGATGAATGCCATGGGCAGACTGATGATGTGGGTGCCTACTTGTAGAATGCCTGGCTGATAGAGGTGTTAGAGAAATATTCGCTGATGTAAGTCTACAAATCCCCTCCCCCTCTAACCCTCCATCACATCCCCTCTTGATGAATGCCATGGGCACACTGATGATGTGGATGCCTACTTGTAGAATGCCTGGCTGATAGAGGTGTTATAGAAATATTCGCTGATGTAAGTCTACAAATCCCCTCCCCCTCTAACCCTCCATCACATCCCCTCTTGATGAATGCCATGGGCACACTGATGATGTGGATGCCTACTTGTAGAATGCCTGGCTGATAGAGGTGTTAGAGAAATATTCGCTGATGTAAGTCTACAAATCCCCTCCCCCTCTAACCCTCCATCACATCCCCTCTTGATGAATGCCATGGGCACACTGATGATGTGGATGCCTACTTGTAGAATGCCTGGCTGATAGAGGTGTTAGAGAAATATTCGCTGATGTAAGTCTACAAATCCCCTCCCCCTCTAACCCTCCATCACATCCCCTCTTGATGAATGCCATGGGCACACTGATGATGTGGATGCCTACTTGTAGAATGCCTGGTTGATAGAGGTGTTAGAGAAATATTCGCTGATGTAAGTCTACAAATCCCCTCCCCTTCTAACCCTCCATCACATCCCCTCTTGATGAATGCCATGGGCACACTGATGATGTGGATGCCTACTTGTAGAATGCCTGGCTGATAGAGGCGTTAGAGAAATATTCGCTGATGTAAGTCTACAAATCCCCTCCCCTTCTAACCCTCCATCACATCCCCTCTTGATGAATGCCATGGGCACACTGATGATGTGGATGCCTACTTGTAGAATGCCTGACTGATAGAGGCGTTAGAGAAATATTCGCTGATGTAAGTCTACAAATCCCCTCCCCTTCTAACCCTCCATCACATCCCCTCTTGATGAATGCCATGGGCACACTGATGATGTGGATGCCTACTTGTAGAATGCCTGGTTGATAGAGGCGTTAGAGAAATATTCGCTGATGTAAGTCTACAAATCCCCTCCCCTTCTAACCCTCCATCACATCCCCTCTTGATGAATGCCATGGGCACACTGATGATGTGGGTGCCTACTTGTAGAATGCCTGGCTGATAGAGGTGTTAGAGAAATATTCGCTGATGTAAGTCTACAAATCCCCTCCCCTTCTAACCCTCCATCACATCCCCTCTTGATGAATGCCATGGGCACACTGATGATGTGGGTGCCTACTTGTAGAATGCCTGGTTGATAGAGGTGTTAGAGAAATATTCGCTGATGTAAGTCTACAAATCCCCTCCCCCTCTAACCCTCCATCACATCCCCTCTTGATGAATGCCATGGGCACACTGATGATGTGGGTGCCTACTTGTAGAATGCCTGGCTGATAGAGGTGTTAGAGAAATATTCGCTGATGTAAGTCTACAAATCCCCTCCCCCTCTAACCCTCCATCACATCCCCTCTTGATGAATGCCATGGGCACACTGATGATGTGGATGCCTACTTGTAGAATGCCTGGCTGATAGAGGTGTTAGAGAAATATTTGCTGATGTAAGTCTACAAATCCCCTCCCCCTCTAACCCTCCATCACATCCCCTCTTGATGAATGCCATGGGCACACTGATGATGTGGATGCCTACTTGTAGAATGCCTGGCTGATAGAGGTGTTAGAGAAATATTCGCTGATGTAAGTCTACAAATCCCCTCCCCTTCTAACCCTCCATCACATCCCCTCTTGATGAATGCCATGGGCACACTGATGATGTGGATGCCTACTTGTAGAATGCCTGGCTGATAGAGGTGTTAGAGAAATATTCGCTGATGTAAGTCTACAAATCCCCTCCCCTTCTAACCCTCCATCACATCCCCTCTTGATGAATGCCATGGGCACACTGATGATGTGGGTGCCTACTTGTAGAATGCCTGGCTGATAGAGACGTTAGAGAAATATTTGCTGATGTAAGTCTACAAATCCCCTCCCCTTCTAACCCTCCATCACATCCCCTCTTGATGAATGCCATGGGCAGACTGATGATGTGGGTGCCTACTTGTAGAATGCCTGGCTGATAGAGGTGTTAGAGAAATATTCGCTGATGTAAGTCTACAAATCCCCTCCCCCTCTAACCCTCCATCACATCCCCTCTTGATGAATGCCATGGGCACACTGATGATGTGGGTGCCTACTTGTAGAATGCCTGGCTGATAGAGGTGTTAGAGAAATATTCGCTGATGTAAGTCTACAAATCCCCTCCCCCTCTAACCCTCCATCACATCCCCTCTTGATGAATGCCATGGGCACACTGATGATGTGGATGCCTACTTGTAGAATGCCTGGCTGATAGAGGTGTTAGAGAAATATTTGCTGATGTAAGTCTACAAATCCCCTCCCCTTCTAACCCTCCATCACATCCCCTCTTGATGAATGCCATGGGCACACTGATGATGTGGATGCCTACTTGTAGAATGCCTGGCTGATAGAGGTGTTAGAGAAATATTCGCTGATGTAAGTCTACAAATCCCCTCCCCCTCTAACCCTCCATCACATCCCCTCTTGATGAATGCCATGGGCACACTGATGATGTGGATGCCTACTTGTAGAATGCCTGGCTGATAGAGGTGTTAGAGAAATATTTGCTGATGTAAGTCTACAAATCCCCTCCCCTTCTAACCCTCCATCACATCCCCTCTTGATGAATGCCATGGGCACACTGATGATGTGGATGCCTACTTGTAGAATGCCTGGCTGATAGAGGTGTTAGAGAAATATTCGCTGATGTAAGTCTACAAATCCCCTCCCCTTCTAACCCTCCATCACATCCCCTCTTGATGAATGCCATGGGCACACTGATGATGTGGATGCCTACTTGTAGAATGCCTGGCTGATAGAGGTGTTAGAGAAATATTCGCTGATGTAAGTCTACAAATCCCCTCCCCTTCTAACCCTCCATCACATCCCCTCTTGATGAATGCCATGGGCACACTGATGATGTGGATGCCTACTTGTAGAATGCCTGGCTGATAGAGGTGTTAGAGAAATATTCGCTGATGTAAGTCTACAAATCCCCTCCCCTTCTAACCCTCCATCACATCCCCTCTTGATGAATGCCATGGGCACACTGATGATGTGGATGCCTACTTGTAGAATGCCTGGCTGATAGAGGTGTTAGAGAAATATTCGCTGATGTAAGTCTACAAATCCCCTCCCCTTCTAACCCTCCATCACATCCCCTCTTGATGAATGCCATGGGCACACTGATGATGTGGATGCCTACTTGTAGAATGCCTGGTTGATAGAGGTGTTAGAGAAATATTCGCTGATGTAAGTCTACAAATCCCCTCCCCCTCTAACCCTCCATCACATCCCCTCTTGATGAATGCCATGGGCAGACTGATGATGTGGGTGCCTACTTGTAGAATGCCTGGTTGATAGAGGTGTTAGAGAAATATTCGCTGATGTAAGTCTACAAATCCCCTCCCCCTCTAACCCTCCATCACATCCCCTCTTGATGAATGCCATGGGCACACTGATGATGTGGATGCCTACTTGTAGAATGCCTGACTGATAGAGGTGTTAGAGAAATATTCGCTGATGTAAGTCTACAAATCCCCTCCCCTTCTAACCCTCCATCACATCCCCTCTTGATGAATGCCATGGGCACACTGATGATGTGGATGCCTACTTGTAGAATGCCTGGCTGATAGAGGTGTTAGAGAAATATTCGCTGATGTAAGTCTACAAATCCCCTCCCCTTCTAACCCTCCATCACATCCCCTCTTGATGAATGCCATGGGCACACTGATGATGTGGGTGCCTACTTGTAGAATGCCTGGCTGATAGAGGTGTTAGAGAAATATTCGCTGATGTAAGTCTACAAATCCCCTCCCCCTCTAACCCTCCATCACATCCCCTCTTGATGAATGCCATGGGCACACTGATGATGTGGATGCCTACTTGTAGAATGCCTGGCTGATAGAGGTGTTAGAGAAATATTCGCTGATGTAAGTCTACAAATCCCCTCCCCTTCTAACCCTCCATCACATCCCCTCTTGATGAATGCCATGGGCACACTGATGATGTGGATGCCTACTTGTAGAATGCCTGACTGATAGAGGTGTTAGAGAAATATTCGCTGATGTAAGTCTACAAATCCCCTCCCCTTCTAACCCTCCATCACATCCCCTCTTGATGAATGCCATGGGCACACTGATGATGTGGGTGCCTACTTGTAGAATGCCTGGCTGATAGAGGTGTTAGAGAAATATTCGCTGATGTAAGTCTACAAATCCCCTCCCCCTCTAACCCTCCATCACATCCCCTCTTGATGAATGCCATGGGCACACTGATGATGTGGATGCCTACTTGTAGAATGCCTGGCTGATAGAGGTGTTAGAGAAATATTCGCTGATGTAAGTCTACAAATCCCCTCCCCTTCTAACCCTCCATCACATCCCCTCTTGATGAATGCCATGGGCACACTGATGATGTGGATGCCTACTTGTAGAATGCCTGGCTGATAGAGGTGTTAGAGAAATATTCGCTGATGTAAGTCTACAAATCCCCTCCCCCTCTAACCCTCCATCACATCCCCTCTTGATGAATGCCATGGGCACACTGATGATGTGGATGCCTACTTGTAGAATGCCTGGCTGATAGAGGTGTTAGAGAAATATTCGCTGATGTAAGTCTACAAATCCCCTCCCCCTCTAACCCTCCATCACATCCCCTCTTGATGAATGCCATGGGCACACTGATGATGTGGATGCCTACTTGTAGAATGCCTGGCTGATAGAGGTGTTAGAGAAATATTCGCTGATGTAAGTCTACAAATCCCCTCCCCCTCTAACCCTCCATCACATCCCCTCTTGATGAATGCCATGGGCACACTGATGATGTGGATGCCTACTTGTAGAATGCCTGGCTGATAGAGGTGTTAGAGAAATATTCGCTGATGTAAGTCTACAAATCCCCTCCCCCTCTAACCCTCCATCACATCCCCTCTTGATGAATGCCATGGGCACACTGATGATGTGGATGCCTACTTGTAGAATGCCTGGCTGATAGAGGTGTTAGAGAAATATTTGCTGATGTAAGTCTACAAATCCCCTCCCCTCTAACCCTCCATCACATCCCCTCTTGATGAATGCCATGGGCACACTGATGATGTGGGTGCCTACTTGTAGAATGCCTGGCTGATAGAGGTGTTAGAGAAATATTTGCTGATGTAAGTCTACAAATCCCCTCCCCCTCTAACCCTCCATCACATCCCCTCTTGATGAATGCCATGGGCACACTGATGATGTGGATGCCTACTTGTAGAATGCCTGGCTGATAGAGGTGTTAGAGAAATATTCGCTGATGTAAGTCTACAAATCCCCTCCCCCTCTAACCCTCCATCACATCCCCTCTTGATGAATGCCATGGGCACACTGATGATGTGGATGCCTACTTGTAGAATGCCTGGCTGATAGAGGTGTTAGAGAAATATTCGCTGATGTAAGTCTACAAATCCCCTCCCCCTCTAACCCTCCATCACATCCCCTCTTGATGAATGCCATGGGCACACTGATGATGTGGATGCCTACTTGTAGAATGCCTGGCTGATAGAGGTGTTAGAGAAATATTCGCTGATGTAAGTCTACAAATCCCCTCCCCCTCTAACCCTCCATCACATCCCCTCTTGATGAATGCCATGGGCACACTGATGATGTGGATGCCTACTTGTAGAATGCCTGGCTGATAGCAGCATCACAGAAGTAGTCACTGATGTAAGTCTGCATCAAGCGTCTGTCCCAGTCATCTGTAACATGGCCGCCGTAGTTGATGCCAGCAATCAGGTACTTGAGGGCATCCCAGGGTGTGTCTTCATACTCGTCCAGGTAGATACTCAGCAGGTTCTCTGACACCTGGAATTGTGTGCATTAGTCCGTTATACAATACAAATCCATACAGCTAAACCTTGCTTTCTACACAAAATATTGAAGATCATGCTATTGATCACTGGATTGTCTGGTCCAGGTTTGATAATATACAGACCGCTGTCATATAACTGGAATATTGCTGAGTGTGGCGTAAAAGTAAACTCCCTCACTCAGTTGTGCCTTCAGCATGATAGGAAATGCTACAACCACTAGAATCACTGTATGAAACTCCTAATATGCCCAGCAGGCTGCTAACTGAAAAATGTCGCCATCCCTTTTCACATGTAACCAGCCCTGTATGTAAAACAGGAAACTTGAGACTAGGTGTTAAAATGTCATTAATGAACTGAAGTGTGATTGGTACACACTATCAGGAACAAACAACACTGTTCATTGGTTGAAAGCATTCTCTAGACCAATCACAGTTAGTGTCAGATAAATGGACAGTCTGATCTGTGGTAGTTATGGTTTGATTGATCATGAACTAAACAGACATCGTCTAGCTATCACATATGTAAATTATTTTAGAAATATTTCCCGTAGCCAAATTTTGACATGGTCAAATGCATGCCCTTGGAAAAAGTATTGGCCCACAAGGCCGGCTATAAAATAAAGTTTGACGCCCATCATGTAACTAGCAAGAGAGGGCGACTGGGCAGCCCCTATTTCATACACTGCTAGAGTATTCTAGTACCATGCCTGACTTCATTGGTCAAGAGGTGATTGAGATCACAGAGGACAAACTCTGGACAAACTGGTCTTGGCTTGACATCACTTGACTGGCAGTAAAATGAGGTAACAGTGACAACAGAACCAGACTGGCAACTCACCTCAAAGTCAGAGTCGTTGAACTCGTATGCAATGTTCCATCCCAGCATGAGGAACTTCCTTCTCTCCAGCAGCACCGAGTGGAAGAAACAGAGACAGAACAGCAGCTTCTTGTACTTGTCCTGTTTGTGGCAGCGGTTGAACTGACTCTCTGCCACCAGGTTGTACAGACGCTTCATGTTGGCCTTCAGACCCTGGACACATACACAAGGAGAAGGTCAGGTGTGGCAGAGTTTTATGATATGACACACACAAGGGAAGAGGTCAGGTGTAACAGAGTCTTATGACATGACACATTTATAATAATGAGAATATTTATCTGACGCTAGAATCCCAGCTCAAAGTGCACAATTTGTTCATTATTACCTCAGATAAAGCAAGCTGATTTTCTGCTGGGTGAACAGAGGCAATTTTGAATGCCATTTATAGAGCATGATGTTTGTGTGTGTGAGAGAGAAGGGGTGGTTGGGAGCATGAGTCCGCCTGCTTGAATAAGTCATGACTAATGCTTGATTTATATCATATAACTAAAATCTTTCTCAGTCAGTCAGGGAACAAATTATCAGTGTTAGATCTGTTAGTCTTGCTGATCTAGCAGTTACATTTAATTGTATGCTCATTGTTTTAGAAACAATAGCTGGCTGAATCTGTAAACGTCTAATTTTTCACTATATTTGGGTTATGGATCCCCAATTCACAAAAGCTAGGTAAATATAGATTTTAACGCAGTCTACCAGTTGTCCAACTTTCATTCTTGTGAAACTCACGGTAGCTGAGCGGGTTAGGCAGCTAACTTTGTGTGCTGGCGATTAGGTGCCTGACTCTGAGGGTGCGGGTTCGAATCCTGGATGGGACTCAACCGAAAAAGTGCTAGAATTTGTACTTTATTGAGAAAGTGAAATCCCAAATATGACATATGTTGCATTTGACCACTTTCTAAATGGTATCCTAAAATCATGGCAATGTGTAATCACAAATATAAATTCTGCCAATTTTGTTAAACAAGCTTATTAAAATTTGAATCAAGGGTCCACATAAGGAAAGGGTGGGGCTTCTCCTGGATCTGCCTGTGAATCATGGTGCATGTATATACGTCCATCACTCACCTTGGGAGGCTCCGTTGTCATCTTGATGCCCTGCTGCAGGATGGAGATTGGGAACTCTGGGTGGGGGGAGCTGCTCAGCCACAGGCGGAACTCTGGGTGGGGCTCCTCAATCTGCAGCTGTTCTACCAGCTTGTCCAGCTGTGGCATCCAGCTGAGAGACAAGTGGCAGTTGGCCAGGAATACCCAGTTGCCCTGAAGAAACATAAAGATTGCAGTTAGGGGCATGACAGATCTAGCTATCCATAAACAAGGGAGATAACTATGGATACATAACTTCTATACTACAATGAATGCACAAAGGATGTAATTCTATGAATGACACTCATCAAAACTGAACTAAACGCTCACCTCTTTCACACCCTCCTTGATCATCCTGGTTGCTATGGGAGCCTGACCTTGACCCAGTGAGAGGGCATGGAACCTGGAGGCCATGCCGCTACTCTCAGCCAACTGCAAGAGGGAACTTGTTGGATCCTGGAAACAGAGGATGTAGAATTAGAACACTGGAGCAGCACTTACTCTCAACAGTGTGTCTATTATATTACAACCCATTTATGGTGTTCCTTGCCATGATATTGCTGTAATATGCTAAGGGTGGCGTAAAACTAAACTCACTGACAGACCAATGTCATAGAGCTGAATATTGTGGAATGCCAATAAACAGATAGGAATCAAGCAAGTTGTACATACCACTCCTGCAGACAGCACAAAGATGAGAGGCGTCTTCGTAGTTGAGTCCTCCACAACCTGCTGCATGTCTAACACAGGAGGCTCAACAAACTTTGAGCCAAGATTGTTCACGATGAAGGATGTGGCACAGAATGAGACTCTGTCAGGACGAAGCGAGCGTACGATCAACATCCTCTGCAGCTCATTGCATGCGTTGTCCCACTCCCCTGGCAGTGGAGAAGTCTCTGGTTCAGCTGATGTGTACCAGATGTTCCAGTCCCGAGGGTATTGCTCGAAGGATGTGATGATGCCGTGGAAGTTGGCCAGTTTGTCCAGCTCTGTGATGTTGTCCCAGGCGTTGTCCGACAACCATCCAGAACATGGGTTGTCCATCTGGTTGTCTCGGTCAATAACCTGAGCAGAAACATTTTTCTTGAGGACTGTGTGTGTGAGCATGAGCCTGTTTGTCTGAAGTGTGTTTGTCTGTGTATCTCTGCATGCCTTACCGCCTGTCTGTGATCTGTCTGCTTCTGGTCGGCAGTGCACGAGACAGTGTTCAATCAGTGTTTATCACAAACGCACTGATTTATTTTCTTTTTCACTTAAACATGGTGACATCAAACAAGTTAACTTACCACGCCACCTCTGAGGAAGAAATTGTACTCGTCCATGTTGATTTTGCCAGCATGTTCCAGGATCTTGGCACACATCTGGAAGGAGAAGAGCAGCTTGTGTCTCTCGAACAGTCCACGACATGTGTACCTGCAATGCCAAAACTCCATGTTACTTGTAGAAATTGTTTTGTTTGAGCAAGTTCATCTAACTGTGCCCCTCAAACAGTCACCGACATGAGTACCTGCAACACCAAAACTCCATGTTACTTGTAGAAATTGTTTTGTTAGAGCAAGTTCAGCTAACATTAGCTGTGTAACTACTGCTTGCAAACAACCAAGTCAGACGAACAGTGGTTAATAATATGAGCAGCACCCATCATTTGAATATGACATATGATCAACCAAGTCAAAGATTTTGAGTGATGTGTTGAAACGAGAGAGTTGGATGTCTGTTTCATTCTAGGTTCAACTGAGCATATATATATGAATACAAATTACTAAGATGCAATGATGCATTGAAATATCAATGCATTGCAATTGTTGAGTCTCTGATAGCAATTAATCAATAGTAGAAATGAAAACCTATTGATGAAATGATAGTATGTGTGCCGATCAATGGTTTAGGGATTGAGTTCAGTTGATAGATATACTGCACAAAATACAGAATGTTTGGGCCCAGATTTGCAGCTGGGTTTCAAGTTCCTTGCCATTTATTATAAGACACTGAACTACCTCAACTTGATTTTATTTCATATAGACTGTATGTTTGCTCATTCAGGAAATGACTTTAAATAAGAAAATTCAACAGACCATCTCTATTGCAATAGCAGACTGCAACAGACTGTCGCTATCACAATAGTCATTTCCCCCTCAATAGTCACCCCTACAAGTTATAACCCTACTAGTGACATGACAGTATACTGACTGAGACTACTACTTCTTTTTTTTTTTTTTTTCCTGACTGAGACTACTAGGTAGGACACGACAGCTGCGCTAGCTCACCTGTACACGGCATAAGTGTGATACTCGTTGAGATTGATGATCCTCTCCTCCAGCTTGGAGCTGCGCTGACTCTTCTCAATGGACAGGATGAATAGCTCGATGTAGGAGTCCAGGGAGAACTGGTACATGGGGTCGATGCGGCCCATGTCGTTGAGGACGAAGAACAGGATGGAGGCTCTCTGGGCACATGGTCGGTAGCCCTGGATGGAAGAAGGACATTATGATGTACCCTTATTTGGAACCATAAATTATGTGGAATTTTCAACATGTCATGATGACAATGATGTGGATTATTGTATTTCTGGCCAGTGGATCAGAGATTTCATTCTCAGCTCCCTGAGGAGTATACACCCCAAGCTGCCGTATGAGGTACTACACGGTCAACAGTGACATTACTATCTCATCTTACTGGGTAACCATTCAGTGTTGAGTTAACAAGGCATATTTGGAACAAAGCCTTGCCAGAGGAGACAACAAAGGTAGCTTGTGTTCCAGCATGGGACAGGACCGAGAAACTAACAGGAGTCAAGGTGCCAGAACATATAGAATGATTTCTGATGAATATAACCAAATCATTGCAGCCCTACCAGCCACAATGATGTCTGGGCTTAAATAATCAGCAATCAACTCATTCACAGAGTCTTACTACCCAGTCATCTTCAGTCACCAACTATTAGCTTGGATTATTTATTGGTATACAAGAAACTGCTAAAAAAGAGAATAAACAAGGCCGAAAAACAAAAGAATTTGAAGCAGAGTTTCCACTCTTTGCCCTCACATCTCACAGCAGTACGAGTGTATACAACCTCACCTCTCTGGCAGCATCAATCTTGGCCTCAGTCTGCTCTGAGATCTGGACCTGCTCGGACACCTCCTGTGATGTTATCTTGGATGTCTGGAGTGTGTTGACTAGCTGTTCATCATCCAGGAGGGAGCCCTTCGTCTCGTTCAACAACCTGCAGGGACATTTAGCCATTATTCAAAACTCTGCCCTCATACGCAGCCTTTGCCAGGTACCTGCATCTAACTGAGGACATCCGCCTAGTTTTACTCTGGTTCCAGAAAAGGATTGCTGACTACTCAATCAAATAATAGTTTCCCCAAAAAGTTGTAAAGGAATATTTACATCGGCAATAAATCAGATGATGTGCAGAAGTAATAACAAAACAAAGATTTCCTAAATTCAGTTGCATGACATATAATCGGCTACATTAATGATTTCATCATTATTAAATGTCAATAGTGATAAAAAGCTATGTCTTAGTTTCAGAAATATTTCTGGTACGTACTTCTGCCTTATGTTTTTAGGGATTTACATGCTAACCTAAAGTGCATTTCATCATGTACTTTACTGTTTCTACAAAGTTGACAATACCTGTCCTCCCTGATATAAACCTAAAGTGTGCATCTCACTATATATTAGGTCATCTCTTGTTTTCCAGAATAACCGCATTTGAGGTTTTTGTTTTGGAGGAACAGGTTTTACTTTTCATTAGTAAGACTGCTTCCCAGGTTTTACTTTTCATTGGTAAGACTACTTTGCAGGGTTTACTTTTCCTAACTTTACATGAACATCAACATTCAAATGATACATGCGTGTTTGAAATCAACTGAAAAATATCATTCATGATTAAAGTCACAATACAAAGGTTTTCTGAAGCGGGATTGGAACCACAATTCTCTCATCCATAGGCAGATACTCTACCCCTGGGCCGACGAAGGTGGAAGGGTTAAATTATCTACTTATAGTTACTGTCGCTAAATTGATTTTACATGAGCTTCTGTTATTGTTATATAGCTTCATTAAATGATCATCTACATTGTAATTACCCATCATTGACAGTATATATGTTAGAGAAAACACTTCTCCTTGGCTTTGGTAGACAATGTAAAACCATCAAGGGAAATCCTGAGGGGCTTCACCCCTCACGATTTCCCTCCCCCTCCGGTTTTACATTGTCTACCAAAACCTCGGAGGCATGTTTTCCCCTATACTTAATACCCTCATCCCTCCCATCTCTAATTGTAAAACTCCACACGTTAAACTAGCTGGTAATCTTCTATACTCATGTAGTCTTTATATCAAACATACAAATATCTTACTAAGGTTCATACACTGTCTTAAAACACCTAAATGTACATAATTTTGGAAACAAATTTACACCATTTTTCACATTCATATTTTTCATTTTTCACAGACATTTTTCTGTAATAAAAACCATGCCGACCAGTCTCTGAATTCCACTAGAGTGTATCAGAGCTGTACAGCTAGTCTGTACAGTGCCTGAACCAGAATATTTTCCCAACAGCCAAGCCCTTTCTGCAATGCTAAAGCTCTAAATGAAGATCCTTTTCCTAAGGTTCTGAATCTTAGGTTTCCCTGGGTCTCCTTTTCAATTTATATTGACGCATTGAATCTCTGGTCTCCCTGGGGATCCTTTTCAATTTATATGTGTTTGTTACTATCGACATTATATATATATATATTCAGTGACTAAGTGTTAGTCTACAACACAGCCTTACCTAAGAATCTCATCTTCACATTCCACCAACTTTTTCTTGCCTGCAGCGATGCTCCTGACTAGCGTGTCCTTCTGTTCCTCCAGCTCTGGACGTTCCTTCCTGACCACAATACCCAGTAGCTGGGCTTCCAAACCTACACCACAGACACAATTGTACATGAGAGCATGTGTGGATGCACTAAGACTGTATTACCAACATACTGTGATATGCTTTTCAACATGATATTATAAGGGCAACACTATTCTTCAGGGCATTTTCATTTGCAGAAGTTCAAGGTTTTTCATTAACTGCCCAAAGAAGGAGGGCAGTTGAAAAATATGTCTATTGAGAGTGATGACATTTGACCTTGACCTTTGCCCATCTTGACCTTTGTTCACCATTTTTTTCAGTGCTCAACAATATTAGAGTTCCATGTGACATTTTCTTTGCTGCATGTTGCAATATTTAGTACAATCATTATAGTTGGCATCATCAAGAAAGTACATAATGACACAGATACATGCGACGAATGTGCATAAGAAATATCATCAACATTGAACCCAAGTTCAATTGAGTCATAGGTGATTGAACATCAAGAGCTGAGCTCCATATGACGTCACCTAACAATGGGTATGATAATGGCAGGTCATCAAGTGATTTGTTTATTATCAAGTTACAGTTGCCTGCTCATTTCTGATAACAAGCAGGTATCGTAAAGATAATGCTATCCATTTTAGCCATAAATTCCAACTGTTCTACAGTGGCCCACAAAGGGACACAGCTCTTAGTCAGATATGACAGTTTATAATGCTTGATGGGTTTGGTTAGGAAAATAAGCCAATGTAGTCTGTGCAGGTATCTCCCTTGAAAAACAAATCTTTCCATTTCAAACGCAAAAAACACTTTTTGATTATTAGCGTTTATCCAACCTTGCTCCTTGACAGCGAAGTTGACAATGGTGGCCTTGGTGGAAATTTCCGGTGTGTAGTGGGGGTTGCTGAGCTTGGTGGTGATGTAGAAGCGGAAGTCATAGTTGTACTCGATCTCCTTGTCCCCCAGACGTATGATGTACGCCCCACCTGTAACAGTGTCACGATTTAGCCATTTCATCGACTGGGTTTTAGGTCCATGAAATCTTGGACAAATAAACATCAAGCTATGTTAACGACTCTCAAAGAAATGACATTATTTATTTTTCAACCAACTTCCCTGTAATCACAAACAAGTAAGAATGGCATCAAAGGCTGCTGTATAATGACATAAATACGAGTAATTAATATATTTGCCTCCTATATTTTCCAGGTATCTTATCAAGAACAAACATAAATGTATTTAGCTTAACTTTTCTTTATATATTCAAGAAATTCTTCTCCTGATTCAGATTTGTGTAGAATTTCCATAGCTGCTCACAATCAGACATTGTGTAAAAACAGATTCTACAAACAGATGGGGATACAACAGTATGGCACATAGGCTTAGTGATCTGGTTAGCTATTCTCTAAATGTTCGTAGCCCTATGAAGATCTTAAGCCCATTCTTAACACATTGGCTACGACCAAAGTTAAGAATTCTTAGGGCTACGAACATTTTGAGAATAAGGGCCCAGATGTATATTGAAAGCAGAGATTATCTAGTTCTGAAGTGAATGCATGTTACCAACATATAGATTACTGACTGTACATAGTCATACAGACAAATCCCTGGAAAGTTGGTGCCATCATATTGATACTGAAGAAATAGAGTGAGTTTAGTATTATCCCGCACTAGCAGTATTCCAGCTATAGCGCAGTGATTTGTAAATAATCGAGTCTGGACCAGGCAATCCAGTGATCAGCAGCATGATGAGCATGGATCTGCACAAATGGGAACCGATGACGTGTCAACCAAGTCAGCAAGTCTGACTATTCAATCCTATTAGTCGCCTCTTACAACAAGCATAGTTGCCTTTTGTGGCAAGCATGGGTTGCTGAAGACCTAGGGGACCATGGGTTGGTGTACCCTGTCTGTCTGTTTTTGTTCCCAGGCCCCGAATACTTGAGTGTTAATTTTGAACTGTTTTAAGCACGGGTATCGGATTGTACTCTTCAGCAAACCTGGGTGAATGAAAAAGTTTTGTAGCCATCGCAAGATTTTGCAGACGACACAAGATAAAATAAATTTAGAGTTATCTCCCTTCCATTGACTTGAATTCTGCTAAAGACAAATATGCAATGCTCAACTTCAATCACTGACTACATGCAATTTGAAATTAACATCTATCGCAAAACATCGGCAAAACAATCTTATTCGAGATAAAGAAATAGAACCACAAAGTACAGAATGAGTAAATGCCATAGGCAGTGGGGTGTATTGCAGATTGCACCTCGCATGTAAGCAGGGTACATTGAACATAATAGAAGAGCACTCAGTCAATCAGAAAGCGACATTTATATGTGACGTAAGACAATATATGTGGTGCTGTGGATAAACATCTTATCAGTGCCATTCAAATTTAACTTGGGCCATTCAATGCATAAAGCCAGTTCGTAATTAAACTAAAACATAACTAAACAATACTACACCATTAAAAGCAAGTAGGGGATATTCCATTTTTGCAGTCTTTCCACTACCCAATGCTAATACATACTAGAAAAAGTACTATATATCCATACAGATGAAACATTTCCAAAGGAATGGAATAAATTGTTACATTTTTCATATTTTCTCTTCATCATCTGTTTCCTCCTTGGCGTCATCATTTGCGTTTGACCAGTAATGTAACTCAAACATCCCCTACTTTTGTAAATGGTTTATTTCTTAAGTTTTGATGTGTTTGTTGGTGGTTTAATGTTGTCTAATGCCATAGTCGCCGACATTTCTGCTGTATGATAGTGATCGATATTATGAGCATTGATAGAATACAGAGACATGTGATCAGCCATAGTTTGCTGGAATCTCTGTGGGAGAAAATGATAATCTAAAATAAACACATGTTGAACGTGACAAGCCATGTGAAATCTATGTGAGTGGTGTCTGACATACAGATCATGCACTGTTACCCTTCTCAGGATTGTCTGTAAATAGGAGTATGCACACAATGAACACCCTGCTGAATTGTCTTAACATATCATCATGGATGTCTAGCAGCGCAATACTTTAATTTGCCAGTTGGCCATGAGGGTGAGGTTTTTCAAACAATAATGGTGTGACATCATGTCAAGGGGAGGTAACTCTATCAGTTAAGAGGGAGGCATACCACTAGGGGCAGCTCTAACTTAGTGTTAAAATTTTCACTTCATTTTCAGCATGTGTCTGTGGGTAACCACAGAAATAACGCAACCATAATCCAGAGGGAATGTTTACGCTATAATTACATAAGTTTGCTGATAAGTAGACCATCAGGCCCTGAATGAAATCTGCAGGCCCATTTTGTTCAGTTAAACCAATAAAAAGAAAATTGACTACACTGTACACAGTTTCACACTGTTTCTACAAAATCAATTAGTGAAGCTTATGGCACAAACAGAAGTGTTTATTATTTAAGACTGGTGTTCATGTTCCTATGTGCAAAGCACTGAAAAACCGGGAAGTGAAACTGTAAGCTATCATAACATGATGGATCAGGGATGATTCCCAAACATTAATGAAGACAAAAATACAAACTGACACATACTTTACTGAAAACCATTTTGGGTCTGTATATATATAAAACTGCTGGCACAATACCATAACAACCTGTGCTGGACCTCTAAGGGTTGGTGTTTATTTCAAACACTGATATCTAGCCCCCTGTGCTAAATAATATCCTTTGTATGCACACAGCGAACACAATATAGGATTCTATATTGGGGAAAGGAGAGGTTTGGGCAGGCCTGTTCAAATTTCCTAGTTTCTCCATTGTTTCAAGTTCATCATGTGTGTTTATTCTGTGTGTTTGTCAACAGCCATGACATGAACACCACTGCTTGTATTAGCATGGTCTTCACTAGAAATAACTTCTTAAAGACCTCTGACAATTAGTCATCTTCTCATGACCTAACATAACCTAAGAACCTGCAACGAAAGTAGATCTATAAGTCATCATGTCAAGATGGTGACCAATAAGTCATCAGGATAAAATGGCACAGAATTAACTAAGTCGCCATGTCAAGATGGTGACCAGTAAGTCATCAGGATAAAATGGCACAGAATTAACTAAGTCGCCATGTCAAGATGGTGACCAGTAAGTCATCAGGATACAATGGCACAGAATTAACAAAGTCACCATGTCAAGATGGTGACCACAGGGAAAAAAGACTGACCGATTTTGATGAGTGATTTGTTGAGGATGGGGTCCAGTGAAGGGTCCAGCTTCTCCTGCACGTTTTGCAGCAGGACGGGCAGCCCAAACTGAATTGCACTCTCCATGGTACGCATGTAGTCCGACTGCTGAAGATCGATCACCTTCAGACCCTGGAGGAGCAGATCAACAGTCAGCTATCTCACCATCATATACACATCATTGTAGGGCACGTATGTCACATTAACTTTAAGAATGAGTCTCAGATTCTTGCAGGCCTTGAACAAGACCAAGGCTATAACATCAATTCTGAAACAAGTCTTGCAAACTCAGAATGGCACACATGAAAGGGTCAAATGTCTTACTTGCCAATCATTTCTTCTGAGCCCCCATTTAGAAAAATGCACTGATAATAACTATTGTCTTAAAAAACCTTTAATGATTCCTTTGAGATGCCTGAATCAGACAATCCAGTGATCAACAGCATGAGCATCTATGTACACAATTGGAAACTGTAAGCCAAGTCAGTGAGCCTGCCCACCTTCCCACCTGCCCACCAGCTGCCTCTTACGACAAGCATGGGTTACTGAAGATCAGTTCTAACCCAAATCATTCCAACCTTATGTCACATTAACATTAAGCATGACATCAGTAATACCATCCTGATGATGAAAACAATGGTGCCTCTAAGGTAATACTTTCACATAAAATATTTATGGACTAAAGGTATCGTCACTTAACTCTTCAAAACACAGTGTTAGCAGCCTTCCTACCCTGGACACTTCCATGTTCTTGATCCACTTGATGGCTTGTCCCTGAGGATCGATCATGAGGGGCCAGCGACTGCCACGGGTGACAATGACGCCGTTCTCTGTGGAGAAGGCATCGCTGGGTAGCCCCTGGATGTTCCAGTCTCGCACCTGAGTTGGTTTGGCCATGAACTCACAGAAGCTGAAGTCCGGTGCACATGGAACACCAAGCTTCCTCACCTGTGGACAAATTGGAAGAAACATATGAAATTGGTTTAATGCAGTTTTGATTCATGCCACACTGTGTGTAAAAATGTGGAAACATCATCTGTTCAGAGGGGTATTTGTCCATGAAAGGTAGGTGAATATCAAGTGTCTTTGCAAATATCCAGGAAAAAAGGGTAATTTTGCTTGTTGGGGCCATGGGCTTGTAATGAGACACCCTAAATATCAAGACATTCGAATCTAGTTAAAAGAGCTGAAATAACCACAAATTGTAAAGGATTTTGCCGGGATGGAGATGTTATATCAAGAAAACTGAGATATCATGTTATCTGAGTTAACACAATAGTGCTTGACTGTATTTCACTTGTTCAACACTGAGTTGTATTGATGTGGAAGGAAGTCTGATTTGTTGTAGGTGAGAGATGTTTATCCCTTTGTTGAAACCAACAACTATAGATGTGACAACACAAGAATCACAAACACAGAGAATTGGGGCTTGAATACAAGGTCAGAGATTTCTGGTATGAATGACATAATATGAAAACATGTTCCTTTGTGGAGTGTCTTCAAGGAGCGTCCACATATAAAGGCTTCATGGGATGTCCGCATGTAATGTCCTCGTAAAGTGTCTTCCAGGGGTATGCAGGACACCACAGGAGGACATGACACAAGGATGTTACATAAGGACGTCCATTAGTGACACTGCAACAGGTCATAATGACACTACATCTGGACTCTCTCTCAGGATACCCCTAAAACACACAAGAACACTAAAGGAGGACACAGAGGGACACAAACAAAGATGGACACCCATACCTCCTGCATCCAACGCTGCTGCACCATCTCGTCTCTGTAGTTGGAGAGGAAGGGTCCCATATAGGACAGGAAAGCTGCTGCAATCAGACAGTCCCCAACCAGATACCCCATCCTCTCCTCCAAGTCCTTGACCGTCTCCTCCCACCGGATCCTCTCCCCGGCCAGACCGGACACCAGCTTGGACGCACGGTCAAGCATCATCTCAGTGTGCTCTGCCTTCTTCTTCAGCTCCTCCTTCTGAGCCAGTTTTTCATCATACTGACGCTTCAGCTCTGCCATCTTGGCTTCCACCTGAGGGGAACATTTGCAGAGGTAACAGTCAAATATGTCTACAATACCATTGTAAATGGCTCTTTGTGTGATTGATCTGATAAACTTGGTTTCATGGTATGATAAAAGGGGAAAGTCATTCCACTGCTGTTTTAAGTGTTCAAGTATGAAAATCTACGACAGCAAAATATTAATCAACATCAGTAAATGTGTATTGGATAAACATCTGAAGGAGCCAGGTCAAAATCTTTTAATAAACTGTTCGTCAAAACTTGGTTTACTTCCTCAAAACTACAAGTTCATATACATAATTCACTAAATGATGGGATTCTGGTTGTTTCACTATTTTAGTACAGCGAAGTATTATGTTTACGTTGCTGTTTCCATGATTAATGTAGACTATAGTCTGTTTGAGCGGGCCAATGAACTGCAGTCTAGCTCGAAAACTAATAAACATAACATACTTAATGAAACGCTGACCATAATAAGACCCATTATACCAACTCTGTGCAGTTTTTGCATAATATTTTTCCTTAAAATCAAAAGTTGTTTAACAAACTATCATTATAATATTGACAGTTCACTATTTGTTATGAGGGAGGAGTGCAGAGAAAGGGACAGCCAGCTGCAGGTATGCGAGAAAGCATGAAGACAGCACAGCACAGGTTAATGAATAAATAACTTTCTCGTCCCTGTGCACATGCTTCTTGAACACCTGGCTGTGCCTTTCTCTGCACTCCTCCCTCATCATATACAGAAAACTGAGTCAATATTTTAATGATAGTTTGTTGAACAACTTTTGTATTATTAAGACAGAATTCTGCAAAAACCTTATAGAGTTGGTATGATGTTTTGATAATGATCAACATTTCATTGAGTATGTTATGCTTATTAGTTTTCGAGTTACACTGCAATTCATCGGTCCACTTTTGCGCCAAATGGACTATAATCAACATTTTTTCTGCACAGTGGGAAAGTTTTCATGGAGGACCTGTACTAAGATTACAGAAGGCATACCTCAGCTAGTTTGGCCTTAGCATCAGCCAAGGCAGCTTGTTTCTCATTAAGCTGAGCCTGGGCAGCATGCAACCGCTGTCGCTTGGGCTCCACAACTCGGTAGATCCGCCCATACACCTCCATAGCCCGCACCCACATACACAGGGACTTGGCAGCGGTGGACACACGCCCGATGATCTCAGGGTGGAAGTCAGACTGCTGGCAGTAAGAGCCAATCTTCTTCAGAACTCGATCTGTGATGTTGTCTTTATCGTAGTTCATCAGCTGCTTCAAGAAGTTGCCATCACCTAGGAGACAGAAATGTTGGTTCTTTATCCTACAGTTTCTTTAGCCGCTTCAGCAATAGTACTTGGAACCATACATTAACACTTCATCAATGAATATATACTGAGAGAAACAAATAAAGGATTACAGGAAAATTCAAGCATTCCTTTAATATTCACCAGTTTTCATCACCTGCTTGAATAGTGCCATAGTGAAGAAAACTGGTAAATATTAAAGGAACTCTTGCATTTTCCTGTGATCCTTTATTTGTTTCTCTCAGTATATATAGCTTTGACAGAAACAAAGAATTCCTTATAACCTAAAAAGGTGACCCTGTGAGAAGTGAGATTCAGAACATGAGGAAGTCTAGACTTGCTTCATTTGGAGCTTTAGCATTGCAGAAAGGACTACACAGTAAATAATGCCATTCAGGAACTGAGAGATAGGCGATGGGAGCCTGTGCTGAGACAAGACTTTATATATGGGACACTATAAGAGTGGTGGGCTTGGGTAAATATTACACTGAGAAAGGGGTGTGTGGTGGAGGGATTGTGCTTGAAAATTTATCAGAACTATTTGGGAGTATGAAAACAAAGATAAGAGTTGGTGAAGAGATGGGGTCTGTGAAGGTGTTAATCATGTTTATGACAGTTCTTACCTAGTTGTCTCTTGGCTTCTGGCCATGTTGGGTCATTTCCACGGAGTATCATGACCGCCTCCATGACCTTCTCTACAAGAGCAGGAGGTCGGCCATAGGACTTGATTTCTGTGATATCCTTCTTGCTAAGTGCCTCCAGAGCCTGGAGTAGAGAAAATGATGTTTAGGTCAGTGTGTCTTGTGTCCTACCCTTTTGGTCAGTGTGACCTGTGTCTTCCTAGAGGTCAGTGTGACCTGTGTCCTAACCTATAGGTCAGTGTGACCTGTGTCTTTCCTAGAGGTCAGTGTGACCTGTGTCCTAACCTATAGGTCAGTGTGACCTGTGTCATTCCTAACAGGTCAGCAAGACTTGTGCCTTTCTCTATTGGTCTGTATGACCTGTTTTCTAACATACAGGTCAATGTGACCTGTGTCTTACAAATTTCGCTGTTTTCCGTTTCTTTTTCCCTACTGGTCAGTGTGACGTGCTCACCTTGATGGCCTCCTGCAGGGCGGGCAGGGCTTCATCCAGGTCATGTTGGGCTAGATCAGCCATGTGCTGACACTTAGTCTCCTCCTCTGCAATACGTTCACCCTTTTGAGCCACAGACTGAAAAGACAGAAACCTAGTAATGAAACAGTTGCGTACTGTCCTGTATTTGTAAAACTAATCTTGGAAGTGGGCACATCACATATGGAATCACACCCTCTGCCCGATGACCAACCAATTCACATAACCTGAACCACAACATTCCAGACACCCAACAATACCTGCGAACATCATCCATGACCACACCCTATCCCCGATCACCTGCCCACTCAGGTGGCATCTCTCACCTTCTGTTGCTCGTCAGCCTCCCTCTTCTGCTGGACAATGATGACCAGGTACTCCTCGCACTGCTTCTGGAACTGGGCTACCTTCGTTTTGGCATCTTCCAGCTCCACCGACATTTTCTCCACCTTCTCCCGTGTGTCGTCAATCTTACTCAGACCATTTTTCAGCTTGTTAGCAGCATCACCTAGCTCCTTCTTCTTCTCATTCAACAGTCTGTTAAACACACCAGTGATTTAGAAACACAGGCTTGCTCTGTAAAGTCTCTGACCAACTCAGGAGACTGTGCAATCGGCAAGGTTTTATGGTATAGTTTCAAATCCACCAATCACTATCACGACACAAGTGAAGCTTAAAATGGAACTTTAGCTTTAGTGTGCAAAATAAATTCCAAATTTTGGGAATCAGCAAGGCCAGCTGCGCATGAAAATTAATAGCCCACAAAACAATTCACTAGCCCAAAACTTGAATGTAGGTATGGGTTTCTGAATTTACCTGCTAATATGAACATTTTTATTAGACCATAATTTTCCAAAACTTGAAAGTATTTTATAACTTAACAAGTCAGAGAAAGTGATGTATTTACAAAATGGACCATGAAAATTCACCAGCCAGTTGAGCAAGTGACTGTGGAGATTTACTGGCCGAATTTTCATGGACTACCGACCCAGTGGCTATTATACACACTGATTAGTTCCCTTTGTCATTTCACTTAGTTTTTGTGTATTCTCCCCTGGAAGTGGAGATGCACTTATCTGTGGACAAGGGCCTTAGGGAACCCATGTTATGTCATTGAACATGTACATGGGGTGAAGCAGTGAATCGCAATGTTTATTAATCTATGATCATAACAACATTATTAATATCATGCTAATATGAACAATGTCCCATGACATTTTACGACCAGGATGTGATTCTGTGGAACAATTCTTACTTCTTGTATCCTGACACCAGTTCGAGGTAGTTGGTGGGCGTGACATAGTTGTGCCGCCTCATCTCAAGCAGCATCCTCTTAGAGAACTCAGACACCGACTTGTGCATGACAGAGAAGATCTTTGCAAGGGATGGCTTCAGCTTGTCCTTTCAAAGAAAGGGGAGGTAAATGTGTAAGATACTGATATTCACAGAACTGAGAAATTAACGCCACAGTACTGCATCTCATCTGTGTACATAAACAACAAGATGTCAACAAAACAAGCATTGAACAGAAGCTGCTGTTAGCATTGATATTTAAATAGTTTTGCAGATGTACAAAGGAAGAAAACTGACACCAAAATACTAACAAGAACATGATAACAATATAGATTGTTCATCACAAGATGTAAATATGTGTAAAAAATTTTCAAAAACTATTTTGAAAACATGTTTTCAATCTACATGTATTGATCCAATTGACAATCATTTTGATTTTGACCAACCTCTTCCTCACTGCCCAGGGTCATCTCGGCCAGGTACTTATCGGCCACTTCTAGAAGGGCGTCCTGAGGCCACTCACTGAACCAGTCAATAGTGGTACAGTTGACGAAAGCTGGGTACATACGCATACGGTTCCTGGAAACGCATAGCAACATAACTCACACTATCATTTGAAAACAAATATCTCAGAAGATTTACAACAGATCTTTCATTCCTATTTTTTTTTTCTAAATAAAAATTTAGAAAGTCTTTCATTCCTAATGAAATCTGCAAAACTGCCCAAGATCTTTCGGCGATCAAAGAACCCAAGACAGTCCGTCGGTAACCTCTGAAGATTTTCATAACACAAAGAGTACCGACAGGTCAAGATCCTTTTCCTGCTGACAAAGACAGTTGAGCTAAGCTTTGCACTTCTGACTCTCTCCCTTATGATCAAGTTAAAAGTTTTTTCCTAGTAAACATGCAAATCAATTTGGCCATTTCTGACTTCAAATCTACTTCCTGTACAGAGCATTGTTATTTTCTGATTTCGGCTAATCTGTTTATATGGTAGCCTGTGAATTTGTAAACTTGAAATGTTCTGAGTGAGTGAGTGAGTTTGGTTTTATGCCGATTTTAGCAATATTCCAGCGATATCACGGCGGGGAACACGAGAAAATGGGCCTCACACATTGTACCCATGTGGGGAATCGAACCCGGGTCTTCGGCGTGACAAGAGAACGCTTTAACCACTAGGCTACCCCACCACCCCTGTCCCGACTGATAAAATGGAGCTATAACATACACAGTTATTTTCATGTTTAGTGCCATGGTCAGCAACAATCTAGCTTCATCAAAAAATTCTTTTTACATTAAAATCAGTGACTGGTAATGACATATTGTGAGCCACATAGCAACCTATCAATCAAGCCAATGAACCTAACCACCATTAATGTTTGTTATTTTCTTGTTTAGTACCTGGTGACACTCAGCAGTATGCATTGGATGATGGTCCATAAATAACAGTCCAAAGCAGACAAACTAGTGATTGACATTGTGAGCAACAATTCACTCATTCAGGTTTTGAGAATATGTAATCAACCAAGTCAATATTTAGTCTGATCACCTGATTAATGTAGTCTGTCTTAAATGGAGATAATCTTGTAACAGTTTAAAAGGGGAATGTATTCTGAAGATAATGATCTATCAGTTGAAATGGAGTCCTGATCAGAAACTCATGATCATGAACTAACAGGTAAATTAGCAATGAAATTCTTTGTTCACACAATTAGAAGCCACATTCAGTTGACAATATCTAACACTAATTTCATCACACACAAAACTAAAACTGACAGACACAACAATACTTAGAATCATGCCAGTCCACAGATAACATCCAATTCATACCTTTTGTCTGCCACTGAGAAAAAAAACTTATCCCATCACCAAAAAAAGTAAATAATATTGAAAAATAATTAACAGATTCATGTTTAACAACTATTTATATGGACAATTAAAAATGTACAAAACAGGATATTAAAAACAGGCACCAAACAAATCTAGCAAGTAAACCACTTCCTTTCAACAAATTACTTAAAGTTTTCATACTAGCAGGAGCCTTATAACTGGTAGTTTCATCCATTCAACATTACGTGAAACATGCCATAAAATGCATGATAACATGTATACACAGTGAGAAGGTGACTCGTATTTACAGTTCATTTGCTTTGGGTTCAGATGAGAACTGTGATCATGATTAAATAACTCACAACACTAATAAGACACATGGTCCTGAAACCTCTGTACCCAGCTGGATCCAAAATCGTTTCATGATCAACTACGGAGAAAGAAATTATCATGTAACATTGTTCTATTTTCATGCTTCACACCAAGGGGTGACAAATGGCTGGTGGAACAACGTCTGCCATCTTGATCTTCTGACTCGCAGGGAGCTGTGCTGAGTTGCGCAATTGAAGTATGTGTCTGTCCTGTTCCACCAGCCTATTGTGACTCCTCGGTGTGAAGAGTGAAAATAGAACAATGTTACACAACTTCACATCCTGTTTCTGGACCATGCGTCTCATATATTTCAAGTTACTTTATCTCTCACTTTTCATTTGAACCCAAACAGACTGTAAAATGTCTGTGCAGTACATCTGTTATATTACAGGACAATTAGTGGGAGGACGCAATGAAGTCCCGAGACATTTACTGTGTTAGTGAAACCCACATGCATGGGTAACATAAGGCTAGAGAGATTCTTAAGGCAAATCTGGAATCAAATTATCACTGGCTGCTGGTAAACCTAAGGGAGGCAACTCCGCACAGCAAAATCAAGCACCACATAGAACTGGGCCCTGTTCCTCAAAGCGATCGTAACTCTAAGCTGATCGTAACTCCTATACTTTAACAAAGACTTACGAAGTTGTAGTGATACAATTGCTTTGAGGAATGAGGCTCAGGACTGCAGAAGCATCCTATGGCTTATTGAATCATGCACTGGAAGAATGCATAAAGGTGGCAGTTTACACTGAGCCTTGATTTGTATTCTACTTGTGGCTATAGATGCATGAAGGTAAGACATGTTGATGTGTAATGTTCTACAAGGTGATTATTAGTGACAAGATATTGCAAATATACAGGAGAACCCACAACCATGACGCATATGCATCGCGCCACGGGGCGTCGCGGAAAAGCTGTTGTTGCATAGTGCGCTGCATCAATGCATCGGAGTTAGCTGCACGCGGCTTAATGTGATGTACTGAGGCAACAGTCAACTTAGCATCCTCACTAACTCCATCGTCACTAGCAGCGCAGCAAGGAGTGAAAACAATTCCTTCAAAGATGACAATTTCATTTTTATGACTGGTACATTCATGCACTCTAACATTACCAGTATTAATAGATTTTGTCAATACTTATAAAGGTATCTTCAAATGAACTAATGATAAGGGGAGCAATCATTTCACATTCCAGGAGGTATGCACGTGGGCTTGCCTGAACAAAAAATATCAATTTGGGAAATAGTCCGAAAAATTACTTGCTCTCAAGTTCTAGCTGAAAAGTTTGAATTGTACAGTAACACACTAGATATTCACGAAAATCATGTGGTGTTCTTTCAGAAAAAAGATAGGGGTTAAAGCACAGACCAAAAAAGTATTTGTCATAAAAAGTACATCAAGCTCCACTCTCCGCCACAGAATATAAATTGAAAGCAGGGTTTCCATATAAATGATTCCATAATAACTGTCATCAATAATTATATTTCATAATCATAATTGTAGTGAGTGAGTTAATATCTAATGTCACATCAGCAATATCACAATTATAGATTTTCATCATCAAATCTGATAATGAATATGATTTTGATGACTGTTCACTGTTATGTAACATCATCCTTCAAAACCTGGAACATAAATGGGTTCTTAGTGTGTGTTTGGTGTAGAACGCCATACTCAGCATTATTCCAGCTAACTCGGTGATCTGCACATATCCGTATCTGGACCAGAAATTCAGGTGATTATTACCAATGGCCCATGCCATCAGAGCCTAGTATCATCCAAGTCAGTAAGAAGACTCTTGACCATGGAGGTGGACACTCTGTACAGGTTGTTCAGCTTGACCTGATCAAGAGAATATTGATGCATTGCATGACCCTGTCACAACTGGTTGGGTCTATTATTGCACCTTTGTCAGTTGATTGTCAACATGTCCAAACAGCCGAGACAAGGTTGACGTTAAACATTCTCTACTTCTACCTCTATTTAATGACATTAATTTGACCTGTTGTTTGTGCCAACTGACCCACCAGGTCATGCATATGTAGAGTAGGTCGGGTCTGTAAATCAAACAGTGAGATTACTGCAGAGACATCAAATATAACATAATATCACAGTGTTTTCCACCAGCTAGAGACTCTACCTGAATGCCTCTCCCACTGGACTCATGCAAAGGACGACATGGAGGTTGGCTCGGACCCTGTTCACCAGGAAGGCAAACACACTCTGTACCGTGTCCTCAATGCCTTCCTTCTTCACCACGTCTGCCAGAGCAGTGCGTACCTACAAACAATACATTTTAGTCAGTTCAATTCTTGTATTACAAAAGTGGAGGCCATTGGCCCATAAGTACATAGGTGGCACTGTGCATTGTAAAAACATGGTGTGTACAGTATAAACTGATAATTATAACATCATAGATGAATTGCATGATAGATAAAGCTAGCTAAATTATTAATAAGTTTACAATCTGATGAGGTCAGTTTGAATTTAGGTCAACTTGGATTGGTACAATGGGTTCTAGGTAAATAGTTCAGTAGCGCTGTTTGAATTTGGAACACACAGCATGAATTTCAGTCAGGACTGTAAATGATGGCAACATGATTCAACTTCCAAATTGCTAGAATTGAAAATAGTGGAAACAGAAACATTTTCAAATTGCTCCAGCGCAACTCACCTCTTCAAATTCATCGGGCTTGTAGAGGTTGGGGACTTCACCGCTACTGAGGATGTTGTTGATGTCCTCAAGGAAGCCCTCCTCCACCACCTGGGTGTCGTTGAACAGGAATAATGTCTGTTTGTTCTCCACCCCAGCCTGCCAGTAGAGCTTCTTAAGATCTGATGACACAAGCAATCAGAAATTCAAGGTCAAACAGTAATGTACATGGTTTAGAGACATATCAGAGTTCAGTGGAAAATGCTTATGGCAGCAGACAAAGTTCAAGGTCAAACAGTAAAGTACAAGGTTTAGAGAGATGTCAGAGTTCAAGAAAAAATGCATATGGCAGCACACAAAGTTCAAGGTCAACCAGCAATGACCAAGGTTTCGAGACATGTCAGAATAAAAGAGAAAATGCATGTGGCAGCACACAAAGTTCAAGGTCAAACAGTAACATGCAAGCTTTGGTCAAACAATAATGCAACAGGTTTTGAGGGTTTGACGTCAAGTGGTGCATGGAAGTCTACTGACCATCTCTAAACTCCTGTTTCCTGTAGTGTTTGGTGACCTCAATCTGAAAGGTGGTGTAGTCACATATGTGTGCAGCAAGACGGGCCAAGCTCTGGCGCCCACTGCCACCTATACCGACAAGCAGCATGTTCCCTCGGGGCTGGCGGATGACACGGACGATCTTCGAAACTGAAACATCGAGGCAGCAAATGAACTTAAGATATTTTGCATGTTGATCCTGCATAGATACACTGCAGACATGCCAAAAGGAATAATCCAGAACCTTACCATCTTTACAGTATATCCTAAGAAATTTTGTGACACCCTCTGTGTCAACTTTTGCCATTTATCAGTCAACAACTCAGTACATCTGATAGACAGTCAGGCCGCATTTGTCCAGTCCCCAATAATCCAATGCTCATGCCATCCAAACAGACTCAAGCTGCAACCAATCTTGTTTACTATATGAACACATCAATTGTTGATTCCTTAATCCGAAGCTTCAGTCTCCAACTCCGAACATCAATTCTCGGTAATGGATTAGTTAGTTGTACTTGTTTTGCTTCTTCAATCTGGCAGCCATATTGCCAAACAATAGCAAAGGTTCATTATCGGTAAACATCAATGCAGTTAATACACTGCAAGCTGAACAAGTCATAAATTTGTGATTTTAATAATGAACAGGTAACACTTTGTGTTAGTTTGAGTAAAACCTGTCATAGTACTGCAGTGTTGTGTACTAGACTTGAATCAGGTATCCGAACGTTTGACTATCCAAACATTTACTGAGGGAAAAAAGGGGAAGACATGAAAGCACCTGTGTTCCTTTATATTTTTCAAGGTTTCTTCACAAGTTGTGTGAGACAAAGCTTATGAAGAAACCTTGGGAAAACATAAAGGAACACTTGTGCTTTCATGTGATCCCTTATTTTGTTCTCTCAGTACATGTCCCACCTGATCTTTTTTGATTGCTATATTTAGCCGGTGGCGAGATCATTTTGTGGCTACTCATCAGACTCACCATGTTCGATGGCATCTCTGAAAAGGACGAGGTCCATGCTAACCACTCCTGGTGTGGTGTTGTACTCATCTAGCATCTCCAACATGTGCTTCTTCAGGGCGCTCAGATCCTGTATGTCCTCGTACACCTGCTCCGAGCTGATGTAGTCACCTGTAAGATTTATACTCCAGTGAAGTTTAAAGAAATGATACAGTCATGATAAGTGTATGAAAAAAGGCCTGTCCAGTCTAGATGGGCTAGATTTATGTTGGTGATACATAAGTATTGAAAGCAAATTTGACCGAAACTAAATGTATGAAAATTAATCATTAACATGCAAATCTATGTGAATTTCACTAATGATGACTCACTTATGGCCAACTACTGTAGCTCTCCTACCTTAAAAGGTACATGTATCTTGACCAGATAACCCTGTAAATCTATCCTCAATAGAGACCTCATTCAGCTTCACACTCAAACTAGACAGTATAAGTTGTTCACTGGTTATGAAGGGAACATGGGTTGATGTATCCTTGACGTTTGTTAAGCCAGGAGGACTAGGGAAACATAAACAAACATCAAGGGTACATAAACACATGGACCCCAAGGGACCAGTAAAAAGTATACTTATCTTACCAAACACCTCAATGTTAATTTTGAATTGTCTGAAGCAGGGTACATATCTTTTTGCAGCCACAGCTCCATGATAAACAGATTTAGAGTTATCTCCCTTTTACCAATTTGCATTCGCAAAAGAAGAGCGCTCAGCCAATCAGAAAACAACATTTATGTGCGAGGCAGGATAAAGTAGGTTTATCACCCAAGTAGTTAATAGATATTTTAATCTTACCAAATATAGGTGGCTGTTTGTTGGGGCAGATGTTGTGGAAGGTCTGGTCAAAGAGACTGCCCAGTTTCTCTGTCAAGATGGCTACAAATGCCTCCATGTCCTTATCATCCACAAGACGATCAGAGAAAACTCTGGATGAAACAAACAAGATCACATGAATGCATCCATATTCTTCTCTTCCTCTAGATGGTAACTTGATATTTCAAATGTTTGCTAGGTGTCTCAAGAACATTTTAAGAAACTATATGAATTCCAGGTGTGGCAATGGTCAATCACAGATAATCCAGTGATTGATGTAGTGATGAACGATCCCCCCCATGCAGTATACTGCAATTGACTAAGTCAGCAAGCCTGACACAGAGAGGATGACTGGACATATCGTATTCTAACCTGAACTCTCTAAATAGGGGGAAAACATGACACGGTATCAGTAGAACCGTGGTATTTTGCCTATGGTTTCGATGTAGATTCTTGCATTGTCATCAAGCTAAAACAATAGCTTGAGCAATGATGTAAGAATCTACATCGAAAAGTTGCTCAACATAATAAACAAGAAGTTGTAATCCATAAAGCTTATGTTTCATTTCTAAAATTTGGGGTTTGCGTACGGTTCTTAGTTTTGTTGTTCATTCTAAATAACAAAGATTATAGTTGTATCTGTCCATGTAATTAACTTACAATGTAAGGTTTGGCTCTTGTTGTCAATTTTCTGTATTACGACCATACCTTATATATACAGAAATGAGTTGATCACTGGATTGTCTGGTCCAGACTCGATTATTTACAGACCGCCGCCATATAGCTGGAATACTGCTGAGTGCGGCGTAAAACTAAACTCACTCACTCACTCACTATACAGAACTGAAATGGACCGAACTGAAGACCTTGTACCACAATACGTACAATACCATACCATGATAAGAGCATAGTGTTTCACCCCTATCTCTAAGGGGGAAAGGTTACCTGAAGCATTCATGGATCCATAATCTTGTCATGGCATGTCTTGTGTCGTGGTAGTCCTTGTGAGCTCGCAGCAGACCTTGAAACACCTGCGGCAACACACATGTACAGTCAGCACAATTTCTTATGAAAGGCGTCTGACAAACATAAACATTTTCACATGTTCTATCACAAGCAAAGATCAATCCTGAATTACTCAATTTCAAGCAAGAACCAAGATATGACTTTCATCAGATTGAATTTCTGGCACAGTCAGGCTGGTAAATCTCATCATCAGCTCAGGGCCCTTGCTCCCTCTACATGCAATCAAGACAGCGAATGGGACCTCCCTGGAAACACTGCCTAGTCAAACCCCCCAAGAACTTTCCAGAGAATACTGAGACTTCCCAACACAGAATGTCAGAAGGCCGGTGGAGAACCTGGGCAGTTTCTTGATCTGTGCCAAGAGATCAGGAAGTGCCAAACCAAGGGCGCGGTGAACAATGCGAAGGCTCATGACCGTATACTTGGGATGTAAGCGAGACATTTCAAAGGCGAGGTCCGTATATTAAGAATGCCTTTCCTGAATCTTTCCAATCACATTGTCAAAAAGGGACAGAAAATGATACAAATACGTTCTTCTTCTTATTATTATCATTTTTATCTCACCCTTGATATGTCCCGGAGATTGAAGAGGTAGTGGATTTTGGTGGGTGTGGGGAGGAATTTGGCTACAATGGTCTGATACATCTCAATGGTGGCCTGCGTCATGATGTCCCCAATTGGTTTCACTTCCTCCTCAAAGTCCTGCAGCTTCTGGTTGATCATGCTGCCGAAGATGCGTTTGATTTCCGATTCCTGAAGTATGAATGGTTGGAGATAATTAGCGTGTCAATATTTTCTTACGTTTAAAGTAACAGGTGCACTCATTCACACCTTTTCACCCACACATGTTGTCTGTCTGTTTGTCTTTATTGCTGTTTCTGCACATGCCCAGCTTACGTTCTTCTGCTTCCATTTTCAGTTTCACTTCTGGCTTGTTTATCATAGCCGATAAATTATCATAAACATGACCATGATTTGGTCTTCTATAACGAATAATAATCATCATTTTATATTCCATACAAATATCCAAGATAATTATCATATGACATCATGTACCCTATATTACTGTGTATAAGCCGAATTTTGAGGACCATAAAAGCTGTCTGTAGATATTTGTAGGTTTATCTATAAGCCTAATACTCTCCAACTGAGGGATGAACATGTAAAGAGATGCCCACAAGGATGGTGGTGTTACCTGTGGGAAGGTCATGTTGATAAGGTTGAAGCGACTCTGTAGTCGGCGTGAGATGACCATCCTGCCGCCACCTGGAGGACCCATAGCAACACACAACAGCATGTCCTGGCAACACAAATACCATACATCTCACTACCATATACTGACACAAGTGATGAATGACGATCACTCAAAGAAGTGATGTCATAGAGTAATTGTTAACTTGTGCCAGACACAAGTTTAAGAATAAATGGCTCCTGCCCGTGAAGATCCAGTTAAGAATTGGTCTTCAGGAACCCATGTTAGTCATGGATCAGGTGGTCAGACACGCTGACATGGTTGACACATGCCGTCATGAGTGAGTGAGTGAGTGAGTGAGGTTAGTTTTATGTCGCTTTTTAGCAATATTCTAGCAATATCACGGCGAGGGACACCAGAAAATGGGCTTCACACATTGTACCCATGTGGGGAATGGAACCCCGGTCTTCGGCGTGACAAGTGAACGCTTTAACCATTAGGCTACCCCACCGCCCAATGCCATCATGTCCCAAATGCATAGATTGATGCTCATACTGTTGATCACTGGACTGTCTGATCCAGACTTGATTATTAACAGACTGTCACCATAAAGCTGGAATATTGCTGTGTGAGGCATAAAACCAAACTCACTCACTCACTCACTCACTCACTCACTCACTCACTCACTCATACAAACAGCTCCTGGGTATTGATCATACCTGAGTGGAGAACTGATGTGCAGTATAACTGGAGATGCTTTGAACAGGGCATGAAGAAGAATCAGACGTTCCAACAAACAATCCACGGACTAACTCTCTTGATACTAGCAAGACTATGAAGACCATCTTTGCATCAGGAATTTCAAAAGGTCAAACCACTTGGTCTTATTGGACCACGTTTCAACCTCTTAGACCACTTAAAATATTAGCGCCTTGTCAACCTGAATTCAAACAGTCAGTTGCTGCCATACCTTGATGTATTTGACAGTCTGCTTGGTTCGGTCGTACCAGAATCCATAGTCCAACCAGAGTTTGATGAGTTCAAGAGGAGGCTGGGACCCGAAGGTGTCCTTGGCTGGCATGTTGAAGTCGTCCATGAAAGTGATCAGCTTCTTGCCACCGATAGGCACATACACACCTTTGGTGCGCTTCTCTACACGACTCTCAATGATATCTTGTACATTGTTCGATGAAGTCTGTGGGCAGAACACATTTTGTTTACTGAGTGGTATACAGTTAAACCATACCGTTATAGATCCTGCACTACTGAGTACTGTAGCCAAACCCCATTCCAAGTAACATACAGCCCTCTTCTGAGCAGCACATACACCCACCCAAACCAAGATCTCTACTGTAGCAACAGAACTCCATGTCCACTCACCTGTGCGGACATGTTGACAGAGAGGATGCTGTACACCTTGGCATCCAGTTTGCCAATGGTCGATTCCGCAACAGATGTCTTCCCCGTTCCAACCGGGCCCACCAGCATCACAGGATGGTTGTTGTCGATGAGATGCTGAGTCAGGTATTCGTAGCGCACCATGTCCACTGTAGGCACAATCAGCTTGAAGAACGGCAGACTGAAACCATGAAACCAAACAAAATTATAATAATGTATATATGAAATTTATCTAGATCTTCTCAGACACCCAATTGACACGTCCACGTCCACGTCCACGTCCACGTCCACAGTCGAAACCTGTACAAATGCCCTAACTGAAATATATAAATGTTAGACGTAACACTAGTGGTTTCACCTCAGGCCATAGGTGCGAAACTGGCTCAGATCAAATTGCAGCGAATGAGCACCCGGACAGGGTTGAGATGCTCACAAGATCGTCAACATGCAAGCACCTCATACCAGCAAGCCCAGGTCTTCTACACGGAAAATAGGGATTTTGACAAGTAAACTTTGACACCAGATGGGTGTAATTTAATTTAATTTGGAAACATGGGCTTTTATTCGGAAACTGATATAAAGTGACAATAATCTTTTTAACATTACTTTACAAATTTTGCAGTGAAACAGAATGCATTCAAACTCTAACATAACTCTTGTAAACTTTGAAATGTTTAAAAATTGGTCACAAGAACTATGGGGTTCAAACACGCCAATCCATCACAGAAAGGATTGTCGCAGTCGACACCATTCGCACCATCATCCGTGGAGTTTCTAATAAGTCAGTCAAACAGCTCAATTTCACCGAAAGGGTCTTCATCATCAACGTTGCTTAAGGCATCATTGTCTACATTCATGTCACCCTCCTCCAAACCTATACTGTATCCAAGGCTCCCTTGTAGTCTACTGTTCAGATCCGTTATAGCCACCTTTCCTCCATTCGAAGCAATACCAGAAAGTTGGAAATATTGAAAAACAATGGAAGCTCATGGGCCTCTAAAGAAAAGTCTTGCTTTTGGAAATCCTCAGAAGGCACCTTGAGATGAAGCACACACTGATTCATTGCTAAAAATAATAATTCAATCACTCTAATATATACCTTGCATAAGGAAGTTATTGCAATATACTTACTCATGTTCTAAATAGAACTTGTGCTTTTGGGAAGCATCCATTTGACTTGTATTGGGGAAAACACTGATGATGGCACAAAGTAATGAGAAATACTCACGCTGGATTAAACTTCCATCCACCCTTCAGCCTGTCTTCCCAGTGTACCCATGTCTTGTTCTTAGGGTCCACATAGTACTCGTAGATAGTGTCCTTGTTGGGGAAGGTGCCCTCTGTTTCACGGATGTAGTTGTCGATCTTCTTCCTCCCATCTTCATCGATGGAGCAGCAGATGGACCAGATCATACAGAACTGGAACCACAGCTCCACCATTCGGGCAAAGTTCTCGGTATCACTCGAGTCCACCTGGCGGACAAAAAGTTATTTTCTAAAGACCATCATCACAGGATCCAAATGAGTTCCGGCCGTCACATACACTTGCATATGCTTTAGAATGTAGGAACTAATTTTACCCACAGATCAGATTGCTGCTTTCAGCAACATCATGATGAGTAGATATGAAAAACTGCCTTTACACTTTGTACCCAGTTCAAACCAGGTCTTCAGTAGGGCAAGTGAAAACTTTAACAACTAGGCCACCCTGCCACCATGCTTCCAGTGAGAGGACACTCAGCCAGATAACATCATCAGAAGTCATACAGGCAACTTCTCTGTATATTGATGTTGTGTAGCAATGTTTTTGTTCATACATGAACTTGGGCTCTTTTTCTCAAACAGTTACAAACTGGCATTAAAGCTGAAGAATATTATTACAAAAATAGTTAAATTATTACCCCATTTTCTGGCGTTGCCAAACTGTCAAACAGTTTGCACAGAGAAGACACACCATTGAGTTCAGCAATGGGGATCAACTCTTTGCAGTTGGCTTTCTTGAAGTCTAGGATTTTGACAATGAATTTGTCAAACAAGCGACGAAGTTCTTCGATCAGGGCCTACAAAAAGAAGAGGACTATCAAGCACCACAACTATGTCAAAGAAGGGATTCTCAGCTTTTTTGCTCTAACTTGATGTGACAAAAATACAGCAACTGAAGCCTGAAAATGTTAGCATGAAAAGCACCACATATCTTCAAGAGAATGACAGCTAAGTAAGTGTTGGTTCTTTCTCACACTTTTATGAGATTTCAAGTGAAGATCTCATTATGACCAAGTCTGACAAAGGTCACTGTTTCTACGCAGCATCTGAAGTTCGGTTTTCATATCTGAGCAAATTAGCTTCAGTCTAAGAATTGCTTGTGTTCAAATGTTGGGAAAATGTTTCTAAAAACCTTTGAAATCAGCATTCTGAATGGAAGGTGACAATGTTTTGGAGTCTGAAGATAACTTAATGAAGATAAAGTACATTGGATGCCCAAAAATTGCTGGTGGTCCAGTTAATTGACATAATCAAGGAATGGTCACAGTGACTAAATGACCAAGCTGTCGGTCGTGTTTTGTCATAATCAAGCACAAACAATACTGTAACATTTGTTTCCATTAACAATATTTTCACAAGGTTGGTGTTATCTGCTACATTTCGTGAGCACTACAAACTTGTTCCCAGTCATGACTTGATTTATCTAAAAGACTCCAAGAAATTTATCTGCCAAACATACTAGTCATCCTTTAAAGATGAGGAATTTGCAAAAACACAATATGTCCAATTTGCCCCAAAAAGCCCCAAGGCACTTACGTTTTTTGTGCATTAACAGAAATAATCAGGAAAATATCATAAATGATGCTAACCAATATTTTTTGGTGACTGATTGATTGTAACGAACCCAATGTAATGTTCCCAACACACTACCTTATCTTGTTTTTTCTTCAGCCAGGACTCCACAAATGGCTGCCAGCCGAGGTCTTTGTAATCAGCATACACCATGCCACTTCGCGAAACAGTGGCTGGAGATGCGACTGCAAGGTCCTCGACCTCAAACAAGAGCGACACCTGTTCGGGCATCGAGATTCGCTCTCCATTGATCAGCGTTAGAATCTTATTGTCGTCCATCACAGAGTTCATACTCTCGATCCACAGCGTGTCGACAGGCCCGTCAAATACGATCCACTTCTCCTCAGGTTTTTCATCTGCAGAATGATGCTTTGTGAAAATAATCTGTTCATCTCCAAGTAAGAATGATGTAGTGCAAATTCACTCAAACACAGGATTAATCTATAAAATTCAGTGTAATCTGTCCAACTTGGGATCTCTCCTACTCGGATTGCTGTATATACCCAAAGGAAGCTATGGTCCTGACGTAATCATTCTTTATGGGAAATGTCTGTGTAACTCGTACTGCTGTCTAAATCAGACTTTTTTGTTGGTCCCAAGCCGGTCTGAACTGGACAGTGTGCACTGTGCTATACACAACACTTAATCCCCTGCTTCCAACTTTTTCATACCCAACACCGAGAAAAGATGTTTAAAAAAGTATCGTCTTGTTATAGGTACAGGATGACATACTTAACACACCTAGGGGAACACAATGGTAGGAAGAACAGTGCAAACAGTCACTGCACATGCATGTGTGGCAAGTGGTCCTGTGGATAAAGTTCAGGTCACAAATCGGTGAAGTTTAGTAACACTGAACTCAGACAGCCCTTGAATAAGTGACTGTGTTTCAAGGCTTGACACCTGAGAGTTTCTAGGACTTCTGCATGCCTTCAATACTATCTAAATATAAAACTTTGCAACCTATCAGGATTACACAAAAACACTGGCTTGCTATGCGCCTGCAATTTTAGTTGTCAAGACTGCTCATCTTGACCAACTGACCTGCACATGTCTGCCTCATCACGCTGGACAAGACCCCGTCTGTCCATTCATTTGTGCTGAGGTCAAACTCTCCGTACAGCTCACCCAGGGAGAGAGCTTTGGGATTCAGTGGGAAGTCCTAAAGTTAGAACATAGATGTCAGCCATGACAGTCTTGTATTCTCACCAACACACAGAATAAACAGACTTTCTTTAATGCTGCAGTAACTAATATTCCCAGTGTAACCTGTAAATAATTAAATGTTACAAAATGAAATAGAGACTAAAAATCAAGCACAGCACACTATTAGGGCACACAGAGTTTGCCAATGTCAAACTTTTCAAGGATCCTCAGGGGCCATCCAATCTGGAATCTAAGATCCTCTGTCAAAACTGGAAACATCATCAAGGTAAACTGCAGGTAAAAGATGATCATCGGTTCCAGGTACATCTAAGGGATGCAACCCTGTACAGCAAATTGCAGCCTCTAAAACACCTAGAAAATACCTGCCTCTGGAGTTTGGAATTAAAGCCACGCTCATAAGTTTTTCAGTTCTGTCATAGTTTGACTGAGGGAGTGAGAGAGTCAGTTGGGTTCATCCCTACTCTGAACTATATTTCTGTTACATCACAGTGACTCAGCGAACTATGGTAGGAAACTGAAGTGGAAAGTGAAGGGATGCAGGTCAAGAATGGTGCAGAAGGAAGAAGCATACAACTTACATCATCACTTCGGTAAAACCTATCAACACGAGAATGGTGCTGATTAACTCAGAAACACTATGTGACCCTCTACTCAAGGGATACAACTCTGAAAGGCAAATTGTTTTACACAACCTTGTCCTCTCACAGTGTAAAGGGAGGTGCAAGATGGTGAATCAGAGTAAATACAAAATAAATCATCTCACCTTAACTTGTTGATAGCCAGCGTCGCCTTCCTTATTCAGCCTGGTCATTGCTGACTGCAAGATCCTCCAGTAGACTGTCTTGCCTGCCTGCGTACTGCCCACAATCATGACGGCATGACGAGAAGTCTTTGTCTCGTACAGCTGGATGATCTTGGTAATTGTGTGTTCATTCACCTGCAGACTGTGCTCCTTCAGTTCAGCCATGATGGCCTTCTTTAGCTGCAAGAAAAAAAATGGACGGTGATGCATTTGGGCTATTACTGTGAGTGTTCATCACTCAGACTGAGCAAGTTAGACGGCTGACTTTGTGTGCCAGTGATGAGGTGCCTGACTCTGAGGGTGTGGGTTCAAATCCGAGAGGGGATTCAACCCAAAACCTACTTAAATAGTCGATATTGTGAAAATGGCGAGTTTGCTTACACCAAATGCTTGTGATGAAGAACAGGACTCAGCAAGCACTTTAACCACTAGACCAACAGGCCTCCAGTAAGACCTCACATGTCTCACAAAGCTCACCTTTGAGTTGTCAACAACTGGTGTTTCAACTCCTGGGAACAGATCCATCATGATGTCTCACAAAGCTCACCTTTGAGTTGTCAACAACTGGTGTTTCAACTCCTGGGAACAGATCCATCATGATGTCTCACAAAGCTCACCTTTGAGTTGTCAACAACTGGTGTTTCAACTCCTGGGAACAGATCCATCATGATGTCTCACAAAGCTCACCTTTGAGTTGTCAACAACTGGTGTTTCAACTCCTGGGAAGAGATCCATCATGATGTCTCACAAAGCTCACCTTTGAGTTGTCAACAACTGGTGTTTCAACTCCTGGGAACAGATCCATCATGATGTCTCACAAAGCTCACCTTTGAGTTGTCAACAACTGGTGTTTCAACTCCTGGGAACAGATCCATCATGATGCCATTGAACAGCGGCAGATCAACGGACGTCAGCTTGGCGATGTTCATGTCCTTCATTGACAGCAGCAGAATCTGAAACAAACAGCACATAGCAGTTTTTTTAAATAACTCTTCAGGACATAACAGTGAGTGAGTCAGTGTGGTTATATGTCGCTTTTAGCAATATTTCTGCAATATCACGCCGGGGACACCAGAAATAGGCTTGACACATCGTACCCATGTGAGGACTCAAGCTAAAGTCCCCTGCATGACTAGTGAATGCTTTAACCACTTGACTACCCCACTGTCCCAGGAAGTAAGAATTATCCACCCAGAAGTGTATATTTTGTGTATATCTACAGTTTTAATTTAAGTGACTTTATGTAATAGTACTTAAAGACCAGTATTTCAGACATATGTGACCATTTTAATGAATCACTTTGTTCAATGGCATTTCAGAGCTGCTTCTTGCAGTTCATAGTTCATCAGGTTACTGAATAAGAATGTAGAGTTATTGAATCAACATCTAAATTTGTCATTCACAGGATATGCAAAATATTTTTGCTTCAACTTGATCACATGCTTGTAGAATGCATCAAGAAATATTCAAGTGTTAAGGAACAAATCTCACATACATGCATATTGGGAGTCATCTGATTCACCAGATTTTGCTTCAAATGAAACATCAGTTTCATAGTTTCGGTATTTCAGCTGACATCAACATTAGGTCTTTATCACTCTCTAAAGTGCAAGTTGAACAAAAAACAGTTTGGTCTGGTTTTAGACTGATATATCACATGCAATATTTTACATGCTCAGAATCCCTCTTCCATATTTCAAGGGACACTATGATGTCACACCTCTCTAAAAGAATACTGCATTTCTCTCATGAATACTAACTATCAATACCTAGTAAAGCTACCATATAATTAATTCTGAAAAAAATTACTAAAGTGAAAAAGTTGACATAATGCAACATTGCATTAAATTGACTCTTGCGCCCTTTACAGACAAAACTTTACAGGAAGTGAATCACATAGAATTATGTCCCTTAAATTATCTTTAAGAATATCCTACAACGCAACTTGTCATTGAGGCAAGCACCACATGCAACAGTTTCCCACGTATGGAGCAATCGTTTACATTCCATATATGGCAAGTGTTATCTCTCTGCAAGCTATCTGCCTGAAAGTGTCAATTATCAATTTCAGGCAAGTCGCAAGGATATGTCTTTTATTGCATCAAAAGGAAGCTAATGTTAATGCATATGTCCAGTTATATATATCATAGACCAAACCAGTGTTGAAAAAACGTGACTGTGCTTTTAAGGACTGAGTACCAGCATAATTTCCACCTTTTGAGCAAGCACGTACCTCTTCATCAGACATGTGAGGGTTGGACCTCTTCTTCTTGCCAGCATATCGGAGCACAGACACCAGAGCTCGGAGACCGAAGTCGTAGTGGTCTTGTTTGGACAACTGCTGAGTGGCTAGAGAGTACATGGTGAACACTTTCTTGGCCAGCAGCTTGGTGTTGTTGAAGCCTTCGGCAAACAGGATGATTTCAGCAATCAAGTTGGAATCTGGCACCACCATAGCGATGGGTCTGAACATGGACTTGAGGTTGTCCGGCAGCTCTGTACGTCCAGCGTAACCTGAGTGCAAGAGTAAGAGTGAGTGAGTCAGTCAGTCAGTCATTCAGTGAGTGAGTGAGTGAGTGAGTGAGTGAGTGAGTGAGTGAGTGAGTGAGTGAGTGAGTGAGTGGGTGAGTATTATGCCACTTTTAACAACATTCCAGCAATATCAAGGTGGGGGACACAAAAATGGGTTTCACACACAATACCCATGTGGGGAATCGAACCCAGAGTTTCAGATCGATGAGTGAGCACTCTGAAAACCAAGCTACCCCACCTCCCCAGAATAAGAATGAGTTTGCTTGAATGTTGTTTAGATTATTTTTCAGGTATATCATGATAAAAGGGGTGAATTTCTGAAACGAGGGAGTGCAGAGAAAGGGACAGCCTGGTGTTTGAAAAGCACATGTACAAGTGCCAATAAAGTTATTTATTCTTTAACATGTTCTGTGCTGTCTCCATGCTTTCTCACACACCTGACAGTCCCTTTCTCTACACTCCTCCCTCGTAACAAATAGTGAACTGTTTTAATATTTTAATGATAGTTTGTTAAACAACTTTCATATTTTTCGGGATCAAATTCTGCAAAAACCTCTCATGGTTGGTTTTTATTATAACAAGAATTTCAATGAGTTTTCAGAGCATTCAAGGGGGGGACATGTTAGTTGTCGTTTTGGTCCATCAGCTGATGGAATCTGTCTGTGGGCTACTAGAAACTTGCCAATAGAGTTGGATTTCATTTCATATCTCCTCAAAATCTCCTTAAATTTCACAATGATCATAAAGTAGATTTTCTTTCTTTGCTGTTTATCCCTTTTAAATAATAGCATACTCCAATAAACATTATCATCAAATACCATGTTAACTTATTCTTTCATAATTACATCATCATGATTATATCATAAAAATCAGGACAAGTGGAAAATTAGTCAGGACAAGTAACTTTCTTAAAGTCACTTGCCCTGTGGCCAGTAGCTTTAAAGCATATTTTTGAACCTCTGGCACTTTATGTTTACTAGCTTTTGGATTAGATCGCAATTCATTAGTCCACACTGACGTGTTGGTCTACCCCAATACTGGGATACGGAGAACGTTGGGATACGGAGGATGCTCTGACACTGACCTGGGTTCATGGTGATGAAGATGCCACAGGACCAGACGAGGTCAATCTCTCGCCCTTCAAACACAAATCTCTGTGAGTTGGCAGCCAGAGCACTGAGGATGGAGAGGATCTGCTGGGCCACCACTGACAACACCTCAATGTTGATACGGTTGAACTCGTCAAAGCAGCCCCAGGCCCCAGTCTGGGATGAAGAAGCGACAGTAATTACAGTACAATCATCTGCATCATCACTTCATCACCTCTGCTGCAGTACCCATCAAACAAACTGCACCTGATTCTCAAGACATCATGGCACATTCTTTCAAAAGGTCTACTTCAACAAAGTTTCAGTTACACAACTGAACTATTTTCATACGTATATGTTAGCATCAATAACGAAACTCTGCCATTTTACTGACTAAAATGTATATGTGAGGTGAGACAATAAATTTCAACTTTTCAATGTGTACTCGTAATAAATACATTTGAGTAACACTACTGCCTACTATAAAGTTCAGGCAGTATCCTTAATGACTCAAGCCGTGAAGGTCTAGGGTAGAATAGGCCTTCAGCAACCCATGCTTGCCATAAAAGGCGACTATGCTTGTCGTAAGGGATGACTAACAGGATCGGGTGGTCAGGCTCGCTGACTTGGTTGACACATGTCATCGGTTCCCAATTGCGCAGGTCGATGCTCATGTTGTTGATCACTGGATTGTCTGGTCCAGACTCAATTATTTACAGACCGCCGCCATATAGCTGGAATGTTGCTGAGTGTGGTGTAAAACTAAACTCACTCACTCACTAATGACTCAGTCAATAAGCTTACTGACTTTCAATAGATATCAGTTATTGACTAGGCAGTAACACTACTGACAGAGTTTCCTTATTGATGCTAACATACATATCTTGAGTTCTGATCATACAGTTCAGTGAGGAATTGGTGCTTTAAAAATTGAATTCCTATTACCACTGGAGTCAATTCATTAGCCCACAGACGTTTATTTAACTGTTACCAGTTGGAACATCCTACCTGTGCTAAGCCAGAGAACATTCTGCCCATAGACTTGAAATCCAGACCCTCAGAGCAGTTGACGACGATGACGTACATGCCGAGAGCCTTCCCAAGATCCTTTGTGGTTTCTGTCTTACCAGTACCTGCAGGCCCCTTGGGACTACCACCACGGTGAAGGTGAAGGGCAGTCGTCAAGGTCATGTAGCAGCGATCTGTCAGAGGGGTGATGACCAGACGACCAGAGTTTCCGAGATACTCGTAGCCGTATTGGAACTGAGTGTTGGTCTGACGGACCACGCAGTCATCAATCTCCTGCAGGAACACAGAGAAACATATATCTAATGAAAAGAAAATATCCACTTGCTTATTTGTTTTTTTACACCACACTAAGCAGGTGTTGAATGTGTGTTTGTGTCAGCTTTGGCAAAGATGAGAATATTTACAGTATCATTTCCAGTCAGTGCTGATTAGGAGATTAAGGAATAAAATTTAAGGCAAGATGTTTTATTTATTAATTGATGTCCAGCTATAAACAAAACTTATATCAGGAAATAAAATATTTCAATACCTCAATGAAACCAGTGTACAAGCACACATCAATACTCATATCCTGAAGAAGGGTTGGACTCATAGGTTTTATATTCAAAAATACCATTGCCCACAGTCTGAGTCATGTGGAATTCTCCAGTCAGTCAACTAAAATAATCACCTTAAACTTTACCATCATATAGTAGTGCCAAACTACTGAAATGATTTGATATGTGTATTTTGATGATGAAATATAAATGCAATTGCTACCAATTGATAAAGATTATTTGCAAAAGAAAACAAATAGTGGTCAAGTGAAATTAATGTTTGTTCAAGTTGATTATTAAAGTTTACTGGAGCTGTGTCAAGCGCAGTGCCCACTGTTTTTTCTTCATCCCCTTGGTAACTGGAAACTAATGTGAGAGTTGGTTGAAGATAGACGAACATGATGGGGAGACAATAAGCATTAAAGTTCCTACCTTATCCCAGTAGACTCGCAGCTGACTGAGCCACTCAAAGGCAGTCACATCAGAACATCCGGACTTGGTCAGCTTCTCAATGATGTCTCGAGCATGGACCTCGATTGTTACCAAGGCCACGATCTTGAGACGCTGAATTTTGGTCAGGTTTCCTCGAATAGCTTCTGACATCTTGTTTAACATGGCAACCTGTCGCAAGAAGGTTAAACATGAACCTCATACCATGTGAAGATTTATTTTTACAAATATATGTCCCAGTAAATTTTGCTTAAGATTGGTGGCAATGACAAAACGTTTCAGCTATATTTGTCATCTACAAACTTGTTGGACTATTTTTGCTAAGAAAGCAATCTTTTGCTTTGGCAGTACTGTGTATGTGCGTGCATGCATGTATGTGTGTGTATATAAATATATATATTCTGTATTTTTTATTTTACTGGTTAATCAACAAACAAAGGGAATGGATGTCAGTCATATATGATGGCAGAAAGTCCACAATGATGCATGTGTTTCCCACTTCAAAGAAGCACAGCAACACACAGTGCTAGGGATTCTGGTGTAACAAAGGGACATAACTCAGTATAATTACCAAGTGTTACATTGAGAGCAAATAGACACTACTTCTGGTCCAAGTCGCCATAAAACTATATAACAACCAGTCCACCACCAAGTGCTATTTTGTACCTGTTTCTTTTTCATACTCTTCAGTGCCCTCTTGTCTCCCCGTTCCTTTGTAGTGGTCAAGGCTTTGGTCACATCCTGTGTCCACTGGATCTGACTGGATGTTATACACATCTGTAAGAGGCCATATACAATTAACACTTTGGCAGGACAGTGACAGGTCTGAGTCACAGGCCTATGTTGCCTGCACATAAGGTACAAATTTCACATATCTTATTGAGAAATCCATACGTCGTTGACTGAACACTTCAGATGTCCTTTGACTCTTGTTAATTCAATACAACATCCTCCAAATGTCTGGTGTAATATATGTGTGAATCAGTTGTGTCTTCAAGGCACACTATACTGACATACTTCTCTAAAAATCATATTGTATTTCTCTCATTAATACTATCAGCCCCAGCAAAGCTATCATATAACTTATTCCGAAAAAAAATACATATTGATTTTGAAATATGAATTTTAAGAGTTTGAATGAATTAAAGCAACATTGCTCTTTACAAATGTCTTATATTGCACCTTGTGATTGAGGGCTGACAACACCATCTGCAACAGTTTCCCACTTACGAAGCAATGGTTTAAATTTCATATATGGCAGGTGCTATCTGTTTTGAGGCTGTTTGCCACATAGTTTCAGTTATCGATTTCAGGGATAATAAGTCTTTTACTGTATCAATAGGAATCTAAAGTGAGTGCAAATGCTCCAATATATATAGCAAACCAAAACATTATCAAAAACGTGTGACACTGTGCCCTTAATTTTTCATATAACACATTGTGTCTGCTGATCCTGGAGGAAAGAACAAAGTGAACCAGGGCTCTTATTCTGGAAACCTTTGTAGTCTTAAAAATTCGTAACTTTGATCATACCCAATGTGTTACGAATAGGTCTAAGAAGTTCGTAGGGCTACGTACATTCGAGAATAGCTAGCCAGGTGTTCATATTTGTACTTCTACTGCAGAACACCTCAAATTTCCTAGGAAGTTCAGAATGTTATTGGACTGCCGAGTTATCCATGCTTAGGGTATAGAAAAGGATTGATATATGAGTATGCATATTATACTACATATCCATCAAAAGTTTAGACTAAACAACGGTACATGTAGCCACTTATTCAAGTCGACTGTTCCAAATATTCCATACTAATGTTTAGAGGACCTGTTTACACATGAACTGGTCTATTGAAAAACAAATTTGTAACATTGAAAATATTGTTGTTACTTCAATAAATAGTTAAAGTCAGTGGATCAGTGGAAATTGGTGAATTCTAAACAAAACTTTACACCAAATACAGCTTTTCATATGCACCATATTTGCACATTCTTTTCAGCAATTTGATGCATGGTTCTCATGCAAATCCTCTGCAAAAGGTTTGCACATGGTTCCCTCAGGTTAGTGAAGAAATCAATTTTTGATGAAACGTGAATGATTTAAGTGAGTTTAAACTTTTGATGGGTAGTATATTAAGATTTTTATTGTTGTAATACCTGTCCTGGCCACTCTTTGATCCACTTGTCTCTCTTTGTGAGGCTCTTCTTCAGTGCTATACGGCAGTTCTTGAGAACCTCCTTCAATGTCCATCGCATTGTCCTCTCCACGTCACACAGCCAAGCCTTCAACATACATCATACTTACAGCTATCTGCATCAGCCGACTTTCAACACCAGCTGAATTCAAGTGTGTGTTAGGTTTGTTTGGAACATATGTTAAGATGAAGAAACTTTGTATTTAACGCTGAATGATTTCATGATCGCTCACCTCAACGGGTCCATCCAGGAACACTGAGTGTCCGAACTCCACGTATTCTCCATCTGTTGATGACATGCCGGCTGCCTCCCACTTCTGTGCTATTCCAGCCTGATTGAGAAACATGTGATTTGTATCAGAAATATACAAGACCCTCACCATGTCCTAAGGGTATCCACCATCAATATCATGAGAGTATCCCACATCCTTATCATGAGAGTATCCCACATCCTAATCATGAGAGTATCCCTCATCCTTATCGAGAGACTATCCAATACCCTTATCATGACATCCTTATCACGAGGGTATCCCACATCCTGACCACAAGTGCATCCCACATCATGAGCGTATCCCACATCGTCATCATGAGAGTATCCCACATTCATATCTGGAGAATATCCCACATCCTTATCACAAGTATATCCCACATCCTTATCATGAGAGTATCCCACATCCTTATCATGAGAGTATCCCACATCCTTATCATGAGTGTATATATCCCACCCCACATCCTTATCATGAGAGTATCCTGCATCCTTATCATGAGAAGGCGGTGGGGTAGCCTAGTGGTTAAAGCGTTTGCTTGTCACACCGAAGACTCGGGTTCGATTCCCCACATGGGTACAATGTGTGAAGCCCATTTTCTGGTGTCCCTCGCCGTGATATTGCTGGAATATTGCTAAAAGCGGAGTAAAACTTAACTCACTCACTCACTCATTCCCTTATCATGAGATTATCCTTCATCCTTATCATGAGAGTATCCCACATCCTTATGAGAGTATTCTGCATCCTAATCATGAGAATATCCCACATCCTGATCATGAGAGCATCCTATATCCTTATCATGTGTGTATCCCACATCCTGATCCCGAGAGTATCTCACATCAATAAAACCAGCATGCCTACCTTACCTCCATATTCAGACACCTTAACCATCTGAGTGAGAAACCCTTACAATCAACATAAATCACACTTTTCATGAGTCTCCATCAAGACTGAAGCAATCTAAAATGTCAAGCAACTCACAGTAACTGATGACAAATATCTGTGCATCAACTGAAGAGTTCCTGCAGTGCCAGCAAATGTAGCAGAAGACACATACAAACTTATTACATTATTGTGATATGCAAATAAAAACACTATCCTTTAGTTAGAACAAATAGGAATTTAATAACTATGACAAGCTGTTAACGTAATCTATGTAACTATAGTTTAGTCTAACTACATCACTAAACAAACTTGTGCAGTTAAATTATCTAAACTTCTAAGGTCTTCATCCCGACTTCAAGTCCATCACATTTTCAATGATAAATCAACCAAAAAAGCATCAAAGGGAGATAATGCTGTAACAGTACAAGGGTATTCTAATTCACATCAACGCTGTGCTCCGCCCTCCTCCCCTATTCCAGTATATCACTCTAACCTGTACAAAATTAAGTCTACATCTGACAAGCCAGCGGTTGATCCTATGAACAATCTCCCAGCTGTACTGACAGGATGACAAGCAATCAAGGATGTGCTCTACCTCATCCCTATCCCAGTATTATCACTGTAACCTGTACATAATCAAGTGTACACCTCACAAGCTAATGGTCGATACTATGAACAATCTCCCAGCTGTACTGACAGGATGACAAGCAATCAAGGATGTGCTCTACCTCATCCCTATCCCAGTATTATCACTGTAACCTGTACATAATCAAGTGTACACCTCACAAGCCAATGGTCGATACTATGAACAATCTCCCAGCTGTACTGACAGGATGACAAGCAATCAAGGATGTGCTCTACCTCATCCCTATTCCAGTATTATCACTGTAACCTGTACATAATCAAGTGTACACCTCACAAGCCAATGGTCGATACTATGAACAATCTCCCAGCTGTACTGACAGGATGACAAGCAATCAAGGATGTGCTCTACCTCATCCCTATTCCAGTATTATCACTGTAACCTGTACATAATCAAGTGTACACCTCACAAGCCAATGGTCGATACTATGAACAATCTCCCAACTGTACTGACAGGATGACAAGCAATCAAGGATGTGCTCTACCTCATCCCTATCCCAGTATTATCACTGTAACCTGTACATAATCGAGTCTACACATCACAAGCCAATGGTCGATACTACGAACAATCTCCCAGCTGTACTGACAAGATGACAAACCATCAACGAGGTCACCAAGCCTGGCTTGTCAATCAAATTTACACATTTCTAGCAAGAGGCAATAGCGTGCTATTCTAACCTGAGTCAAATAAAGGTTATTGGATTAAAACTTACTACAAAATTCAGGTAACACTAAACTCACTCATTTGACTTCCATGGTGACTGGCCATAAACAGTTCATTATTGCATGATGCTATTCTCCTGCTAACTACCTGCACTCATTGTTAAATGATAAATTCCCCAAACTTTTACTTACTGATGGTCGGTCCTGCAGCTAAAATAGTTGGTGAAATTAATTTCAGTTTATAAAGAACATTTTCAAACTACTCCCTATCATCGTCCAAGCACAGGACATGTGCAGGCTAAAGGATCAAATACAAGCGCAAATATTGGAACATGAAAGCAAAGCAAACAGCATAAAAAGGTAACATGGATACAAATACATATAGGCAATCAATAGCATCAATGGACCCAATACTACATGGTCGGTTAATTACTCGCATCTATAAAAAATATGTCACAATATATCTAAGACATATCTGTTCCTCAATGCAGGCATTCATGCTTCCTCACCTTGGACATTTTGAGAGACTTGATGTTGTCGAAACACTTCTTGAGGTGAGGCTGAACTGCCTCTGGGTTCTTGGACTGGCCCAGGATCTCCAAGAGGTCATCATTGGACAGGAAGTAGAATCGTGGGAAGATCTGTCGTTTGGTCTCGAGGTACATGTCCAGGGACTTCTGTATCTCCTCCAGCTTCAGGTTCATGTCATTCAGCTGCTCCAGCATCCCTACAACACAACCAGACCCTCATCACCAACAAGTTCACTCTTGTCACATCTCTACCACTGATCAGATACGTGTCTGTACAATGGTCTGAGTCCCTCATCACCAACAAGTTCACTCTTGTCACATCTCTACCACTGATCAGATATGTGTCTGTACAATGGTCTGAGTCCCTCATCACCACCAGTTCATGCAATCCACATCTCTACCACTGATCAGATACGTGTCTGTACAATGGTCTGAGTCCCTCATCACCACCAGCTCATGCAATCCACATCTCTGCCACTGATTAGATACATGTATGATGATCAAAGTCCCATGAAGATCTAGCTTAGAACTGATCTTCAGCAACCCATACTTGTCATGAATGGACAAATGAAATCAAGTGGTAAGACTCATATACTTGGTTAATGAATGTCACTTTATCACAAATGCTGGATTATAGTCTCAGGTTAAGACTACACACAGACCTCTACCATGTAGCTGGAACAGGCCCGCAAAAGCAACAAAACATATCACATGCACTCAAAAAGAGGTAGGGATGTCAAACTTAACAATCAGCCAATCGGCTTCTGAACTCTTGGAACAAGTGAGGAAAGTTTGAGAAGTTAGTGTGATTTCAGTGTCTTAATATCTAACCTAAACAAACATGGCAGGTACATGTCCTACATCAACATACCTGGATGATGCGTTCCCTTGAGTGCGTTCTTCACACTGTTGAGTCTGGTCATAATGATCTTCCACTTGGCATTCACGTCATCGAACTCTGCAGATTCTCGTGGAAGCTGCTTACGGATGTCCTCACCAAGGAAGATATTCTGATGGCATTAATGATTAGAATAAGAATAAAAGTAACATCTATCATGTATTCAGATTCATTTTCCATTAATCATAATATGAATATTGCAATTAAACTATTTGTATTTCTTTTTAATGAAATTTGTAGACATGTCTGCAGACTCACTTAATACTGAGTGAGTGAGTGAGTTTAGTTTTACGCCGCACTCAGCATTATTCCATCTATATGGCAGCTTTCTGTAAATAATCGAGTCTGGACCACACAATCCAGTGATCAACAACATGAGCATCGATCTGCGCAGTTGGGAACCTATGACATGTGTGAACCAAGTCAGCAAGTCTGACCACCCGATCCCGTTAGTCGCCTCTTACGACAAGCATAGTTGCCTTTCATGGCAAGCATAGGTTGCTGAAGGCCTATTCTAACCCAGGACCTTCACGGGTCCAGTTAATACTGCATGAAGGTAGTAGAGTTGGGATGGGTGGGTAATGAGTTGGACCTGGATTCCCAATCCCGACATGCTACAGTCATGTGACTGATAGATTAAACAACATAATAGGTTGTGTTGTCTTTGAAGATTTACACATAATTTACAGTCACTTTTTTTTTAAAATACAACACATCATGGTTAAGATATTGAAAAACTGATTTTATTACCATTTCTTGCAAATTTGATGTCAGGAATTAACATATCGGGTATCTGGGTAGCTATAGGATAGGGTAATAGGAGGTGGGGTACCTGTGTAGAATATCTGGACCTGTCCCAGTTCAAGAAGGTAGGATTCATGTGTCATGTGAATTGAACACTCAAGGGAGATAACTGTACCGCATAACAGTGATCAGAGACAATATAATATCTATTTAATGGCCTCTGTAGTGATGTAAGCACATTTAATTTGAATTTTTGTATGGAAGGGAGACAACTCTACCTCCAGGTACATCCACTGTCTCTGTACTGTCAGCAGCATCTCCACAACTTCTAGGATGAGAGACAGAGTTCTCTCCCATTTGTCTACATCCTTCTCGAACGCCTTCACAAAGCGAGATGCCTTCATCGTTGATAACTGAACCTGGTTATCCTCCAGGGCTAAGAATACATCATCGGTTGACCTGCAGAAAATTAATGGTGAGTTTTGCATTTCCTCATTTTCAGCCTTATTCAATATATCCTCATTGCAGGAGACATCAAGAGCGGGTTTACTACAACTGCACCTTTTGGGAATCAAGTCCAGTTCTTCAGTATGATGAGTGAATATTGTAAACCAAAAGTTACTGTGTTCTGTAATCTGATTGGTTGAAAAACATGATTAAATGGTATTAGATTCCCGGAAACTGAAAGACTATTCACCGCGTATTGACACGTAAACAATTGTTTTGTTGTGTCATCAACAGTGGTGAGGTCATTCAAATCATATTGTGACGTAAAGTTAGAATGACGTCACAAATGAGCAGCTCCCGATGCTACCATGGGAACAAGCTGAAACGGCCAGCTGATGACACTTCACTGCTGTATCCATATGCGATGTAAACGAGTGCAGACACTAAAACCCTTTGGTTTACTTTTGTGTTTACAATGTCGATAAACATCATGTGTTGGCCAATTTCCGGGTGTTATTGAGTATTTGAAGCAGGGGAATATTTCATTTGAAACCTCCGGCTGACGCCGTCGACTCCAAATGCATTCCCATGCTTCAAATACTCAATAACACCCGGAAATTGGCCAACACATGATGTTTATCTCCTAATTAGACTACTGCACACCGAGACATCTTTCATTCCTGGCAAAAATGAATACTATCCTGGCTTCATAAATCAGTGATATGAATTATCCCTGGAACATTCAAGGACTATCTAGTTTCTCTATTTCCTGAAGTAAATTTAAAAAAAAACAAAAAACGGACAACAACTAAGAACTAAAAATGATGATTATTGATACGTGATTTTATATTGTGATGGGCCAAAATTTCATAAATCCCATAACAGTTCGGCAAAGATGGAAATCGGATCTGATTTAAAGACCCTTGCCTAAGGAAGACGGGATATGAACTGGTATCTGTATGTCCACTTACTTGAGCTTGAAGTGACCTTTGTCCTTGTATGGGGCAATCTCCAGCTCTGTTACATTCCATGTTTGTTCAATCGCCCCCAAGCCCTGGAGGGAAAAGAAACGAATGAATCCCTGGTTGTGCACTTCACTCTCATCGTGGGACTTTCATGGAATCATTTATAGACAAATACCACTGAAATTATCGGTGAGATTAACTGACAGTCAAAAGATAGTATACACCTAGGTCTGACAGAGGCTAAATCATGAAACAAAAAAGAAATGATTATTCTACACAAACTAAATATCGCAAAAGAAATGCAAGTTTCAAACAAATGAAATCCCATAAAAGTGAGCATTCATGTTTATCTCCTCTGCCTATAAAAACTTGAAGAAAAAATCAGAGTTTCTTTTACTGTTCAGTATGTAATAAATACTAGCCTAATCAGCAACAATGACTGCATAGCGTACCTGTTCAATGGCCAGTTCTTTAGTGGCAGCACCCGAGATGTCGTTGATCTGTTCACTGAACTGGTCAAAGCCGTACTCAATGATTCTCTCCAGAGTGAAGTCATCAGCATCATGGTCAAAGCTCCGTTGCATCTCCGTCTAAACAGGAAATAACACATGACAAGATCTTGAAAGGTTTACTGACTCAAAATCCATTATAATTCTGCACAAACTGATGGACCAACTATTTCACAGCACCAGTGATTAATGTCATGAGCAACCATTCATGCAGTCAGGGTACGATGACATGTAATAAACCATGTCACTGAGTCTAGCATAGATTCCTTTTTGTCTTATGGATCACACAGACTGTTTAGGAGAGAGGAAAGAGGCAGAGGGAAAGTTATACAGATTTGTTTCCATCCAAAAATGTAACAAGCATTCAGGACCGGTCATACCTTCAGTGAGTTAGTGAATCGAACACCTCCAAGCATGTGCCATGTAGTGCATGCCTTGTTCTTGAAGTCAGTGATGACGGGCATGTGTAATGGAGACCTACCTGAATCTGTGTCCAATGCCTGGGTCTCATGGCCTTGTTCTTGAGGTCAGTGATGAGAGGCATGGTTCTCTTGAACTGATCCACTCTGTTCTTGCTTGTCTCAACCACCTCCCAGTTTTTGTCCTGAGTGTAAACAACATGTTAACAAGTCATGAAACATGGCATGTTATCCAGAATGCATAATCATCTTTTTGAAAAAGATATTGTATCAGCATCATGGCAACATCTCATGAATATGTCACTAACATCTTGTCAACATTAGATCAACATCATGTTGAGATCATTAACACCCATGTTATGCTTCTTATAAATAACATTATGTCAACATAGCACACATGTCTCACCAAAACTGAATCAACTACTTTTCAGTTTATATCAAAGATTAAAAAGAAGATAAAATCAAAAAACTTTAGGGACCGTCCATAATTTATCACTAGGGGGAGCGATGAGGACTTTTATATATTTTTCTGTACAAATCTGCTAGCCCCCCCTTCAATACTCGGGACAAAACAAATAGCTCCCCAATCCTCACCCCACCCCCAAGAAACGACCCAAGAAACAGCTTTTGTCCATGTACAAAATAGCTGACCCCCCTCCTAAATTATCTGTACAAAGCAGCTTACCCCCCTATATTCTGTGGACAAAATGAATGACCTCCCACCACTGAAAATCCTCACCGCCCCCCTAGTGATAAATTATGAATAGTCCCTTATGTTCTTTATCACCATTTTGAATACTTGACATTACTATCAAGTCAGCATCCTCAACGTTGCATCAGCATCTTCTAAACATTGTATCAATGTTGTATCAATATCTTTTATAACTTCCAAACAACACATCATCATCATTTCAACATTGCCTGGTTTATTAAACATCATCCCTGGTGTACCTTGAGGTCCCTGCTGTGTTTGTTGAGCTTCTTGTAGAGGGAGACAGAGAGAGTCTCCATGTTGGCCGTCTGAAGCTCGGTGAACTTGCCGACCTTCCAGTCCTGCCAAAGCTCCTCCCATTCCTTGGTCAGCTGCCAGACTGCCTCGATCTGCTCCAACTCCTGTCACAGGAACAACTGAGTGAGTGAGTGGTTCATTTCTGACACATCTCACTGATATCATACATCTATTTAGAAATTAGCATATTCACATACACGGATCCTGAGGAGGGGTGCAGGGGTGCTCACTCCTCCTTTTGCCCTGAAATTTGTTAAATGGCTACTGAAACTCAAGTGAAATTGAAGTTTGCACCCCCCCTCCATTCCACAAAATGCTGTATGCACCCTTGATTCACTATTTTAAATGTGTATTGGTTTCATCAGCTTTGAAAATGTAAATTGCTTTAATTTCATTGGTCAGTGAAACAAGTTTCCGTGTCATCCCTCCCAAGAGGGTGACATCTGGAAAAAATATTTCCCACTGCCACGGTAACCATCAAACTAGTGCAAACGTTTCAGTATGGCCGCATTTTGGGTGGAAAAAGTTCACAGCATAAGGAACTATTCACAAGAGGAACAGTGTATGTACAATATGCAATGGTAAAGTGAAATTCTCAGGCAGGACAATTAAAAGTTTTTATTAAAGCTTAATCAAGCATAGCGATTAAACATTAGCTCGATTATAAGTAGTTCATTTTTGGGGTTGCCATATTACAACAAACGCATGACTTTAAGGGAGAAAAATATAATTTTCCAAAGTTTTCCAAATGCATGTGAAAATACCAGTACATTTCGTTTTCATGTCTGAACAGGGTTATATTGTGCAGCTCTACAGAATACATCAGAAAACATGCATTTAGAAATTAGGTTAAAGACATCATATTGGTCATTCATGAAATCGTAAACAAATTGCAGCTTAGCTTCTCCATTAAAGTGCAAGGAAAACATGAATGCAACAGCCAAAGGGGGTGCACGTCATTTTAGCTAAAAGAGGAAACACACAATTGGGAATTGATTTGTGAGAATGCATGGAACTACCTTCTCCAGATTGGCAATTTCCTTGGATGGTGGTTGATCAATCTTGAAGATGTTCAAACCTTTCCTGATGTTCTGTTCTGAGTCTTTGAGAGCTGTGAGAGACTTGCGGATAGTTTCTATAGTCTCCAGCGCTGATGCAGTTGCCACGTTGCTGGTGAAGGGACCCTTGGTCTGGAACTCATCGAGGAGATTCGCCACCTGTTTTTTCAGTTCCTCTGACTGCGCGAGGAGACTGCTCTTGAACTTTTCCTGTTAACAGGAAAGAGTCAGTGTGAACGAGGGTATGTTACTTCAGTCAACTCATACTTGCTTTGTTTGCTTGACTGTTTGTATGTTTGCTTGTTTGTTTCCTGGGACACATGTTATTTGTGTCCAATGATTTTCAGGCTTTCAATGATCTGATTCTGTAGAAAATTTGGGGGAGCTGCAAGTCCAGGTTTAGTATATGACCTCATAGCAGTATCTGGTATGAAACAAATTGGGAATATTTGAAGAACTCTTTACCTTGTGTTTCTTCAGCATTATCTCAGCATCGATGAGAGTTTCCTGGAATGCCACCCATTCCCCATGGAGAGCCTTGTGCATCTCGATGACCTGTTTGCAAGAAGAATTTAGTCAAACACCATGAAAAAGTCAACTTCATATCAAAATGGTTGGTCTTAGAAAGGGTGAGTTTGGTCATACGCTGCTTTTAGCAACTATCTGGTAAGATCATGGCGGGGGACACAAGAAATGGGCTTCACACACTCTACCCATGAGGGGAATCAACCCCGTGTCTATGGCATGACGAATGAACGCATTAATCGCTAGGCTACCCCACCGCCTGTCTTTGCTGAACAAACTGAAATTCTCCCACAAATGAACATGTCAATTAGGTTACATAACCAAACATTAAACTTTTGCTGTCTGCCATGCTCAGATTGCAAAAAGTGCCCAATACTAAACACGAAATGGCTGCTTACATCTTCTTGAATGGTGACTTCATACTTCTCAAGAATGCCAAACTGGTCGTTCAGGGGAGCAAACTTGGCCTCAATCTCAGGTTTGTCGTTGTTGAGTTTCTCCCACAGATTCAAGCTTTCTCCCAATTCATCCAATGTCTGGGGTAGCCGCTTGACCCTGGCAGTCATGGCAATAGTCTTGTTTTAATAAATAGTAATTTTTAAATAGTCAACTGAAGAAAGCTGAATGGTTTAGGAACAGCCCATGGATTACCCCTCAAACTCTGCTCATTTTAAGTGAGTGAGATTAGTTTTACTCCACACTCAGCAATATTTCCAGGTATATGGCGACGGTCTGTAAATATAAATACTTGAGTCTGGACCAGACAATCCAGTGATCAACAGCATGAGCATTGATCTGCGCAGTTGGGAACTGATGACATGTGTCAATAAAGTCAGCAAGCCTGACCATCCGATCCAGTTAGTCGCCTCTTACGACAAACACAGTCGCCTTTTATGGCAAGCATGGGTTGCTGAAGGCCTAGTCTACCCCGGATCTTCACAGGTTTTGCTCATTTTAACAATGACAATATGACAAATAGGGAATCAAACCCAATGTGTCTTTTGATATCAAATATATCACCACAAGTTGATCAAGTGTTGAAATGTATGATATTAGAAAACATGAGTGTGAGCTTCTATTTATTATCAAAAATTATTCTTCATTAGTTTTCAATGAAAAATGTACATCTTAGAACACAGTACTGCAATTAGACTTGCAGTGCAACAATGGTATTGTGACGTCATCAGGTTTTTGACGTCACAGTGAGTCATCTAATTTATGGTGTCAGGTTGATGTACAATATTTCCTGAGAGACATCATTTGATCTCATGCTAGCAATATCGCCTGTGGAACACAGTTTGGGATGATACCATACCATTGTTGACTTCTAGTGAGGCTGATCCAACGTTTTATCAACCTTGAGCATGTAATATTCACCCAGGTGAAGTGAGGTTGACATCACATAGTGTGGTCATGGGACCAAGAGGGCCAATCAAAAAGAGGGATATCTATCTGCCATATGATAAGAGATTTATTACCTACGGCAGCAAAAATATCGGGGTTCATATTTTCATATGATGCCATATGGCAAAATATCACTTTGTCATGGTGACAAAGTCATTATAAAGCAATGCTATTACGTCATGTTTCATCCTTGACATTGCATTCTACATGTGGCACCAGTGGGTAGCCAGCCTATGTTTGAAAGTAGATTTGGGTTTAATTTCCTCAATTTGATGACTTCAATAATAAACAGAATATCATGTTAGTGCCAACATCATACTAATTTGTTCAAATATCAGTACATCCCTTGCACTCAATCTGGAAATACCAAGATTTAGGCACTCATGTCATAAACATAGTATGACACGGGCACGCATATGATATCCTCTACTTACTTTTCACTGTTGTCCTTCAGGAATGTGTACAGCTCCTTCAGTTTGCTGGAGGCTATCTCATTGAGGAGGGTGGTGAACTTGCTCTGCCAGTCTTTACAGTGAGACAAGATGGCCTGTTTTAGTGGTGAACAGTCCAGGAGGACAAACTGGATGTTGAGGATAGTCTCCTGTGTCTGGACGTTGTTTGCCACCTCGTCATATCTGCAGAAGAGTGTGTGTTCACAGTAACCTGGAGCATTCCCCTCATGAAAATCAAAGATGTGATGCATTCATACAATGAGACTTTTTTACGCATGCTAAATTTTGTCTTGATTCCACATCCACAAACAATGTTTCCATTTTTTAACTGCACTTTTTCATGCAATCTGATCGCACACTCCGCAGCAATGACTTAGCATAACATCACTGCCACACGCTAATTTGCATATCACATGATCAGACTTTTCTCTTGTTTGTAAACAAATGTGCACATTCAGTAAGAAGCTGAGACTGATATAAGGCAAGTGATTTGACGAGATTTTGACAATGTTTTACACTGTTACGTAAATATTTTGCTACAACTGTGTCAGTAAGGTTTATGACAACGCATATTTATATTTCAAAACAGCTGCATTGTTTGCAATCCATTAGGCTTCGATGACAGCACATGGAGCCGTACAACCCACATAAACAAAGGGTCGCTACCCAAATCAAAATAGTGCTACAAGTTGTAGGATAATTTCTCCTTGAAACTGAACCATTTTAACAAAGATGTTTAATTAGACGTGTAGACTCATCAAAAATAAAACAGTTATGAAATTTGTACATTGTATTGGCTGAACTGTGTAAGATGTGAGGAATCGTCACATCTTTCTTGCCTGTGGCAGAGATACTATGCTGGCTCGCCACATGGAACTCTGGGTAGGAGAGTGATCTGATCGGTGGCCATACATCCTTACCCTTTCCTTATCCCAGTATCTCAACATGTGATTGGTCAGTTAATGAAGTCAAGGGCAGATAATTTGAGGTTGCAATAACTCTGAGAATGGGTCTGGGGTTGATATAGGTTTACTGAAACACTGTCCTGTGAATAGAGACAATCATCTGATGATATCCAACATACCTGCCAATATCTGCATCAAATGATGACACCTGTGGGTTGAGTTTCTGGTATCTGCGGATGAAGGCGTCCTTCTGAATCTCCCAGATCTCCCTGTAATTGTCCCAGGTGCTCAGATAGTTCTGCAGGTGAGATGCATTACTCTGCATACCGCTGTTAATCACGGTCTGGATTTTCTTGGTCTCGTCATCCTGTGCTATAACTTCATATATTGCCTGGAAACATAGGATAGAATAAGCGTTTCCCAATCATGTGCACATTTCAGAAAAAACTTTCTCATGAGGGGTTCAAAAATCCCATCGCCCTACATCCTGGACAAGTGAGTTTCATTTCAGACAATCAAATAATGGTATTTTACTTGTCCAGGGGCTGCTAGATAACTTCTGTTTGCAGTTTCAAATTGCAAATAAACTTGGATTTCATTTCATATCTGCTATATATATAAATATTCACCATGATAAGAAAGGAGAGTTGTCTTTCTTTGCTATTTATCACTTCTCAATAAATAGTCCTATAAACATTAACATCATATACCATGTTCATTTATTCTTTCATAATTCCATCATCATGATTATGTCATAAAATAAGAGCAAGTGGAAAATTAGTGCCCTGTGGCAAGTGACTTTGAAAAAACATTTTGAACCCCTGCTCATGGAAAATCTTCAAGTTCATATCCATAAAAACTACCATTGGCAAGTAGAGCTTTACTCTTTTCCATTTTCTGTACCTCGATGCTTGACTTGATGGTTAAACATTAACGAGAATCAAGAGCAGGTAATTTGATGCTGCCAGAACCACAGGACTTGTTGTAAGTTTACAAGAAAGTGAGCCCCACTCTAATTCTGTTCCCTTTGATATAAATACGGTGGTCAATAGCATGCAACACAAGGGGCCATAACTCTACGTGGAAAGTTAAAGATATGAGGCTGCCAGGACTCATTTTTTGTAGTAGTGAACAAGTGGATATTAACACCAAAAGCCTTTTAAATTCCTACATCATTCCACATCATTTTCATTAAGTCAGGATCACATTTCCGTTGGCCAGTGATAAAACTTACCAGCTCTCTCATAGACTTCTTCCTGGTCCGGAGAGCATCAGGCAGCCTCTTGATGCCGGAGATGGCCTTGGTGAGATGGGACGACATGTTCCCCATGATGGTAGCCAGCTGCTTCAGGGTGGGCGAGAACTCGACCTAGAGGAAAGAATTGTTGGAGTGAACACTGTTAAAATAATTTAAAACATGGCCAAAAAAGACTAATTTGTGACATTCTAGACCCTTAGCATGATTAGGGAGTTTATATTAATATTGTCTTTAGATTGATGCATAGTGCAAGAACATGTTTAGTAACCTGCATGGTTTGACTCTTATATTTGCTGGTCATATTCTGATCCAAGCATTCAACAGAGCTCTCACAAGGCACTGACCCTTTTTATAGATGACAATTAGTACTCAAAAGTCTAAACTTTCCATAGTAGGGATATTTGGTAAAACTAGTAAGGGGTTAAAAAATCCCATTGCCAAGACCCAGGACAAGTCAGTTTTCATTTCTGGCAATTAAATAATTGTATCTTGGACTGGGGTTTATTAGATAATTTCTGCGGTTTCAAACTGCAAATAAACTTGGATTTCATTTCATATCTGCTCAAAATATACCTATCAAATTTAAAATGATAATAAAGTAGAGTTATTTTTGGTTTGCTATTTATCACTTTTCAATAAAAAGTCCACTAAACATTAACATTAAATACCATTTTGACTCATTCTTCAAAATTCCATCATCATGATTATGTCATAAAAATCAAGGCAAATGGAAAATTAGTCAGGACAAGTAACTTTCTTTAAAGTCACTTGCCCTGTGGCCAGTGTCTTTTCAGAAAAAATTGAATCTCTGCTACTGACAATGGTTATACCACTCACCTTGTGTATTCAGAAACTGACTGAGCAACAAATGCTTTAGTGAGAGCTATTATGTAGAGATAAACAAGTTGCAGACATCATGAATGCGACCCCCAAGGCTGGTAATATTTGGGTCATACATACCTTGTCTTGTTCCAGAACGACCTTGACCCTGAAGAGTGGATTTGGCTGAGACTTGCCATCCCCGTTGATGGCTTTGGACAGTTCCTGTAGGGAGTACTTGACATTGAGACGGAATGCCTCCTCCACCATCTTGTCCATCTTCTCCGTGTAGCGATGCCAATGTTGTTGAACCTGGAAAACAACATCAGTATGGCATACAAAAACAGCAGCAACAGTTTCAACAATGACAACAGCTTCTACAACAACAACTTCTACAACAATGACAGCTTAGTAGCAGCTGCAATAGCAGCTACTACAACAACAGAAGCTACAGCAACAACAGAAACTACACACAACAGAAATAAAACCAACAAGATCCACTCTGCTCCAACAAATGTCTTGACCAGTTTACGTACAAAACTCATGGCTACCCTCTAAGACCAAACACGTACTGACATGACACTCAATCTTTTCTTGTATGTACTACAGATTTATAAAGAAAACAACAGAGAGGATGGGTATAAAATTGTTTGTTTTCTTTTACTAAAACTCAGTCTCAAAAGAACAAATATAACTTGTGCATGATTTAGGTTAGAAAATACCATTTATCTTGCCTCACACATAAATGTCGCTTTCTGATTGGCTGAGCATTCTTATTATTTTCACTGCACCCTTCATACAAGCGATTCATTGCTATATGGCTGTAATACTGCCGATGCGATGTAAAATTTTAACTCACTCATACAAGCGAATAATATCTTTTATGTATCCCACTGGGAATGACAAACTCATTTGGTACTTTGTGGTAGTAATTCTTTATCTTGAATAACACTGAATCACGTATGATATGAGGGAAATTCTGATGTTTTGTGAATACAAATAACTCTATATCAGTTTTTCTTGTTGTCTGCAAAATCTAGTGATGGCTACATAAGTTTTGTATCCTTCGAACAATTCAAATTTGACACTGACATGTTTGATAAGATAAATACACTGTTCATCGGTCCCTTGGGGTCCATGGTTTAATGCATCCTTGATGTTTGATTATGTTCCCCTTGCCCTCAAGGAACATTGAGGGTGCATCCCCTTCAGACTCAGGGAACATAAATAAACATCAAGGGTACATTAACCCATGTTTCCCTCATGACCAGTGACAACTTACGTCAGTATTTTAACAGCCCCTAACATTTAGTAAGATAACTACTGCAACTACTGTGCTAGATGACTCACCTCTGCTCCATCATGTTTGAAGACATCGTGTGTCTGGTTCATGGTAGACACAATCTCCTCATGAATCTCCTTCAGTTGTTTCTGTACTGACTCTCGTAACCTGGCCTGCAAATACATGGATACTCCACTTAATCACACTATACAAATGCTACAATAATAAACTTTGCAGACATGGAAACACATTCTGATAAATTTTGCAGGAGTGAGTTTCAATATTTGGGATTGATCCCAAGGTTGATCCACACACATCAAAATGAAACCTGAGGACATGATATTACCGTTTGATGGTTTACAACTCTTGATTTCTTTCAAAAAGGGAAATCACTGCACTTATCATAGAACAATTCTAGTATAATACAAAATGGCATGTGTCTAATCATTAGTCAAAAGTAAAAGTCTAGCATTCTAATGACAGTGAATACTATCATCACTACATTTCAGAGAATGATCTTTGGGTTGTAACATAATTTTGGCCATGAAGTAAGCCCACCTGATCTTCATCAAACTCCAGATTTTCATAGATCTTTCTGCTGTCGATCTTCACCAGCAGGGTCTTGCTGATCTTGACACAGTGTGCAGAGACAGTCATGTTGGCCCCCTTGTAGTCATCCACTATTGCCTGTACCTTACTGGCATGAACTCGACACTCGCCCACGAAGTAGTCTGATATCCCCTTCGAGGCCCATGTCAGCTTGGTGAGTCCAGCATGGATCTTCTTATCTAGCACTTTGATCCTCTCCCGGAACAATCCTCGCTCCTCCAGGGACAATGCTGCGATAATTCTGGAAAAGGGGCAGTCTGCTATATAGATAATAATTAATTATATATCCTGAGAAACAGCATACATCAATGTTGGTCAGACGTCAAGGCCATCAGCAATATTTCATTGTTGTAGTCAAAGTTCAAGGCCATCGTCAAAGTTCAAAGTTACAGTCGAAGTTCAAGGTTGCAGTCAAAGTTCAAGGCTAATGGCAAAATTTCAACACTGCTGTTCAGAGCAAATGGTCTGAAGTGGAGGCAGGAGTTAATTTCATAAAACATTGTGCACAAGACATCATCCACTTCATCTGATCTCTACAGGTCAAGTTTAGGTTCACCTAATGCACTTTCATTGTAGCTGGTAAAGCTTATAACAGTCAATATTTAAAGGCAATCCTGTTTGGACTCAAGTGGGAGAGAAGCATAAACAACTGACTCAAAAGTCAATACCAGTGTTCTACCACCAGTTTGGTCAGATCAAGTAAATGGACTATGACATAACATGATATTCATGTCAGTGAGCTAGAAAGAGAGTGACATCATAGTGATATCATAGAACTGGTCCCGCACCAACTGATATGATTAGCTGACCTGTTGTAGTCTCTGACAACCAGTAGCACATGTTCACGCAGGTTACGGAGGTCTTCCCTCTTGGAGTAGACATCTGCTGCATAGTGTGGGATCTCGAACATCAGCCTCTCCCAGTAGTGGATCTCCTGGAACATCTTCAGCATGTTCCTGAAGGGCAAGGTCACACAGTCACAAGCTGGACAAAATGTTTGGTACATACTTTGGGGGGGGCTTAACATCGTAATATTTCACTCATATGACGGCGTGCATGCATGTACATGTGTGACTGCTTGTACTAGACCAGACTTTGGTTTTCTAATGCTTGCCCTGAGATACCATACCACAGTTTAGCATGAATACCCTACATAGACACACTATACGCCAAGCCAACCAGGTCTTCTTATTTCTATTTATGCCATGCGCCAGGCAGGGACCAACAAATACCATATTTTAACATCTTTTGGCTGATGTGGCTGGAGATCGAACCCACAACCGGCCTTCCGCTCTCCGCGCACACACTGTAGCTACTACACCACGGAGGTGGTCTGGCACCGAATGTTATGGAGATGGTAATATCAGGGATACATTTCAAATGGTAGAGATGCATTCAATGATGATGCATTCAAAAATGATTGAAAATTGACTGGAAGAAGGATAAAAAATAATTACTGATTGCCAAAAACATATTTTTGATTAATCAGAATTTTGTCGTCATAGTATAATAGGCTTATATAACGTAAACAAACCATTAGATTTGGCTATGTTCATGAACAAACAAGCACTCAACAGCGTAAACCTATGCACACTGTAAAATCCACTTTCATTGTTTGTTTACAATTCAGGTGTCTTTCTTGCAAGCATGCATTTCATTGCATGACAGTATTGTTACAAAATGCATTAATTAGAAAAAATACTGGGTAAAAAGCCTTAGAATTGGTGATTAAAAATGTATGTACTTTGATTGTAATCAATAATTGTTCACCACAAGTCCTCCGATTATCAGTGGTTGGTTTGGTTTCCGATTCACAGCACTAACTGTGAGTGACACTCATAGGTATGGGAACAGTTTAAAAGTTGGAGAGGCTAGGGAGGAGGGAGGGGTGAAAGAGGTGAGGGGGTGACAGAGTGGTGTTGGTGCTGGTGAGCGAGTGAGGGGGGTTCCTATGCCTATGGCACTGACTGTGTGAAGCCATGATGCCTACCTGTTAAAGTTGATGTCCAACATGGGTGGTCTCTCCATGCTGCGACACATCAGTGGTGCCTCCAGCTGTTTCTGGGGCTCCTGTTGAAAACATTTACACCAGGTCACAAAACATCACCAAATTTCAGTTGCATAACATCAAATCATTTAATTGCTGATTTTCATACTTCCTTGAATTTAGAATTTATAGGTCATATTCACAGCAGTAAATGAATGAGTATGGTTATACGCTGCTTTTAGCAATATTCCAACTATATCACAGCAGGTACTCCAGAAATGAGCTTCACACATTTTACCCATGTGGGGAATCGACCCCAGGTCTTCTGCATGACAAGCCAATGCTTTAACCTCTAGGCTACCATACCGCCCCCATATTCATAGTACCGCTGATCATCAAACTGAATTCGCAATCTACATAAATCATGATAATAATAACAATAATGATACAATAGATTTGTTATGCACCAAAATTCCTGGCACTTAGCGTGAAACAAAATTAAAATACACTGTGCAGAGGTGCTATATATAGATACATATATATTTTTTTAATATGCTTTCAACCATTGAATTCAGAATCTACAATCTATCTGGTAGGTTAAAACACAAACAAAATGTGATGGATTAAGAACTAGTTCCCAGACAGGTAACCACCACTATCACTAACCACCACAAAAACAACACAGATCCACCACCTTTTTACGATAACACTGTTTTTGACAAATGCAAATTGTGCACGACACTGGGAAGATTCATTTGGTGTGGGAGGATCTGAGTGAGTGAGTGAAGTTTAAGGTTGCTCTTAGCAATATTCCAGCAACAGCAACAGCAATAGAGGGACGCTGTAAACGGGCTTAACATACTATAGGGAATTGAACTCTGGTCTTCAGCATGAAAAGTACGATGGGATATCAATAAGTTTTGACCCTTGCATAGAAAAACACAAAACATTGGTATGAACCACATTTATTTTTCAACACAGTCCCTTTGTGAGTCAAGACACATGTTCCATCTTTTCTGCCAGTCGCTGATGCCATCTCTGTAGAAGGCGCCATTTTGGTCCTCAAACCAAGCCTCAGTAGCAGCAATAGGCTCATTATCATCTTGAAATCTACGACCACGCAAGTGTTTCTTAAAGATTTGGGAACAGATGGTAATCACTTGGTGCCAGGTCTGGACAGTAGTGGGGATGCGGCAAGATTTCGTACCCGCATTCATGGACAGCAGCGGCTGCAACGCGGGAGGTGTGTACTGGAGCATTGTCTTGATGTAGAAGAATACCACGTCTGATCTTGCCCCGGCGCTTCTCCTTGATTGACTGTCGCACTTGCCTCAACAAGTTAGCGTAATTTTCCCCATTCATTGTTCTTCCTTTTGGTAAGTAATCTATGTGAATGACACCTTTGTTATCCCAGAAGACTGTCGCCATTACCTTCTGCACTGATCTGGAGTCTTTGAACTTTTTGGTCCCGGGAGAAGTGACATGTTTCCATTCCATGGATTCTTGTTTGCTCTCAGGATCATAGTGGTGGATCCAGGTTTCATCGCAGGTTACTAGCCTAAAGTGAAAATCTTCTGGATTCTTGTTGTATCTGGTTAGCATGGAGTTGCTTATGGTGACCCTTGTTTGCTTCATTTCATCTGTAAGCATTCTTGGCACCCATCTTGCGCACACCTTATACATGACGAGATGTTCATGAAGAATTGTCTCAATGGATCCGTGTGAAATGCTTCAGGTCTCCTCTAGCTCGTGGAGTGTGATTCGACGATTTTCCAGCACAAGTTTATGCACTCTGTCAATGTATTCCTGACTAGTGCTTGTTGTTGTTTGACCTGGACAGGGGTCATCTTCAAGACTCTCTCTACTATGCTTAAATTCATTGACCCATCGTTTGATGGTAGCAGATGAAGGGGAAGACTTCCCATAAACTGCTGAAAGCCTTTCTTCAATGTTCTTCGCCGAGTTTCCTTCAAGAACTAAAACTTAATTACTGCTCTATACTCAATTTTATTCATTTTCACTGCCATGAGGGGGGTCTCTTTCTGTCAATGTGAGCTGTTCAATAAATTCTGAGAGTAGGATACCAAAACTTATATATCACGTCAGCTACACCCCAAGGTTCAATGTCGTACCATAGGCTGTGACACCTGGGTATGAAAAATGCTCATGGCTCAAAACTTATTGACATCCCCTCGTAAATGCTTCAACCACTAACCTACCCCACTGGCCCAGAGGGTCTGAAGATAGCTTTATTTCAAACACATTTCAGATCATTATTATATTCATATTCAGGTCAGTGACACACCTTATGTTCCTCTAATTTCTTTTGAGTTCCTAATACTGACTCGATGAGAGAAAGACTGAAAGAGCGTGTTGGGTATACTCTGTACAGTATTTAATACATACAGTGGAAGCTGACTAAACCGACAGCTGTCCAATCTGGGAAGTTGTCAACATCGACATAAAATCTCAGTCCTGCCCATGGCTAGTACAATTATCATTTAAAAGCCCTGCAATCCGGCAGCTGTCAATTCCAAATCTTGGTAGGGAATGATCAACCTGGATATTTTTATGAACAGTGAGTAATCAGCCCTATCTAATCTGGCATGTGGCGAGGAGTTGTCGGGACGAGTATTGTAATCTTGCCTTGAAACTGCATGATTGCCGACAAAGACCGTTTAACCTTAGCTCAGTATGGGTATACTTGTACATGTAACCAGTGAGTTGGCATGTCTTATCGCAACTCAACGATGTCCAGTAATGCCCCGTTTATCCGAACATTTGTGTTTTTCTTGAAATTGTCGGATAAACAAATTTCCGGATATCTGAACTATGAACCATTTGTAAATGTACAAAGAAGCAAACATAGTAGGCCTCGGAGATAACCTTTATTGATTTACAACACATCAACAAGCATTTGTTGTTTCTCTTTCATATTTCCTGCTCGATACACTATGTCTAGACTTAAACTGTGTTAACCACCCACGAGAATAAGCGAAGTCTGTGATAACCCATGCTATCGCCAGAAGTACATGCTTTTTCAGTTAACATTTCATCATTGACGGGCAAATCGACATGCCTCAAAAATTAAATCAGCTTCACCTTGCTAATTAGAGGTAGTTAATCTTCTCATGCTTCTAAGACTGCTGTCTGCACAAGGCCAATTGGTATTTGTGTGTGTAAACATACTGACAGGTGCTCAGCCATCCAGATATACAAGACAAAAAATGCATATGATTTACCATTTTGCTTGTGGAAATGACCGATGAGTTACAGGAAGCAGATTTCTGGATAAGTGAGTAATTTTACAACGTTCTGAATTTGTTTTCAGGAATTTTCATTCGGAAAGCAAGTTTTCTGGATATCTGAGGTTTGGATAAACTGGGCACGACTGTATATGAGAGTGACGAAACTGGTTCACTTCTGGTCGGAGGTAACAGTGTCAGCTCTACAATCTGGCATGCTGTCTAAACCTCATTATTTCTTCAGTCCTGACAAGTGCCAGTTTAGACAGCTTCCACTGTGTCCCAGCTTCAAGTGGCTTGCAAGCCTGAAGTGACACAGGCTTTGCACACAAGGATCATAATTTGTACAAATCTAGGATTCCATTCCACTATCTGCAGTTTCTGGAGTTACTAAGGGAAGCAACAATGCACTTCAAACTGACTGCAGTTCCGTGAAAGTACTTCTAGACTTTAGAAAAAAATCATACAAATTTAACATCAGTACAGGGAGTGTTCAAGCAATACTAATCTACATGTATTTACTATTGGTCCAGTAAATGGTGTTTCATGAATGATGATGATGACAACGACAACGATGACGACAATGACAATGATGACGATAAAGATGATGATTGTGATGGCCATTTCTATGGTGATATGAACTGCATCTCACTGCTCAAAACACTACATTAAATACTAAAAGCAGATACGTTACATACATCCAGGCCAAACAAAATCAAATCAAAAATCGATTCTAGCTAGTGTCTTAATTTAAACGGGTCAGGATTTCACGTGGAAGACTGGGACAAAATGTTTTAAGGTTCAGTAAGGCCTACCCGCAAAAATGTTATTAATAAAATATTTAGCAAAATATGTGACATTAAGCGTGAAATAATTCACAGGTGCAGTGTGCAGTACATGTTGGTGAGACCACAGGACATTAGGTCACTACATGACACAAATAAATCTATACAATGGCAAATAGCAAGAAGCAGGGAGAAACTTACATGGTTCTGGAATAAAGAAAGATACATCGATTAGTAGAAAATGATGAAGAAGATTTGGAAACAGTGGTATCTGCACAAGAAGAACTCAAAGGAAAATTTACAGCTGATAAACGTCTCTGCTTTGTGGTTTTGTAACTATTAAGCTGGGGCAGAGTGAACAGTTCATTTTCACCCATTTTCACAATAGTCTCAATGGTCATTTAATAAACTTTTAGACCAAAAGGACAAATGTACAGCTGATAAATGTCCCTACTTTGTGGGTTTGCTGGGGTGAGTACAGGAATATACAGACGTATATTGCATGTGTGATCACTGTAAGAACCAGAAATTTATCTTATTAACGTCAGCTTAATAAACATTCTATCTGGATGGGTCAACTTTCAGAACTGAAAGTGATAAAAATTATTTTTAAGTTTTTGAACTGCCTGACGTGACCAGTCATCACAACCCACTGGCCTGTGGCATTAGGCTGACCTCATGGATACTCTGGGTAGGAGACAAGAGCCACAATAGGTATAGAGCATACTACATGAGGGCTCATTACATACAAATTATAAGTAAGGAGTGTCCTTCCTACCGTATCTGACCAAGTGAATACTTGAACAATTTTTTCATTGTTCCAACTACTGCCCTTACTCCCCCTCGTAATAAAACCAATAATAATGATTTCAAACATAAATGATTTTTTTTTTAAGTGAAATTCATCAGTATGTTTTCCCTGCAAACAGACTATAGCCAGGAATATCAAGCCACAACAGATACAATAAATATACACACAGAAATGATGCTTTAGCAGTAGGACGCTTTCACTCCTATCTAACGTAAAACACCTGCAGAATATAAAATACTATGTTTTTTTCCACAACTTCCACTGTGAATGTCACAACAGAAAACCAAATTTTAATCGTCTTACATATATTTAAATATCGCAACTTATCTGAGGCACTAAATTTGTAGAACATACAAAGTCTAAATAATTTCAGGAATGAAAAATCTTCAACCACAGACAGTGTGCAAAATAGCCACATGCCCGCTAGTTCGTGGCTAGTAAAAATCCAGTTGGGACAGTAAATCTCCACTCACTTGCACGATTGGCTAGTGAATTTTCATTGGGTCATTTTGTAAATATATCACTCTCCATGGCTTGTTAAGTCATGACACACTTTTAAATCATGCAAGATTATGGCCTGATAAAAATCTTCTGGTAAATAGCAAGTACATCTTGAAACTCATGTCATGCCGACAAAATATTATTCTCATCTATTTTTGCAATCTTTTGTTTACATTCAAATTTCTGGCAAGTGAATTATTTTGTGCGCTATTAACTTTCTGGCATATCTAGCCTGAATGACTAGCAAAATTTGGAAACTATTTGGCACACTAAACCCAGAAGAGAATATACACTGGTAAATATCACTCATTTTGTTGTGGCAGCCATAAAATTTCCAAATTCTGTGCAGGGGATTCAAGCCATGGACCTTCCGATTCCAAATTGGATGCCTTGTCCACATGTAACCTTGTCAGCAAGCTGACGATGTGAGGATGTCATCTGTGGGATGACTCCGCATCCGGTTATATACTCCCCCACCCTATCAACAGAAGGCACGTCCCAGGCCACATAGCAGGGTACCAAGACCTATTTTGCTCAAATCTAATGTGAACATGTTCATCCCCACGTTGGGCGCCATTGTAACACCCATAAAATTTCTGAGTTCCGTGCTGGGATTTGAACCACAGAACTTCTGCTTCCAAATCGGACTCCTTGTATTGTATGTATTGGTATATTTTTGTTTCAAATGTTATAAAAAAGTTTGCACCTTAAGTATCACTGCTTAATAACATAGGTTTCACAAACTAAAGTTTATTCCTTCAAGGCTAGAGACATGCTGCATTGCCAGTCGGGAATTCTGGCACCAATCATGGCTCAATGTATCTGGTTACAACCACTGAAACATCTGTGTAAAAAATATGATCCTGTTACAAGCTGATCTACTGACCTTGTCAACTGTCTGGGTCCATTCATAGAAGGTCTTGCGAATAAAGTCATCCAGCGCGATACACAGCTGTTGGTACTGACCTCTGACCTCTTCCCCTGACCCAATTTGGGGCAGGAAGTGAGCTCTGTCCAACATCTAAATCAATAATGCCTTTTTAGTAAAATACAAATGCTAGTACTTACGTATAACATGATTTTCCTACAGTTTTTTTTCAATTCTGTGAATGCACAATGTCTTGAAGAAAGTGAAGTGCAATATATGTTATACCTCAGACTAGAGAGACTTGCAATAAGCTACAGACTCAAGGACTTTTGATGTTTCTATCCAGGAGTCGAATCCTGACAGCACAGTGATCTAAACAACACAGTCAATCTAACCGCATCTTCACAGTTAGATTTCTGTAAAAAACACCATCATTATATCTTCATAATATTGTTGTAATACCAAGACTAAATAAGATTTAAACATCATAGTAAGTACACCATATTCTATAGTTATATGAATGTGTCTATGTTGAATAGCATGATATGGTTAAAACACTTTATAATCACTAAATATATGTTAAATAAATGATAAAACAGTCAATTTTTTCAAACATTATAAATGGTAAACAGATGGCAAAATACTATATTTTACAAAATCTAGTCCCGCTTTGGCAACCTGATGCAATATTCACAAGGCTATTTTGTTGTAAATCCACAATACAGCATAGCTTTCAAACAACACTGGAAAACAGCCATCATTTAAAAATGCAAAGCTAGCTACATCTAGCAAAATTCATCTGCACAACATGCCAAGAGTTTATAGATAATATAAAACGATAAACACAGCAACCACTACCTGACTAGGATCACATGATCCCTTCTCTAAGATCACATGACTAGAATCACATGTAAACAAGACCACACCCTTGGCTGTACAACAGGAGAATGCACTTATCAGCGGGGAATCATTTGATCTTTCAGACAATTAGGAGTTAGTAATCTACATATTAATCATGAGATAAACAGGTAGTTTCCGATTACCTGGGGGAAATACATTCTTTAATGTGGAATAGAATAAACATTTTAAGAATTTTATTAAAACTAATATAGCTGAGAATCCTTGCTAAACTTCTGCCAATAATGAAAAAAACAAGGGGCATAAGAGGTAATGATATGACTTAATTTTTCAAATATATCTGTTTGTACATAGATATCTGATTAAAAAATGTATATTTACATTCTCAAACAAAAAGAATGTCAATTATTTTGTGTTTGTACAAACTGGTTGATGGTAATAAAAAGCTTCAACTTTGAACTAAATCTCATCTTTAATAGACACAAAACCATACATGAATTAAAATCAGCGACACAACATTTGAAAAACATTCAACAAAATCCATTACCAACGTTAGAACAAAATACCCACTCAGAATGAAACAAAAATAAGATCAGCTGCAAATGCATTCTCCCATTGACTTCCACCTTAACAAACCTTGTCCTTGACCCCTGACCCTGGTCAGCTCAACCAATGAAAATCCTCTACCTACCATCATACCCCTCTCAATTCTCTTTTTGAGCAGGCGGGCCCAGTGCGCCATCCCAGAGAATTTAGGGTGTGACGGAGTTAGAGGAGCAAGCCCCTTCTGTGAGAGCTCTTTTTTGACAGAGTTGAGTTCCTCATTGAACAGTGTGTACACCTCCACAGTCTTCTTGTCAATGGTGCGACGGATGGCCTGGAAAGGAAAGACATTTTTAGGGTTGTCATAAGATAGGGGTATACGTTTAATAGTAAATCAATACCCATGACAATATAAGCTCATACTGGACACCTATTCAGCCCGGGAACCCAAAAGGGACATCCTTTCTGGTTCGGAACCTCATTTGGGGTAAAGCACTGGCGATAAACAAGTTTTCTGTTCTGGCGATAAACATGTTTTCTGTTCTGGAAACCTGTGGCACAGAAGGTACTGGATACCTATTCTTAACCTCATGAAAGACAAAGTTTCTAGAACAGCAACTGACCTCTCTAGAGGAAAGATGCATGAAGACGTCCAACAGCTCTATGCCCTGTTCCACTGTTGTCACTGTGTCGAAAGCTGATGAGATCACGTTCTGCATCATCACCTCTAGATCCTTCACACCAGCCCGGAACCTGAACAGAATATCAACATTTGTCACCTCCGCTCAGCAAAATCTTGAACTTGCTCAAATATTATGATTCATGAAAAGCACCTGCAAAAGTCATGCAAGTATTTTCAACTGATAGTCAATGAGCTGGTTAGAGATTCTTGTTAAAACCTGCCTTGGAGAACGTTTGGCCTGCATCAACCTGTCTCCATCACGACAGTCACAGATCAACAAGAAATAATAAGAGGCGTGTTTGGAAACAAAGCATCCCTATCACAAACTGTCTGTATATTCACGGATGAGGGCCTTTCTGCTCTTTCTGCTCTTGTTTCCACTGGCTTAATTACTGTGTACAGCGACCTAAACTTTCACCAGTCATGAAATTCAAGCCATTTTGCCATGTGATTCGACCATTCAGAAAAAGTTTGGCTATCTCTGGTTTGTTACCTTCTAAGCTATAATTTGAGGTAATGATAAATGGACTGAAAATCCCGAATGACTGATTATGTTGACCAATCTCAGGGTGCCGGTTACTTTAAGTTATTTATAACCTGGGAATTTCTGTAGCACAGCAATTTTTACCATCATGAAAGCACAGCCAAGACTGTCACTTTGGTCACCCATGGCTGTTTTATTTCAATACATGACTATTTACTGGACACAGTGTCCAGCTGGCTTTCAATACGAGTCGCCCCAAAATTTTCTTGGCAATTTTCAGGCATATACCAGGGAACGGAAACACTGTTAAGGTACAACATATAAACCTGAAGTGTGCTTCTCACTATATATTAGGTCATCTCTTGTTTTCCGAGAAAAAACGCATTTGAGGTTTTTGTTTTGAAGGGACAGGTTTTACTTTTCATTAGTAAGACTGCTTCCCAGGTTTTTCTTTTCATTAGTAAGACTGCTTCCCAGGTTTTACTTTTCATTAGTAAGACCACTTTCACGGATTCACTTTTCCTTACTTTATATAAACATCAACATTCAAATGATACATGAGTGTTTTAAATCTACTGAAAAATATTGTTCAAGCTTTAGCTCAAAGTACATATGTTTTCCCAAGTGAGATTGGAACCGCAAGTCTCAGATTCGTAGGCAGACGCTTTCAGTTACCAGGCCGACGAAGGAGGTCGGGTTAAATTATCTGCTTGTAGTTACTGTCGCTAAATTGATTTTACACGCGCTTCTGTTATTGTTATGTAGCTTCATTAAATGATCATCTACATTGTAATTACCCATCATTGAGGGTATATATGTTAGAGAAAACACATCTCCTCAGTTTTGGTAGACAATATAAAACCATCAGCATCAGGAAATCTCTTGGGCCTCCGCCCCTCGAGATTTCCCTACCCCTCCAGTTTTACATTGTCTACCAAAACCCCAGAGACATGTTTTCTCCTATACATACTTGTTGTAGTCATCATGCCACGATGTAGCCTTCACATCCAGAATTGTCTTCTTCACAGAACGGAGGATGTTGAGGTTTTTACCAAACTGTGCCTCTATCTCCAGCAGACCTCTTGTGATCTCCGGTCCCTTCTGCCCTCCAAAGTATGGCATCTCTGTTCGATTCCCATCCTCCATGCGCGCAAAGTGGATCTGAGCCTCACAAACCTGCAATAACAGAAATTTCTTAATTTAGTAACTGCCCGAAGTGAACAAAACACGTACAGGAATAGTAATTTGAATCTTTAGTCGAAAAGGTTCACATTCATGGTGCTTTGTATACTGGCGTCTCCTATTCTTGCGGTACTTACGGATATCGGCTTAAAAATAATACAAACAGTTCTTTTCGTATGTATGTTTGTTGTTTTTAAATGAAGAGATTAGCCCTCTAACATCTGCATCTTTCAACTGCTTGCTCCATCAGGTGTATTATCTCACTTGAGCTCGATGAAAAACATGGTCGTCCGCCGCCGACTTTTCGAGGCGTCTCCTATTCTCGCGGTACAACGAGAAAGTAACGCTATTAGGTGTAAGGAGGGGGAATCTTATCGGGAAGGGCGGGGAAAAGTTATGATTTTCCCAATTTGGTTAAAACTCACGAATATTCGTTACATTGCAAAATTTTGATAATTCAGAGACTTTCGCCACTTCCTAGTTACCGGTCAATGATGTAAGCAACCGCTAAGTATCACACATCGCCGATCTCGGCAGAAAATGAGTTTACCGCAAGAATAGGAAACCTGTGAGAATAGGAGACGGCCCTATAATATCACACATAGAGTTTGGAAGATGTCTACCTCGAGGAGATCCTTGCATCTCTGTATGAAGGCATCAATCTGTGCAAAGATGCTGCTCTTGTCCAATACCCATCCAGAGGGGGAAAACTTGTGGTGCAACTTGGCTGTCTACAAACACAGACACATCTCAACATAACAAATACATGTACAGGAAATACTACAAGCAAACTTGGATAAGTTGAGCACCGACCTAACAACTGACCTGTCATAATGTATGGCTGCTGCCTAATGGCACCTGCCATGGTGAGGAAAGAATCCCAGGTTGTCCGCCATCAAGTGGGTTCACATGAGAGTCTTAAGAAGAAAGTGGGTGCAGCTACATGCAGAATAAATTTCATCATCATCACAAACCAAATGGGTTTGCTCATTGCCATGCACCACTTCTCATAAACGCATTCTCTGTGCCAGTCCAACTTTTCCTTGTTTGCCAGTAAACATATTGTTAGTTGTTATGTGGATCAACTGAGCAAAGGAGCTACTTCATAAGAGACAACGACAGTTTATCCAACAATAGAATATGATTGACCATGATTTGCATCAAAATGTTTGCATTACAAACTACTCATATAACATTAGAAGATTGGAGGGAGGGAACACAAGGCATTTCAGATTTCTAGTAGTTTCACACCTGTAGGTTACTGTTCCTGTGTGGACCCCTATGATTTTGTGGTTTTATGCGACGTAAAACAACTCTTTCAAGTGAATTGTAACAATCAAGCCAGTGACGTTTATGTGTAAGACGCATCCTGTCACACCAAGGGGACACAACGCTGCAGAAGTGTAACACTGACACTTCAAAGAACTGGGCCACCAGCGCCCCTAAAGTGTAGAAGTAAGGTACAGGTAATGGATGCAACACTGCAGAGAAACATAGACACCATTCAGAGCCATTTGAACATAAGCTGAGGCAGCCCCAACAAGAGCAGGGCAGTGTGTCCTCACCCGGTCGTATATCTCCTTCCACTCCTCACAACACTTGATGCAGTCTTTCAGCGTCTTCTTCCCAGACTGGACATAGCCATCAAAGATTTTGTCCAAGTTGATATCACGACAGCAGCGACGGATGATCTCATTGCTCATCTGGAATCAGGTTACACTGTCAGTGTATTCATCCTCAGGAATAGAATATTTGGAGGATTTGATGGATGCATGGAAAAATTGATAGATTGGAAAGATGTATGGATATAAATGATAGATGGACATGATGGATGATGGAAAGTGTTCAATGAGTCGATTACAAGAACCATACAGGTTAACTATATATACTGGTTCTCTAAGGTGCAGCTTTAAATATTCTCAAGCAAACAAATAAGGGATGACCTGTAAGTACAAATGTTCTTAAATTCTTGTCAAAGTTTCTTCACAAGCTTTGTATTGTACAGTTTGTGAAATTGTGGAAAAGAATAGAGGAACACTTTTACTTTCACATGGTCCCTTATAAATTTTGCTTCCATGAGTATGCATACAGGAAAAAAAATAATAATTGTCTAAGCTTGGTGTCATAGTTTGAAAGTGCAGACTGATATTTGCCATTGTCATGAAATGTACTGCTTTAAGCAGTATCAAGGCAGGGTCAACACAAAGTAGCTTTGCAACTTAGGGACTCAAACTCTTAGTTATAACTTGAAGCACTTTAAACAATAAGCTACAACACTGCTCCAAGCTATGACAGCAAACTGACAGATCAATCGAACCAAAAATGACATTGCTTAAATCCTGGGCCTTCTAAATCGGAACAATGCTGATAGTGAAACCATATCTTTTGCAAGAGCCACAAACTAACTCATACAGGCCATCTTGCTTACCTTCTTGAGTATGCCTGTCAGTCGCTCCCTGGTCTTGTAGAACTCTGAGTTGACCCAGATCATGCGGATGAGGTTGAGGATCTTGGGGAGCAGCACAGGGATGTCCTTGGGCTTGGCATCAGTCAGCTCATGGCATGGATCTTTCAGCACCATCAGGAACTTCAGGTTACTCTCAGCTTGTCGGGATCCTTCCTATAAAGGCAGATAAGGAATACATAGCTTGTAGTGTTGTTTTGTGAGACTTTTGTTTTTGTAGGGAATCAGCTGCAGTAAGGGAGTCAAACAGAAAATCCCAATTGTAACTTAAAGGGCAGTAGAGTTATCTCCCTTTATTGCTTACAAAGAGTTATCTCCCTTTATTGCTTACAAAGAGTTATCTCCCTTCATTGCTTACAAACTGTACAGACATGACCATTTGGGAAGTTTAGATGCGGGACAATCCTGGTAACTTAATCAGGATCAATCTGGAATTGAATGACAAGATTCTGGTGAAGACAAGGGATGTAACTCTGAATAAAGTATTGCACTTTGCAGTGCCTTTGGCAGTAGACCTAAATGTTCCTGAATGAAGTACAACAATCTAAATGAAGTAATAAACAGTGAATAATTTCATGTTACCTTAATCTGGCTGGAGAGCTTAAGAAAGGAGGACACATAGGAAGACTTGGCTAGCTCAAGGACGTGGGTGATCCTCTTGACTCCGGGTTTATCTAGCTGACTACTGATGCCAGACAGATCAGCACACCTGTTCTTCCAGAACTCGATTTCCTCCAGTGGGCCGGAGTTTTCTGCCATCTCAAAGGCATCCTGGGTACTAAGGACTTCCTTTATCTGTCGTGCCCAGTGAATCATTGCGGCTGAAAGAATTAGCAGTTGCAGGTTTGATTTCAAAGTGCTCTTGGTGGAATCTTCCACTTAACTCTTTCAGGTATTTCGAATATTTTTGTTGACTGACATAATAGCACAAGCAACATGCAATGCCATGAAAATATTGAAAGAAAATAGACTATGAATATAAAAGTAGTTTCATATTTCTTTTGTATTGCATAAACAGTAACTTTTTGATATTGATAATTTCTAATCATGTATAAATTATCCCACCAAACTCCATCGAAGCATCCATGACTCAACTAACTTTATACAACTATCCACTACTGAACCACCATAATAACAAACACATTCATTATTCAACCATTCCCATCAACCCATGCTTTATTTCACTGTCCTTATCAACCTGTACATTATTCAACTCTCCTTATCAGCAAGTGCATTATTCAACCCTCCTTGTCAACCCATGCACTATTTTGTCATCTCTATAACATGCATTATTCCACCCTCCATATAAACCTATGCATTATTCCACCCTCTATATCAACCCATGAGTAACACCAGCTATTTCACCATCACTATCCGACACATTATTCCTCCCTCCTCAACCAATACATCATTAACATCCTGGTCCTCCAGATTATCCCCATCCCTATAAGCCCATGCATTATTCTTCCATCCCTATCCATCCATGCTTTATTCATCCATCCCTATCAACCCATGCTTTATTCCTCCATCCCTATCAACCAACACATTATTCCTCCATACCTATCAATCCACGCTTTATTCCTCCATCCCTATCAACCCACGCTTTATTCCTCCATCCCTATCAACCAACACATTATTCCTCCATCCCTATCAACCCACTCTTTATTCCTCCATCCCTATCAACCAACACATTATTCATCCATCCCTATCAGCCCATGCTTTATTCCTCCATCCCTATCAACCCACACATTATTCCTCCATCCCTATCAACCCACTCTTTATTCCTCCATCCCTATCAACCAACACATTATTCCTCCATCCCTATCAACCCATGCATTATTCCTCCATCCCTATCAACCCACACATTATTCCTCCATCCCTATCAACCCATGCTTTGTTCCTCCATCTCTATCAACCCACATAATATTCCTTCATCCATATCAACCCATGCATTATTCCTCTATCCCAGTCAATCCATGCATTATTCCACATCTCCGTACTCCACCATCCATGCATTATTCCCATATCCTCATCCACAACATTATTCCACCAGGTCATCACTACTTACTCTCCAGCCTCTGGACCAACTCCTTGTTCTTGGCTGCCATATCAGGCGGGATGCGCATTCCTTCAGTAGGGATGTACAAGACAGTCTTCCCCTCAAGCTTCCACCGTGTGTCTGTCAGGTTGGCTAGGAACTTGTGTAGTTGGGCTGAGAAATCATTCTTAATACCTGTGTCTAGTTCAGGAAATTTCCCACTCACAGACTTTGTAATACATGACCTTTAGTCAGCTCACACATGCTCACTGGGAGACATTTCAGATATCTTTGAAACCTAAGAAATTAAAAGCTACAAGATATCAATTCTACAAGATAGTAGATGTGCCCTATTGATGTATTCAATCATATGAAAAGTCCAAATGATTAAAAGTGAAAAAGGCCTTATGTCCATTTAAATATTAATTTGAAAATTTATAAATAAATATTCAAAGTTTTCAAAGTAACTCTAAATTTTGACATTTCCAAAATTGGCCTTATCCTCACTTATCTTTTATGCTCACCAACAGAATCGCCTTCACTTATTCAAAGTGCAAGCATTGATATTTGGAAACAACTCAGTGAAAACAGGTATATTGGCATTATGTTCAAGACAGATAACTCTTCTAATGTTACAAGACTCTGTTTTGTACTTGCTGATCGGCAGTCTTTGAAGTTAAGCATGACAATAAAGGGTTCCTTGACCAGTAAATTTCAATGTTGAAAGTTCCAGATTTTCAAAATGCATGACTGTCAGTCTATAGCAAGAAATCCCAAGAATCAAGAAACTTCATTAACACTGTACATTGCTGGGTATTAATTAGACATGTGAACTTGCCCATGTAGTTCAAGATCTTGAATCAGACACCCTTAAACCTTTATACTTTGTAGGAGTGGGACAATTCATCTTTACACTGAGAATATCACCAACCTGTCCCACTTTGTACATATATCTACACTCATCAAGAAAGTTTAAAATTCAAGCAACATTCCTGGACGTATTTAAAAAACAAGTCTGGACCAGATAACGCAGTGGTTGGCATCATGAAATGACATAAACCAAATCAGTGAGTCTGACTACTATATCCTGTTATTTGCCTCTTATGACAAGCATTAAAATCCCACCAGCGAAGCACCACTTTTAAGATTAGATGGAGATTGTGTTATTTCAGGACAAAATTCAGCAGAAATGTTTTAACAACAATAATAATAATGAGGGTCCTTATACCATGAAATACTCCACACCACAAAGGGGCATGCTCAAAGCACGCACAAACAGAACAAGCTTTTCAAAGAAGTTTTTTACCCTTGATATCCCAGGATATCAGGACTGGAGTTCTAGAAACTTTCCGGAGTCAAGCAGCACTACACAGTCATCCATCCAAGGACTCTCCAAGCTCAAAGTTGCTTAACTGAAACTTATTTTGTACCTGAGCTCCATGCACTACCACTACTTGCTATATTCTTTTACTAAAGATACCAGGTGCATAACATGTTATAATAATGGCAAAAATGGGCCTATGCACTTGCCCAATGCTAGCAGGTTAGTGTTGTGAGTTCCGAGATGTTACATCAGAGAAAGGATACTGTCTGGCCAGGAAGTATTTTCAAAGAAGATGGGAGCATATATTCCCATCATGAGTCGGAGAAGACTTTCTATGTGAGCTCCCTTTACTGTTCCATATTGCACATTCTTTAACAAATTGTCAGAGTTCAGCTCCTTCACGGAGCCAGTTTTGATGAAATATGTCAGCTGTTCCACATTGAAGGCTGGCAGACTGTGTTCCACACAGAATCCTTTGAGCTGATCATTGTAAGCAACCAGGAACTTTGTACCAGGATCCTCGATGAACTTCTGTAGTGATGCATCATGGGTCTCAGTCCACCATTCTTCTTTCCAGTTGCAGATGCTGATACGCTCCTTAATCATCTCCGTCTAGAAGCCAATATTGAATAAGTGAATAAATACATATAATAAGATAGTCACAGAATGAGGGAGGGAATTAGTGAATGAGTGAGTGAGAGAGAGGGAGAGAATGTCAGAGATCATTTAATAACAGAGTTACTGAATATTATTCAGTAATTGAGTGTGTGAGAGAGTGGGAGAGTGATAAAATGAGAGTGAGTGAGAGTGAGTGAGTGAGTGAGTGAGTGAGTGAGTGAGTGAGTGAGTGAGTGAGTGAGTGAGTGAGTGAGTGAGTGAGTGAGTGAGTGAGTGAGTGAGTGAGTGAGTGAGTGAGTGAATATTATTTTATAATAGAGTGAGTAGTTCTTCACCACTTGTCACAATATTCCAGCAATATCACATCAAGGAACATCAGAAATGAGCGTCAGCCATAATGCATCCATGAGGGGAATACTGAAGTTGAGTCTTGGCACCTCAAGCAATGACCATTCGGCTACCCCACATCCCCCATTTAAAAAGTGAAGATTCCTGGTGCTATATTATCATTACTCTGGTCAATAGATCAGTGCAGTCAAAGTTATTTCTAAACTCCCTGGGGAGTGTACAATCAAAGCTGCCTAAGAAAGGGAACCCTTGGCCTCATTCCTTGGCGTTGAAGACTGGTTTCTTGTTTACCACTGCACTCAGCAATAATAGGTTTTGTAAGGCAAGTGATAAAATCCCAGCTCTTCTGAGCTTTGACAGTGCAGTATCTTATTGAGGTCATAATACTCACAACACTTTGTTGATTCGTCTCGGTTTCGTGAAGACTGACAGCAAGCTCCCCATTGTCATCTACGGCAACCAGGCTTCCATTTGCTGCCTCGCCTGCTTCGACTGGTTCCAGAGCACCATCTGCTGTGTAAAATAATTAATAACAATTCAGATGATGATGATGATGATGATGACGACGACGACGACAGTGGTGATGGTGATGACGATGACGACGACAATGACGATGTAGATGTATAATCTATAATAAGCTGTATTTCTACACCACAGGAGTGCGTGCTTAAGTCATACATTTCTGTTGCCCAAAGGATCAGGAGGTTTCATTCTCAGCTTCCTGAGAATTATATGAAATGTATGAGGACATACAATCACTTGGAGCAAATTAGGGACGCAGTCTCCATGGTCACGTGGACAAAACATCGACCCAGAGAAAGGACGGTTGTCAGTAAATTGACCCTCTGGCCTCACCATGCCAGTTAAGCAGACTAATGTTCATTCTCTGAATATCTATAATTTTGATAGTAACAAATAAAAAGGTTAAACTGAAAAGAAGCCCCAGTGAGATGGGAAATTCAAAACTAGACTTCATTTAGGGATTTGGCATCGCACGGGGAGCAGTACCGGTAGGGAAACACATGTGGTTCAGGGACTAGACTGTGAGATGAGATGCTAAATGATTCTGCTTTTTGTTAACCTGTCTGCAATTCAGTATCTGGTTGAGCTGCAATGAATCTACTATAAGGTGAATGTATATTGAACAGCAAATGACACGCACAAGTTTCGAAAAGAATGAAATCTCATAAAATTGAGGATTCATGTGTATATCTTCCATTTAAAAACAGAGTTGCACTTCTTTTGCTGCTCAGTATATATGGCAAATATTTGGTAACAAATACAATAATAAGTCTGCAGTTTGAAGCAGCACTATTCCTGTTATTCAGTGAAATAATAAAAAAATATATTGTTTGACATGTATTGATAATGCTGTCTGTGGTAATTGATCATGGCAACAACAAGTGACAACATTACTGTCTGATTAGATATAAAGGAGTGTTGACTGTTATCCTCCTTGGCTGGGATGTTTAATTTTGCATATCCCATTGTGATAACACCCAAAGTCAAGTGAAAACACTTCATTCAAAAACAAGTCATCATATTCCATTTCAGTAATCGGAAAGGTTAAAATTCAATTTCCTGAATATGCAAATGAATCATAAGTGCCAGTGTTTAAAAGATATAACAAACACTTGTCATCTTGAGATCTGTATAATATGTGTAGGTATCAGTGTAACACTGGTATGTATGGCCGCAGGTACTGGCATTACGAAACAAGCAGTTCATTTTGTACAAAAACACTGTTATCTGAATGAGTGAATTAGTGAGGTTAGTTTTAACCCTGGCAGGGGACCCCAGAAATGAATGGGTTTCACACATTGTACCCATGTAAGGAATCGAACCCATGTCTTTGGAATGACAAGTGAATGCCTTTACCACTAGCATCACATGGGATGAGAATGTGGATTTGCAATATCTTTCAGATCATGTTATATCCATCAATTTCATGTCATGAAATATCCAAGGCAAAAAATCAGTGAGGTACTGGACTGATAAATAATCCAGTTTAGACAATGGGCCGGATTGTAGAGCTGATGATAAATGTACAAGTCACGGATGGGGCTGTGATTTCATGCCAGTGTTGACAACTTGCCGGATTGGACAGATGCCAGTTTTGACAGCTTCCACTGTATACAACTTTATGGATGACAACGTCTTGTTTACTGCACAGAGCGACACTTCAATGTAGATTCTGACACTGTTATCAAGGGGAAAGTAAATGAATCTACATCACGAACCTCCCTCTATGCAATAAACATGAAGTTATCCATAAAGTTGTATGCTTCATTTTTCATTCTTTAATAAGCACACCTAAACACTGAATCGCAACATGCTGTTGATGGATTTGAATTACTTGTCTGAAATTCTTGTCTGAAACAAAACCATTGTGTGAAACGTACTGGCTCCAGCATCAAGATCCTGGCTCCCATTTACTGCTCCAGATACAGAATCTACTGGCAGAGGTGTGTTGCTCTTGGAGCCTTTAGGCGTGCTTGCTTTGGAACTGCGAGGTGTGACTGTCTTGGATCCAGGCTTGGATCCTGCCTTAGATCCAGCACGAGAACTTGCTTTTGATCCTTTGCCAGACATTTTGTTCACTCTGCAAAACATTTGATTTTAATGGTATTACTTTTGTTTATTTCGAATGATATCGGTACTTATAAACCTTGGCAATTCTTAGTCACCAAAGATAATTATGTGAAAAATGAATAATTATGGATCACAATACATTTAGAAAATACTTGTATACTGCATCTTTATAGTGCCCATAGCAACATAAGCAAATATGAATTAGTGAAGCATGAATTATGAACTTGTTTGGGTTTTTTTATTTTATTCAAGGCTCATGATATCAATCATAATGCAACCAGTATATGGTGGTAAATATACATAGTGTAACACAAATTCAGGTCAGTATTCAGGGGCTTGGTCCATATGATATGCCATAAGTCTGACATGTCGATGGCATTCATAATACACATAGATCATAGACTCAAACACATTGCATCTAACAATGAATTATTTTCAACACAAAGCCCTCTTGATCCTCTTATTTTTTTAACTCAAAGTAAAAACAACATTATTCTCCACTTCTTCTCTGTTTCAAAGTATGCTAAAATATTTATGCCAGAGTTACCTCATTCATACAAACTCATTTCAAACATGATCGAGAATGTCTGACAACTGACTATTGGCATCATTGCTATGAATAGGACATTGTTTTAATGTGTGAGGGTTAAATAATGCAGAAAGATTTCCTCCCGTCATCCCCGTTTTATTTCATCATGCTATAATAAAGGACAAATGTTTATTTATCAAAACTCCATAACACTAACTTACCCTAACCCTAAGACCCTTAAAAACTTGAAATAATAAATGGGATACATTTCAAGCGGGGTTTACAGGCGGAACTCTTACAAAAAATGCATTAAGATGTCCCTGTGGTGTTTTAGATTTAGTTTTAGAAACATGCTCATTCATCATTTCACTAACCATAACCAACTTTCACAGTTCAGTAAAACGAAACATTAATTCGTCGCCCTAGGCTTACAGGTATAACTCGATTCTGAGGGGTACAGTTCTAACTCCAAACAGTCGACATTTAATAGATACGATAAAAGCCTTTAACTATTTCCCCAAGTGCGTAATTACGAGGGACGCATTCTTGCTAGGCTCCAAGTTATTAAAATGTTCGCCAAAAGGTCGGTGCGCGTTCGAGAATTATGATATGAACCGACGATGTGAGCAACAAACAAAGCCCGGTATACAACTTACTGTTCATGTGTCCTCTAAGTATTGTTTTGGCTTCTATAATGTGTAAGGACCGAGATTCAAGCCTTCATGTTGAAAAATATCTATGATATGATCGCTCAAGTCTGGATCGTCAGGCGCTTGGAGTTTCCCTTGACAACGACCTTCACATTGAACGAGCTCCAGACAGCGAAAGCATACCAACAGTTTAGCACACAGTAAGGTAGCACGCAGTGGATTGGAGTTTGGGATATTTGCAAACACGCACACACAGCTCGCTTGCTTCGCCTGACGGATTAAGCCGAGCTGTCCCGAGTGAAAAAGAACCTGTAATATTGTCAAAATCACAGGGGTAAACGGCATTGCAAGACTGTATTCTTTCCGGGAGGCTGAAACAGTTACGAAAAGGCTAACCCATGTATGAAGTACAAAATCCTACTCTACATCCTACTAACTGATATCCGTTCACTAAGACGGGACTACACTAAATTGGATAGGTCTTACTTTTGTCCCTACAAAACTTATACACTTTGCATATACTTTGGGAATAAGATACTGTGGACCAAACTGGAAGGTTGGTTAAAAGAAATTCAGTTTAACAAAGAATGGATTCTGGCTGGTTTTCCAGAGAGAAACAATGACCCATTTCTTGATTTTCAAAAAGACTTTATTCAACGGTAAACAGAAACGACTATCAACCTTCCAAAGATTGATATACAAAGTCCGGGATTATTATGATGTTACTAAATGCGCCGCTGAAATGTCAAATAGGGTCGATGTGTTTTACAAATTCGACCCGTGAAGGCCCCGGGGTAGAATAGGCCTTCAGCAACCCATGCTTGTCGCAAGAGGCGACTAAATCGATCGGGTGGTCAGGCTCGCTGACTTGGTTGACACATGTCATCGGTTCCCATTTGCGCAGATCGATGCTCATGTTGTTGATCACTGGATTGTCTGGTCCTGATCACTGGATTGTCTGGTCCAGACTCGATTTTTTACAGACCGCCGCAATATAGCTGGAAATTTGCTGAGTGCGGCGTAAAACTAAACTCACTCACTACAAATTCAGGTCTTTCTTGTCATTCTCTGTTCATGCAATTGTAATGTGTGATTGATCTCTGCATTTACATTGAAATAAAAGTTAAATCAAATAAGAAAAGATAAGAAAATGTGCCATATGACGTGATGAGTGAAGTCTTTCCCATCTTGACTATCCTTGTGACTCTATGTAATGGAAATTATGTAGATCTAGACAGATGAATGAGTAACTGAGTTGAGTTTTACGCCACTTTTACCAATATTCCAGCAACATCACGGCGCGGGACACCCGAAATAGGCTTCACACATAGTTCCCATGTGGGGAATCGAACCTGAGTCTTCGGCGCGACGAGCGAACGTTTTAACAACTAGGCTCCCCTATCGCCTACCTGTTGATCATATACAGTGTTCATAAGTATGAACTCGGCCATAAGTAAATAACGAAAGAAATGGACATTTCTCCGACCAGTGATTCATACGACATCAAATTAAAATGACACTAATCTAGTAGGGGGCTGTGGGGTTGTCTGATGATTGAAGCGTTCGCTCGTCACTCCAAAGGCCCGGAGTCGATTTATCACATGGGCACGACGTGCGATGCCCATTCCGTATGTTTTCTGTTGTGATATTGTCGGAATATTGCCAAAGGCGGCGTAATACTAAACTCACTGACTAGGCTACTCCGGGGGTAACAGCGGACGTCTGTGACGACCTGGTCATAAGCTCCGCAAACTCATGCATATTTATGATTTATGTGCACTTAAGACCTGTCGGGGTTTAAGGGCTCAACACGTCTAAAAGGTCGCCTGGCTCTATACGATAGGCAATTTCGAACTATTTTGTTGCACAATTATGTGGAAACCATTTTTCTCAAACACACCACTTTAATTACATAAACAGATTAAGTTTGTAAATCTGAAATGGGCTGTATCCTTCAAAGCTGTCATACTCTGGTTGACCTGACCAGTCCTTACCGTCCACAGCGCAACGAAAAGTTTCTAGTCAATCGACTGATAGTTGGATGACAACCAACATGTGTTATAAGTGCGCTCACTGACATGATAGCTTTCTGCACACCAGCAATCGCGGCCTTCAGTTAGTTTTTAGCTGCGTACACGTCTTATATTTGCTTATCAACAAAGAATTCCAAGTCTTCGAGCTGTAAAATCTGGTTGTAGTCAAAGAGGCAGAAGGACAAAATTGAAAAGGTCAAAAGATCACAGATCCGTTGATGTTTCCTAACTGTCTTGTCACAAACAACACACTTTACAGGCATGTGAATTGTAGGTTGAATTGTTCGTCTTATATAGCATTTGAGTTATGAGACCAAACGTTAATCATTTTTTAGATAACAGACCAGTGTAATTGATACCCATAACTTTAAACTTCTCGTAATCATTACGTGAACAGCTGAATAGTTGACAATACTCATAACACCCAACAATTGCTGTTAATATTGTTTAGATTATTGTGCTGGAATATGCAAAGAATTTCTTTTAATCTAACTATTTTCTTAAAGTTTGACACTTTTCTCTTAAGTTTATGTCTGTTTTTAAACTTTCCTTTGGCCCTTTTGACTTGACACACACGTATGGCATATTATGCTCACCTTTGATGATTGATCGTACCAAGTGCATGCATAAGATCAATGTATGGTGTGTCCGAATGGGTCATAATAATCATACAAACATTATATTGTGCTATGAAATGTAAATATCGAGGTTATGAATCGTAGGTTTTGCGATATCCGAATGCTTTATAGTCATTTCGTTTAGAAAATAGACACAGTACTCTGACTGTTGACTTCCTTTGCAGTAGAAATCAGGACGAAACCGGAACACTCTGTAAATGGTATATTATAAGTTGTTCACTGGTCACGAGAGGGGAATGAGTTGATGTACCCTCGATGTTTGTTTATGTTCCCCGAGCTCTTCCGATCCGATGCTCATGCCGCGGGGTACATTGAATGCACCTGGCCTGTAAGTGGGATACACTGAAAATATCCCACTTAGAAGAAGGTTTAGCCAGTCAAGAAACCTATGCGTGAGGTAACATAATTGAAGATATCTTACTGATGACGACAGAAGTAAACCTTTACAATACACTGCCAACAGGTTCTGACATTTATGGTCAAGTACTTCGTTTTCCTATATATCAATAGCCATCAGTTGATACCTGTTTGTGTGAGAACAAAGACGACGGGGATATGGTTTAAAAAGCAATGTTTGATCACTAATACGTCATGGTACCACATTTAATTTTCGGTGAAATGAGGTTTAATGTCGTTCTTATAATAATTTTATGTCGTTCACATGACGACGTGCATACGTGTGTGTATGTCAGTGTTCACGAATGGTATTTCATAGTCACAGGACATTGGATCCTGCTTCAGATGTCTGTCTGACCCACTGAAAATTCACAGTACCCACAGAATAAAATTACACACACATTTCAGATTTAAAATTTCTCATTATTATTGGCATTGAAATTATTAGCATTACATAATGACAAACACTATAAACATAAATTGATAAACAGTGAACAAGTGTCACATGCCACAAATAACAACTTCAGACAAAAGTTATTGTGATATAGACACTGGGGCCAGCAGGTTGGCTACTTCTGTCTGACAGCTGGCACATCTGTCGGATTTGTCAGAGGGTCAGTCACTATTCATGAACACTGTACGTGTGGTTGCCTGTACCGGCCGAGACTTCAGCTGGTTTTATAGTGCTATCTTACTAAGATGCCATGTCGCAGTTAAGCATGAATACCCCACTCACACACATTATTCTGACTCCGAGCCGACCAGTCCTTGTACCCATTAATGCCGAGCGCCAGGCAGGCACCAACAAGTACCATATTTTAACGTCTTCTGCATGGTATGAAGCGGTCGGGGATCGAACCCGAGAGCTTTCGCTCTCTAGGTGGACACTCTAACCACTACACCACGGAGGCAGCCTGTTTTGTTAGGCTTTGTATGGCCCGAAAGTTGATGTAAGGGGTGTTATTTCACGTGATCATTATATTCTCTTGGCCGTGTCCCAGACGCGTTCGCCTACCTCTGCGGTCTGACATAATGCAAAGTTGTACTTGCACAGTATGTATGGAATAATATATTGCCTGCTTCTTGCGGGTGAAGGATTGAATGAGCAAGTTTAAGTTTCCGTCACACTCAGCAATATTCCGTCTGTTTGGCAGCAGTCTGTAAATAGTTGAGTCTGGACAAGACGATACAGTTATCAACAGCTTGAGTCGGTCTCCGCAATTGGGTATCCAACGCCATGAGTCAGCCAAGTCCGACAACTCGATCCCGTTGGTCGCCTCTCACAAGAATGGGTTGCTAAACATCGGTTCTAACCTCGATCTTCGAGGGTGGCTGCTTCCAGTAGTTGTCAGAATTGAGAAACTGAGCATGTGCCTTGCTATGGTTGTCGACCGAGGGTCTGGAGATAAAGTACATAGGGTATGTAAAACTACCGCTCATGCCGCAACCGCTTTAGTAAAGAAATCGTTGATCCCGGGTGGATAAGTACTTTAGTTAGCGATTTCACATGTATGGGTAGAGATTTCTGAGTAGGGTAAGGTGTAATGGGGTTTAACGTCGTCATTGAGAATATTTCGCTCATATGACGTAGTGCGTATATGTGTAACGGTTTGTACTAGCCCAAACTGGTTTTCAGACTTACTGCTAGCCCACTGAGAGTACCATGACACAGTTTGTCACGCTCGTCACGCCAGTCACACACATTATGCTCACCCAGAACTGACCAGTCCTTTAACCACCAATTCGAGTGACAGCTAGGCACCAACATATACATGTACTAACGCCTTTTGGTATGACGCGGCCGGGGATAGAACCCGGGCGTATAATCTGACCAGAACACCACGGCGGCGGTCACAGACTTCAGGTTAAACTGGGACTAAACATAAGTGTCATGCTGACCATAATCGGACACAACACCCAGAAGACGGTCATGGACTTCTGGTTAAACTAGGGATCAAAATGCAGCAATATCACGCTGTATTTGTTCACAAGGGCACCTGATATGTATGTCATTTACTGACTACATGTATTGTGTCCAATTCGGACCGGACTGAGACGGACAGAAATTTCCTATATCGATGCCTGAAGGATCGAATTACAGTAGTCTGGTCAAGCGGTTGGAGAACTGACGTTGTGTGGCCTGAGGATAATTTAATGTGACATGAATTAAATATTAACTTGGACCAATACTTTAACTGTTGAACGATACGTACGCCAATTATCGTGTGCCAGAAAACAGATATGTTCAACTCAAGATCTATATGTAAGAGTTGATGTGACAAAATTATATCAATAAAGCTATCCATTTCCAACCTTGTTCGTGAATTCGAGGAGAATCGAACTTTTCGCACATGTAAAATATTTTCTTGAAGCAAACATTTGCGAGAAAGCGGGCATTTTGTTTTCGGCAATCTTGCTCAGTCCGGGTTATAGAGCAATGGTTACACATGTAACTACCTTTCCGGGAGATACGGGCCTTTTTCATTATGTCAACGGAGGAGGCGTAGGACGGGACGGCAAGTTCTGTCAGGTTTATACAGCAATCCGGGAAATAGTCCGAGTTGAACATAGTGTACCCTGTAGTGTTGGGATAAGACAGAGTTTAGTTTCTTAGATTCTGCCAATGAGCGGGAGCACCCTCCATTATGGTGTAACCTATTCCAGATTGTCCCTCATCGATACGTCAGTCAATTCTTAGACATTCATCTTTCGGAGGACACACAACGAACTTGTGCTTTCCGGATGCCCTGATTCGCCTCATCTTTATACTTGTTTCTGTATACTTGTTGAACAATGGTGCTCCTATGCGAGCAAACACTGAAGCAAATTAAATAATTCTCGACCACTTGTCCCGTGTGGAGACGTCCTTAACACACTCTCTAGGTGTCCCATCATAAAACGTGACTGGTTTTCACTCACCAGTCATTCCTGTTGCACTGCCAGTCGATTCATCTAGGTTTGACTTGGTCTCTCCTTTCACTTTATAAGTTCAGGTTCAATTTATCTTTATCAGAAATACATTTGGAGAAAGGTGCTGGCTAATCAATGCTTATGGGTATACAATATTCAGACCTGGATGTGACATTCACATCTCAGCTTTTGGAAGCTTGACAAAGGTCTACAGGTGACAGCAAGGCTCCAGTGCTACATCATAACACTGGAGAAAGCCCAGCAACACAGGTATTGGAGCCTAATACGATATCATCATTGCTGAAAGAGACTTCACATCAAAGTGAAAAAGATAATACTCTAAATATCTTATCCACAGCACAAAACACATTCTCATGTTTCATACAAAATTTATTAGTAACTATACAGCACAAATAGACAAACATGTCAAGCATTAACAGAACCCATAGGCCCCATCTATTTGTGGCACCACCCTTCCCTGACCCCCTGTATATGTTAATAACCCTCCCCAACCCCTTGATTTACCATTCCATCCTTCCTGATTTATCACTGTCTTACCTGTTCCCTGTCCACCCTATACACCAGTTCCTTGAGTGTTCAATCTCCACTTCCTTCATGGAGTCACTTTTTTTCTGATGCATGATAAAACACTGGTGGATAATCCCAATCAAACACAGCCCCTTCCATCATTCAAACTGCAACACATTCACACTTTCATACATCCATACATGCACTGTCACACCAAATTACTGTCATAATTGTCATGACTACATCTGGCTCATAAAAAGTCTTGGAATTGCAATTGCCACTGACTTCCAAAATATGAAACTGTGCTGTTAACATTGACTATGGGGAAAAAAAACAAAAAAAACAACAAAATAAACAACAAACCCCCCCCCCCCCCCCCCCCCAAAAAAAACCCAAAAAACTGCCGAGACTCAACCCAAAAATATTCTCAAATCATTCTTCTCTGTCTGCCATCAACCTCATCAGGATAATCATCATTCTATGAGAACATGTAAATGATGCTTGTCCCCATAGCATTTCCTTTGTGTGTCTGCTTTGATTTTCATTGCTTCAAACAGATATGATCAATTCCTACTTAAAACAGAATATGATTATGACATGAAGAATTATGACTACAAAAAGAGAGAATGTTTTTTTTCCATACACTAACCAAGGTCCTTTAAATATTAAAAGACCTTCAAACATGGCCTCCTGCTCACAGAACTCCCTTGTAGAAACGTCATGGATTAAAAGACACAAGAAAGTACATATTTTCCAACTGCTCCATCTTACTGCATGAAGAGTAAAACAAGCATCCTCTACTGCTATGTGTTTAAAAATGCACAGAAAACATCAGAACTAATAATACCATGTGTTAGGAAATATCCAAAGATTAAATATGAATTCATTAAATTGACATGAAGGAATTATTTACATCATATTTTAAATGTGAATGACACATTTTGAGCAAAATGCCAAATCCAGGTATGATCAATTATCTTAAGAGCACAAGTCATCCTCAATAATCTCCAAGGGTACACATTATGATGATAAATCTCCACTACACCCTGCATGCATCTACAGCTCGCCCTCATATTTTTACTACCCCCTTTGCTAGCTCTGCATCCTCACAGTAGCCAGTAAGCTAAGCTGCCATTAAAACAGAGCTTGCCAGTACAAACAAAGATAATGGTTGCAGGTTTGTTCTGTGCGACTCAGATTTTGGGGGAAATCATCCAAATTGAGATTTCTAAAAATATAAACGTTGCAAGAACTCCTTCTAAAGCTTTTACAGTACCTCTGGATCATTTCTGTTGCCAAGTTCAATAACAAGAAAAGACCTGAAAATGAGAAGTGAAAGTCGTGATTGGTATGCTTAACTTCCCAGTGTAGAAACCTGACTGGATAAAAAGCCAGAAAAGGGATGGAATAAAATTATATGCATCCAGGGTTTAGTGGAGATTTATCATGATGTATGCCCTGGAAATTATCAATGAATTTAATTTAGAATACTCTTAGCCACTGCACACGAACTCGCCCTGTAACATGAAGCACAAATGTTCTGATAAACACCTACCTTGACCTTCTAATTGCTCATCTGTGACAATGTCCACAATAGCATGCCAATATCCAGGCAAAAATACCAGGAAATACTTATTGTAGTTGCCATGACAATAACATCCCCACCCATCCCAATGTATAGAACTTCAACCTACGCCCATAGGACCAACCTCCATCACCCTACTTTGCCACCTACTCCAAACTGGAGCTGAAATTACGCACACTCAATTCATGACATCTTAATATCAACCACCACTTCAGAATTAACCCATCCTTTCCCCGTCCCAGGAACCTACTAGTCTTAACACCCACACTAATTCCCATCCTTTAACAAGTTAACTTCCAACCTACCAGTTGTTAGGGGATGAGGGAAGTGTTGGATCCTTGTCATCTGCAACCGCTAACAATCTCTGACTAAGCCCAATTTTAAGCAAATGATAAATCCCTTTAAAACCACAGAATTGACTAGCGGAGCCCCACCCATTTGATTAACCTACCTTTACCCCACCCATCCTCACAAAGTCTCCAGGCATATCCGATGAACACTGATTTCTCTCTCTCTCTCTCTCTTCTGTCAATGTACATGAACAGTTCAAGACTGCCATTCCACAAACTCTCCTTCAGGATCACCATCACCCTGTCCAGTCTAGCTAAAATGTTCAGTGCCTTCTTATAAGTGAAAAGCCAGTATCAATAAATATTCACCAAAACAAAAAAGCACCTGAGAATTCACTTCAGTATATAACCGTGCATTAAAGCAAGCTTTCTTGAGAAAGTGTTTTTCTCTATTAGGGAATTTCTTCAATTTTACACGATTAATTATACCTAACAATTTGTTACCCCCAGCCAAACAATTAAAGTTTAAACATTATTATTACGAACAAAATTCAAACTGAAATTTGTCCCCATTTCCAAATGAACTTTCCCTCTCACAGAGACGTAGAGTACATCAACTGAGCATGTTAGAATCAGCCTCTGTCTTTGGACGCTTTGTTCCTTGCCATCCAAGTTGACCAGCTCAGATTCCCATGGAAAGAGGTAAGATTTCACACACAAGAACACAGCAACTGGGGTTCTTATTTCCCCAGTGCGAAGGAAAGCTTTGGTCTTGCATTCTTTTTGTTGAGTATGATTTCCTGGTCTCGCTTTGTGCGTTTTCTCTCCTCATCTTCCAGTCGTTGTTTTTCTTCCAACATTTTTCGCTGTTCTTCAACTAATTTCAACTGTTCCTCAGCCTAGGATAGAGTAAAGAAAAATGTTATGCATTAATTCTGTTTTGAAAAAGTCCAAACAGAAGCTTAAATTAAGTTGATGTAACGTTCTAATGAACTTCAGTTTGGTCTAGCAATATTACATCCATCAATATATTTAACATAAGGCCAGACCAATTTTATTTCTTGTTTTACGGATCTGCCTGCCATGTTATTTCCAGAATGAGAACAAAAACCCAAAAATTTAAACTCACAAGAAAATATGTTTTAGGGGGTTTTTTTCACCCATATTCATTTCATAAATTGCCAAAAGTAAAATGTTTTGAGCATTTAGAAGTAATATTACATTGAATGGAAATTTTATTTTTATTTTTTTTCCCGCCTCCCTTTAGGTTTTCAGAGGACAAAGATCCATAAAACAAGAAATAGAATTGGTCTGGCCTAACAGCAACATTCAAGCCGTATGGCAGTGGTCTGCCAAAAATTGAGTCTGGATCAGAAGCTCCAGTGATCAACAGCATGAGCATCAATCTACACAATTGCTATATGGAGACATGTGTCATCCTAGTCAGCCAGACTGACCACCCAATGCTTCTAGTTGCCTCATGACAAGCTTGGGTTGCTGAAGATCAACTCCAACCTGTTAAATGCTTTAACTACTAGGCTACCCCACCATCCCTTAGTGAAGACAAAAACAATGCTGGTCAGTCCCAAATCAACAACGGGACCAGGACACTACTAGTCTCATATCTGCTCCAAGTGTTATTAAGAACTATTCAACAATGAGCACTACACTCATTTTAAAAGTACCATATGTAAAACAAAATTATAAACTTTCAAACCAACCGAAAAGAACAGGAGTTTGGCATGTTCACATATACTCCAGTTCTTAAGTCCTCTCTATGAACAGAAATGGAGAGAAGGGAAAGGGGGGGTGAGGGGGAAAGAGAGAAAGAGAGAGAGTGAGGGAGGGTGTGTGTGGAGAGAGTGAGTTAATATTTAACGTCACATCAGCAATCTCAGCCATATCATGAGAGAGAGAGAGAGAGAGAGAGAGAGAGAGAGAGAGAGAGAGAGAGAGAGATATGCCAAAAAGACGCTGGGTGTATTAGAACAGAATACTGTTCGAATAGTAATGAATTATATGAAGGTTAATGTTACGTATGAATTATAACAGTCCTTTAAGAAGATATACACACGGGGATCACTGCAATCAGAAAAGATGATAAGTACTCAATCCCCATTAAAGACCATGCATGTGTGTGTATGTGTGGCTGTTTGTACTAGACCAGACTAAAGGTGGATGTATAACTCTCTGAGATACCATGCCACAGTTAAGCTTGACTATCCCACTCAGACACAATATACGGACTCTTAGCCAACCAGTCCCTGTATCTATTAATACCGAGCGCCAGGCAGGGACCAGCAAGTACCATACTTTTAATGTCCTTACGTATGATGTGTCTGGGGAACGAACCTGTGACCTTCACTCCGTGGGCAGAGAATTACCATAGTGATGTGAGACAATTTCAGCTTCTGTCTAAAAATCCTTTCAGTTCTTTACCACCCTTCATTTATTTATTACCGGTAACCTCATCACTTTTAGAAATTAGTTTTCACTGGAGATATTTTTTATTATTTATAAAAGCATTGTTTTTTCTTTACCTCATGGCCTCTATTTCAGATTTTTTCTCTACAAAATCACCACCTGCTTACTATACAACTGGAATTCCTGTTAATAATATTCAATGATTCCATGCTAATTATATTTGACAAAGTTTTATAACTATGTTATACTCTTATGACAACCATGTAGAACAAAAATTATCTCAATGATTTAACGCTGGAACAATGCTGATGTATCACTTAAAGATTTACTGTTTCACTTTTCAAAATAGTGAATGTGTGTGAGTATGGTTCTAGTCGCTTCACATACTATACCCATGCAGGGATAAACCTAGCTGAGAAACGATATGAGATAAAATCTTACACGAGACCAAAACATTAGACATTTTAAACTCTTATGAGATGTAACTGTTTATGATCATTTGTAAGAAAAGGAATAAACGACAAATATGACATTGTCATGTGTATTTAAGACAACTTCCAGAGATGCCAACCCCAAAGTGTTGCAAATAGTAGTTTCAACGTTCAAAATTAGTAGTTTGACCATAAAATTAGTGGTCAACTAAAGAAACAAAATCATTATGGATTCTGAGAAAAAATGAATGATATTACGGTCATGTGGTTAGATTATTATATCAGAACTTTAATACATTTTATTAAAATTTCCTAGGATTTCTAGTGGAATCGTATTGGCGTAGTTTGAAGTTGAAGTTCGTAGCGACTACCATAAAATCATAGAGGTTGGCATCTCTGAATTTCAAGACAACCGATCATGAATTGCAATAAATTTAAACTCTGTAGATCTACTAGCATCACCATTGATGTCTGTTTTCTGGTTTTCATGAAGGTCAGTGATTTCAGCTGTTTCTTCACTTTCATTTGTAGTCTTTAAAAACTTTTGTATCGAATGAGATGGTTTCGTTAGCAGACGCTTATTGGTAGGCGTCCGAATGCGAACGCTGCACAGTGTCGCACATCACAATACTGTGAGGTTCAGAGTTTATCATACCCTGTGTAACTACATTCAAAGTTCCACACAGGAAGTTATGTTTCATAGATTTAAAATAGGTACAGCAACATGAATATGTTTGAATACTTTTGATAGAACAAAATAATGACAAAACCCTTCTCAGGAAAGTAGATTTAAACACTTCATTATTTCTAATCGAACAGGTGAGCAGGACGAGACTTTAAATCGCTGCTGATAATTTTTAGTGCGATTTTACAGGAATTGATGTGAGAAAATCGCGATGTTGCAGTCCAAGTTAATCTTTGCCCGTGTAGGGAATCGAACCTTGGTCTTCAGTATGACAAGAGAATACTTGACCACAAGGTTACCCCATCCTCCCTCTTGCCAGAATACGGAATCATTACAACCGATCAATCATTGAAAATATTTGGTTTGTGTCATTTTCATGATTTAAATGAGAACTAGTATGTTAGTAACATAAATTTCACGGAGATTTTAATATGTATAAAATCATGTGGGATGACCTTCAGTGCTTTTGTAATGTAAATTTAATGACATGACAAAACCAACCTTGTGAAATACATTGTTAGCGCAAAATTTTCCAAAATTGTTTGTTTCGGATTATGAGAAAACACGATTGGCTACTTGGTCGTTTAGTCACAGCAACCAATCCTTGATTATTTAAATTAATCGGACCACCACTAGATGACAGTCACTCACATAGTGCCATGACGTGAAATGGCACAGCTGAGAGTTTAAAAGAAGAAATGAAAAAATAATACCAGGGGTTTAAAAATCCCATTGCCGAAAGTCAGTTTTCATTTCAGGCAATCAAATAATGGTATCTTCCTTTTCTATTGGCTACTAGATAATACGGTTTCAAACTGCAAATACATATCTGCTCAAAATAGGTATAAAATTTCACAATTATAATAAAGTAGAGTTATCTTTGTTTGCTATTTATCACTTCTCAATAAATAGTCCACTAAACATTAACATTAAATACCATTTTGATTCATACTTTCATAATTACATAATTAATTACAATAATTAATTGAACACACCAATACCATAATTCCTTTTTAGGGAAATACAATCCAACTGATCATTTCAAATTATTCAAACCCTAATCAAGCACTCTATTAATAGCTATGTCACTCTCATAGGTTATCACGTGCCTCGTCAATTTGAATGTCACTGTGCATCACAGGAAATCCAGCTTTGAATGACAACATACATTCTGGAGAAATTGAGGCAAGTGTCACATGTTATATTTGGGATAACACTTTCTTAGTAAGATACAGATTCTTGTAGTCTTGTTGGGTTGAGTCCCATCGGCTTTCGAATGCAGACTGATGTGGTACAACTGTAAATAATCCTTGAAAGTGGCAGACTTGTGACATGTGATTTGTAAATCTACCTTTACAGTGTCTGTTGAACTTCTATGGTAACTTGTGCAATAGTTAAGCGCAAAAAATGATACTAAGTATTAGGGCTGCAACAAAAAATTATGTGGCGGATATGATGTGAATCACGAATCACGAGTGAGTGAGTGAATGAGTAAACAAGTTTAGTTTTACACTGCACTCCAGCTATTATTCCAGCTATATTCGGCTATCTGTAAATAATCGAGTCTGAACCAGACAATCCAGTGATCAACAACATGAGGATCGATCTGCACAATTGGGAACCGATGACGTGTCAACCAAGTCAGTGAGTCCACCTGATCCCATTAATCGCCTCTTATGACACGCATCGCCACTTTTTATAGCAAGCATGGGTTGCTGAAGGCCTATTCTACCCTGGAGCTTCACGGGTCAATTATACAAGAATATGATATTGTAGTTGTGATTGATGCACAACATGAAACCCCTATGTTGACTGTTAATCTGTCATAGTAAGAACCAGTGATCTGACATGAAACTCAAATTTGGTACATAATAGACTAATCGTTATAGTCCACAGTACCATGTGAAGACATTGCTAACGAACATAACATTCACTACTGCAAGGCTAGAACATATACTGTTCTTGCACTTTGAAAATGGACATTAGGTCTCAAGTAAACCAATATCTCACTTTGAAAATGGACATAAGGTCTCAAGTAAACCATGTTTCACTAAACCAAAGTAAATACTCATTTATATTTGGTTCTGGTGACCACGAATAACGAATTGTACTCATGAAGGGTTAGGGTTCAATTCTTCGAATATGTGAGTGTATCATAACAGCCCTACAAAGTATCCTGGGCCTACATTTTCTATGTTCTCTCAGCGCTAACATAGTCTTAAGTCTATGTTACTGTATGGCACTTAAAACTATCAGCGTTGAGAGGGCAACGAAAATGTAGGCCCTGACAACAATATCTGATTTTAAACATGCTTTAACTAAATAATACTGAATGCATTAGAGAGATAGTTGACATGAGCATCTAACATTTAAATCACGCTTTCTAAAAGTTAAGTTAAAATATTTCTAGCTGGGATTGGGAAAGGCAGGGGCCATGGGCCACAGGCCATTTTGCACAATAGAAGGAAAAGTGGCCCATTCAAAATTTGAAGTTTACTATTGATACAAAGGCAGTGTCCCATTCTAAATTCAAAAAATGGCCCACTGTCGAAGTTCTCTTTCTCAATCCCGGTTACAACTTAATGTTCAGTTACTTTGAAACACAAATCGTTAACACTGGGATATGGTTCAGATCATCAAATATGTGTGTGTAGAGCTACAGCACAAAGTGTCTATGTTGGTTTAACTTGCAAGCAAGGTGCAAACAAACTTGAACACACAGTAAGCCAGGATTCAAACTCCCCATCAGATGTATCTTATTCCAAGGAGATACAATGCTGTACAGCAAACTGCATCCCCTTGCTTTATTGGGTAATGTATGCCCCTTGAAGTACTTACTAATTTTCTCTGCGCGTCTTCAATTTTCTTATTGTTTTCTTCCATTATTTTTTCTAACCTTTCCCTCTTTGCCCGTTCTTCTTCCTAAAATAAATACAAACATAACAGATAGAACTCATGCAAGATAATACAGCTTAGGCCAGAGTGTCACAAGAAAACCATGTACATAAACTCCTAAAGCATGAATCTTATAATGTTAGTATATCTCCTTACTATACACAAGTGTGAACATACATGTAAACATTAGTGGCAGAGACTCGCTCATCTTGGACATTTACCATGGTTAAATTAACACAATATGATGTACAAGTGGTGCACAAATTATCAAATTACTAATAAGTGAATTATGAAAAATATCAGAGACTTCTCATATTAACTAGGCCTGACACCTACATATCATACAAAGATACATGTATACATGAGATTACACAGACAAACACAACAGTATAAAAAAACAGATTTACTCATTGAAAAAAAAAAAAAAACATTATGGAGGGTAAACATGTAAGCCACAGTGACAACTGAATGGTTGCCATGTAAACTTTATCGCCATGGCAACTATTCTTGGTTATATCACCTTGTTTCGGCTTGTCTTTACCTCGGCTACGTACCAGGAGAGCAGCACTATGAACACGGCTGCTGATTAGCTGTCGCTGTCTTCAATCTATCCGCCATTGACTCACTCCACCAATGGAATCTATCCATTTTTTCAGTGGACTCTATGTTCAACCAATCACTAGCAACCCCTTAACCAAACTAAAAGGCTTTTTCCCATCTGTAAGTCCATTCTAGGATCTAGACATCGAAGCTCAATGTAAGGAACATACTCACTGAGAGGGCTAGGCTGAAGCTAAAGTGAGTGTATATTTGACTTGATCAAGACTTTACATGGCAATACTTGCATTTTTTCCTGAAAACGCAAAGCCTTGTTTCTGTGTTATCACAGCATTCCCTAGAAAACTTGGAAGAAAATGGTGGCATGTTAACACTTATTTCAACGTTAAACGGTAGAGCCCATCGCTGAAAAGCAAGCTGGATGATTAAGGTAATACATCTCGAGAAAACAGAAAATATCTTCCCAGTCAAGGAGTCAGCTTGGGACAGAAATGCTTGTCATGCATTCACCTAAAATTATTTTGAATCTTTAAGAAAATACACATCCTGAGACAAGAAAACAGCTGCAAAATACACACAGGAATTCCACTGACTACAAATCCTTCAGGAACTTTCTGTTAGATAACTGACCCAACACAAGCAAACAGTTGAAAGAGTAACATTTATTCCATCATATGAAACTTTTAAAAAATGAACAATTTATTTTAAAAAGAGCGATTTTCAAAATTATTTGTTGTTATGGTTACCTCTAAACTATGGTAGACTAGCTACACAGCTGTTTTCTTGCTCCATCGGATAAGCGAATTTTAGGAGAATAGTTTTATTAACATACATTTCTAACGCCAAGCATCATCTCAAGGACTGGAGAGGAACTGGAGTACTTTTGGCATACCTTTCAAACTGAGTCAATAGACTACCAAGCTATGACCGGACAAGACAATTTATCTCTATATTTTATTGAGAATATTTGAAGATAAGACAAGAAATACTAGTTTCAGAAACAAAACACCAAAACTGAAACACCATAAACAAAGATGCAGATACAGAGTACAAATGTTTTCCAAAAGAAATGAAGGGTGTGGTAGATGTTGCAGATGAAAATCGAAATGCCATCTTGAAATTCTTGTCTATTCTTATAAGTTCCCAACAAAACTGACATGACAGTTATTACGGAAGCTTGACATGAGCATGTCATTTAGTTCAGTTTCCTGACACAGAAGTACTTTGATAATACACAGTACATTAACCCTACTAAACACTGTCAGGCCATAGCTGTTGGATGAAGCAACTAGTGTACGGGCATTCTAACAATATGAATACTTAAGAAGTTAAGAAGTCCAAGCAACCATTATAACAAAAGGCATGCCAACAGTACCCATCTGACATATGGAGGTCACCCATACCTCCTTCTTTCTCTGAGCCTCTAGCTCAGCCTCTCGTTGCTTCTCCAGCTCTTCCAACATCTGCTTCTCCATGATGCGCTTGGCCTCCTCCACCCGACGCAGGACCTCAGCTTCGATCTCGTCCTTACGTCGTTCCAGTTCCTCCTCCACTCTCTTGGCTACAAGTTCCTCAACACGACGAGCAACTTCCTCTTCGATTAGTTTCTCTTCTAGCTCTTTTTGTTTTCTGTAAACACGACATGAATGGAAGTGTGAAACGGCAGAGGGTATCACAGCCAGTATTGCCTTTAATACAGGTGGACATGTCACCATGGTTACCAACAGTACAGTTAGTGAGTGAATGAGTGAGAATTTTATCCCACTTTAGCAATATTCAAGCAATACCCTGGCAGAAGACCCCAGATAAGGAATGTAGACATTATTACCCATGTGGGTTCTGAATAAATCCTCAGTACAGGGTCAGTACAGCAAAAACCAGTATCACCATGATTACTGACATCAGAAGGTTTTAATACCAACTGCACTACACAGAGAGCACATGGTCTCACAATTCTTCTGTTTTGTCTCTGTAAGGTCACAATTAGTATGGCTAATTAATATGACTCATGAGGAGTAGTGATTAACTAGCGGAGTCTATGCATTAAGGTATAAATTGCCGTCATTTACTTGTTTTCTGAACACAGCACCTATGCCTAAGTTAATGATAAACAAGAAGACAAAGTCATCAATATCACCTGCAATGGCAAAATATCCTTCATGAATATGTCTACAAGTTATGATTATGCCAAATGTTTTGGTGTGTACATAGAAAAGTGACTGGAGTGCAATGCTACGTTTTAAAAATTCTGCTCCTGAAAGGAGCACAACCACCAATTTCAGTCTAAGTCAAACTTGTTGCCATGGAAATGCCAAAATATATAAATTTGAATTAAAAAAATACCAAAAGGCACCAGTACACCACTAGACCAAGCTATGTGCAAAGTTTGCTGAAGAAATTGGGAACAAGTTCTGCTCTGGAAAAGAGCACTACCACCAATTTCAGTCCCAGTCACTTGTTGCCATGGAAACTCCAAAAATATTTTGTTCAGAATTCCAAAACTACCAAAAGGCACCACCAGTACACCAACAGAGCTATCTATGTGCCATGTTTGGTGAAGAAATATTAAACGGTTTTAAAGTTCTGCTCTGGAAAAGAAACATGTGCATGTACAGGCAAAGGAGTGCATTTTAATACCCCCTGCAAAATGTACTGTGGGGGATAATCAATGACAACAAATCGTTGGACATCAGCTAGACACTGGTCAATGTGCTTGAGTCATTAATAGTGACTTCAACTGCAGCATGCAAATGTTTGAATGTCTTGGACAGCGATACAATGCCACCAACAGCACTAGCAACCGTCCACATGGGTGGTCGGCCCAGTGTAACAACATGTTGCCAGGACGGTCATATTGTCCATCTACGCCTCTGGCCATTGCTGCTGTGATGTGAAAACAATTGCCAACAATCAGAAAACAAACAATTGCCACTGAAGCCGGCAATTTTAAGCCCGAACACACGCATGACGCACAAGCATCTCAATTTCAATGTTGTGTTTGTGAGAACTATTCCCTTTCCATTAACGAAAACATTTCTAACTTCAATCTCAAACAATATTTTATTGGGCAAAATAGACTATATGATCATGATTCATGTTTTCCTCAAACCTGACTTCCAGTGTATATATAAAAAAAACCAACAGTTCAAAACCTCCATCGATACTTAATGTCATTTCCAATATTATGATGTTTCTTTTTCCTTTCAGCAGATTCACTTACTGGAGCCTCTGTCGTTCTAATTCTGCTTTTTTCTCTTCTTCCTCTCGACGTTTAGCCCGCATGATGAGATCTTCATCACTACTTGAACTACTTGAAGAATAAGATCGCTTTCTGAAAAGAGAAAAAAATCCAAGGATGACAGCTACATCTTGACGTAACTCTGTATCTCAATGATGCAGAGCACTACCAATGCTAAAACAGATTGTGGGGAAAATATCACAAACGTCACATTTTACACTGAACCATTTCTCATATCTCTTAATTACAGTAAAACACAAATGTACTGAAAACACTGTAACGAATACACTATGAGGCAGATACGATGTGTATAACCAATATTGGGTGACGAATCTGAACAACTATTCACAAATACAATCTTGTAGTTGTGACTGATGCACAATATGAAACCCCCATATTGGCTGTTAATTTGTTGTAGTAATAATCAGTGATCTGACATGACTCAAATTTGGTATGTAATAGACTAACAGTTATAGTCCATAGTACCATATGCAGCTATTTCAAATGAACATGACATGCACTACTGCAAGGTTAGTACACATTCTTTTCTTGTGTATTTTTGAATATGGACATAAGGACTCAAGTAAACCATGCTCCATTAAAACAACGTAAATATTCCTTCATATTTAGTTCTGGTGACCATGAATAATGAATTGTATTCATGAAGGATTATGGTTCGATTCACCGAATATGTGAGTTTATCGTAACAGCCTTAGAAAAAACAGCAACAACAGTAATAACAGTCAATAACTCGTCAACTAAGTCAATTACCAAGTGCTAATAACAGATGATGAAATAAATACTACACAATAATCCAAAGCACCAAAGGTTCTCAAATGACAATTAGCATGTCATTATGGCTCCTTGTACATATTGCAGGGAATATGACCTCCTATAATGAGTTATTGGTTGATAGCTGCTCAGTGTTTACGAATGGTGTTTGAAAGTAACAGGACATTGGGCCCTGTAAGTTTCAGATGTCTGTCTGACCCACTGAAAATTCACAGGACCGACAGAATGAAATTAAACACACATTTCAGATTTAACATTTCTCATAATTGGCATTGAAATTATTAACATTATATAATGACAAACACTATAAACATAAATTTATAAACAGTGAACAAGTGTCACGTGCCACAAATAACAACTTCAGACAAAGTCAATGTGATATACATATTCAGTCAGACACTGGGCCAAGCAGGTTGGGGACTTCTGTCTGACCATTGGCAAATCTGCCAGATGTGTCAGAGGGTCAGACACAATTCTTAAATACTGGCTGCTTAGGGTAAGTAGGTAAGGTTTTAGATCGCTTTTGGCAACATTCTAGTAATATCACAGCAGGGGAAACCAGAAATGGACTTCTAACGTTGTACTCATGTATGGGTGGGTTGGGTTGGGTGTGGTGTGTATAAAGATAATCACCATCCCCACTGCCATAATTTGGTCCTTAATCTGAAACCAAGAACAACAAGGCACTGTTGCTCACCTGGTATATTCGGAGTCAGCTGGAAGTTTTACACACAAATTACAGCCTTCCGTCACATGGAGTGTGTCTCAAAAAATGTTAATATCATCAGCTGAATAGTGAGTGAGTGAGTTTAATCGTATGCTGCTTTTAGCATTATACCAGCAATATCACAGCAGGTGATGCCAGAAATGGGCTTCACAAATTGTACCCGAGTTGGGAACTGAACCAAGACATGATAGCAAATACCTTAACCAATAGGTTACCCAATCACCTCAACACTAATGTATGCTCATAGACAGAAAATGCACTATCAGTGTTAGGCAAATTTGGAAAGCGATCAATCATGGACCATTTGATATCAAGGTGAGTTGGATCACATACTAGAATTCTCCATTTCAATAAAGCTCTCCCTATCCATGTTCAATTCCATAATTCCAGAAAAACATCATTAAATTGAGAATAGTTGTGATGATGACATTACTTCTATAATGAATCATTGGTGGCAAAGATTATTTATCAAAACAGACTGGAGATGAAATAACCTGGGTGACGCTGGAAACAGCAACCTTGCGATAATGCCCAAAATGAAAGCAGAAATTTAGTATGGTGACTAACATGATTAGCAACAATTTCTGCACATATAGACTTAAGAATCAACTTTCAAAAGTTCATTTCAGCATTATTTCTTTTCCAGTTTTGGAATATATATTCAATCTCAAATAAAGAAACTGTCATTGCTAAATTAGTGTCCACTGTAGTGCTACATACCTTACTGTATTGTCAGCTCTCTGGGCCTTGTGGTTTCTGAGAAAAAAATACTTGATCAGATGCTTGTATATGTCTTAAATTAAACTTTTCATTTTCATGCCACGAAGAATTCCCTGCCACATACTATGCCTCATTAAGACCGATTTCCTGCTTTGTCTTGCTAGTTTTGAGGAAGGTCGTAAATATACAAGAAAGACTCAAGTCATTTCACTTGAATATAATACAAATATGAGCACCATTACCAATATACATCATACAGATTGAAAACAAATTTCTAACATTGGTCAACTATTGATAACTATCGAAGAAGTAACTGAGCAAAAAATGCAATTCATTTTTCATTTCACGCAATCAAATAACTGTATCTCACTTGTCTGTGGGCTACTAGATAATTTTCACGTTGGTTTGAAAATGCAAATGAACTTAGATTTCATTTAATGTCCGCTCAAATGTTACTTTCTTGAAGTCACTTGCCCTGTGGCAAGCGTCTTTTAAATTTTTTCTGTAACCCCTGCAGATGAAAACAAAACAAGGTCCAGAACATAATTTGAAAGCAGACCAAGAATACAGCCCTAGCTTTGTGTACTGTGTGGGCAAACTAAGTCTTTATTCTACAACAATATTTCTGCACAATGTTATTGACAACCTTTTTCAGAATGACATTTCTGATTTATTGATTTTTTCATCCAGCCCTATGAGCCAACAACGGACAACTTGCCCAACCATAAGCTCTCTTGAGAGAGATCAGTTTTATGTCGCTTTTAGCAACATGCCAGCAATAGCACGACGGAGGACACCAGAAATGGGCTTCGCACATTGTACCCATATGGGAAATCAAGCCCTGGTCTTTAATATGATGAACAAAAGCTTTAGCAACTAGACTATCTACTGCCCCTAAACTCACTTGAACATTAGAAGTTGGGGGAGTAAGGAAGGACAACAACTTATGGAGAAACAACTTCACTATTGAGAGTGAGGTTTGGGTGTAGATTCTATTACCATTTTAACAGTAATTACTTGATCAGGGTGTCAGAAGCTGTACTCAAACATCACTCTCACAGCAAAAAAGAAGTTGTTCATCCACACATTCTTATCTTTCCTTGAATGTTATCTGTTCTGATACTTGGGACAAGGTCATAAATATGCCATTTTGATAACATAATGTTTTTTCACACTTATTCAGAAGATGAACAAAAAAGATGAGTTAGAATAATAAAAAATATGCCACTTCTTTGATAAAATTGATATTTCATGCTTATCCTGACTCATACTTTATGATCATCTCATGAGGCAGGATAGGTAAAGATATAAAAATGATCATTCAACTGTCATTTGAGGGTATATTTTCCTTTCCGTCATATCAACTCACCTTTGATCATCTTCACCACTAATGAGGGATAACTTACAGTCAAAAGCTTTTTTATACATCATGAATATTCCTACTAATGACGCATTTGACCTTTTGCTGAAGAAGTAAACAGAAAATATTTATGCAGCAAGTCTCTTCCTCAAGCTGAACATTGGGATTTCTAGATGAAATTGGATATTTCTACATCATTGCAAGTCATGGGAATTTCTCCTCATGTTAAAATTTTAATGGGATATTTTGTATTTCAATGGATAAAAATCCTCTTATAACCTAGCACTCGGCAATATACTAGCTGTATGGTGGCAGTCTGTACATATCTGAGTCTGGAGTCTGTTAAGACAATCCAGTGATCAAAAACATGAGCATCAAGCTATGCAATAGGGATACAACATGTGTGAACAAAGCCAGCAAGTCTGACCACTTGATCTCATTAGTAGTCTTTAACAACAAACATGGGTTACTGAAGATCAGTTTTAAACGGGATCTTTGGTGGTTGTGCCCCTAGATACTCTAAAGGTTGTGGTAAATCAAATAACGATTTTCATAGTCATGATAATATGGCAATATTCAACATTTCTTAAATGTTCTGTTCAACAGGGTAACACAAACATGAAACACTTGTTCAAACAAAACTCAGTGTTGGCTCAAGAAAGGGTTTTGGAGTGTTTTGTCTCATTAAATTCAGTGAGGACCCCCTCTATGTTGCATCTGCCCATCTATTTAACATTGGAGGGGGTCCAGAAACATTATTTTCATCAATTTGGACCCACTCAAAATTTCACTATTTGGTCCACAATGATTCCTGATCCGCTTACATTAATGTGCAACTTCCCGTTTCACTATCAGATTGACTAAAGACTTATGCAACATAAATGATGCCAGTCATTGATAAATGTGTGCCTCAGATGGAAAGGCGGTGCTTATCCATAAAAAATGAATGCTATCCCTTTATCAATATTTTTTGCATTTGAATGATTGAAAACCCAGATATGAGAATGGATAAGAGTGAAATCAAAGAGGAAAATGAACCAGGGGTCTTTCTCCAGATCTAGACCATTCACCAGAATGATGAAAATCACTAGGATGGGAATCTGTGGAAGTTTCATTCCTGAAATCCTGCATATGAGTGGGACTTCTATTACGACAACGAGTCAGGCATGTTTTTATGCCCCTTTTAGCATTATTCCAGGATTATATACTTCCAATCAAAAGCCTATACTTACTTAAACTCTCACTATCCATAATGTATGTATATATGGTTAAATCAAAGACTGATTTCTCCACTAACTTGGGGGAACCATCTGCAAACTGTATCAGTGTTGGCTCAAGAGAGGGTTTTGGAGTGTTTTCACTCATCAGATTCAGTGGGGACCCCTTTTATTTTACATCTGCCCATCTATTTAACATTGGAGGGGGTCCAGAAACATTATTTCCATCAATTTGGACCCACTCAAAATTTCACCCAAATCTAACACTGCTGTATGCAGATGAACTGCACAAGGATCATGCATCAAATTGATGAAAAGCATGTGCAAATATTGTGCATGTGAACAGCTGCATCTTGGTGTAAAGCTTTGTTAAGAATTCCGTAATTTTCATTAAATTTGATCATTTTATTGAACTTATGCCAACAACAATTTCAATGTTACAAATTTGTTTTGCAATACATCAGTTCATGTGTGAACAGGACCTTTAAACAGTATGGAATATTTAGCAAAATTTAGTTTAGAGCAGTTGCCTGAAGTAAGTGAAAGTGACTGTATTTACACTAGTCAGTCTAAATTTTTTATGGGAAGCATAACAAAAAGGAAAAGAGACATGGAGATCTTACACAGAACAAACACTGGTACCATTCATTTTGTTGGTTGGTTTGTTGGCCGCACTGCAATATTCTAGCTATGAGGTAGTGTCCTGTAAATAACCAAGTCTGGACAAGACAATCAAGTGATTAGAGGGCAAGTTTACACAAAAGTTATCCTATTTGTCTTCCACTTTCTCATCACGTGAAATGTTTGCCAAGTAGTTTCACAGCCCAAACAATACAGATACCACACACATTACCAGACGTAACTAACATAATTTTTGTGTCATATCAATACAAGGTTTCCACATTAACTGAGCGCATTATGTCCACAATGCACATATCACTGCATCTCTGAGAACTGGACTGTCTGGTCTACACTTGATTATTTACAGACTGCCATCATACAACTGAATATTGGAAAGAGTTCCGCCCGTACCCAAGTCATTTTACATAGAATATTTCCATCCTTCACAGTGTAATATTCCAACACTGAAATAAGTTCAATGATTGTTTTTCATACCTGTTCCGTTCTAGTCTACTGAAAGTATATTTAGGGTGAGGCATGCATGTCAGTTTTTAATTTTGGCTTCTGATTAAGGCGGAGGATATGGGCAGAACTCTTACCTTAATATTGCTAAGTGTTTGTGTTAAACTAAACTCACTCACTCATTATCAAACATAATCAGTCAGCAAATAGTAATAAAACCAATCCATTCCTTGTTGCCCAAAATGTAGGTCTTATGGGAGGTTACATGGTGTAGAGTAAGACAGTAATAAACTCAACTATAAACTGTCACCTATCTTAGGTAGTTTAAACATGGATTTTATCAGTATAAGATTCTTCTGTATGTGATATCTTGACATGCTTAGATGTTCTCATTCTACAATTTACAGTGACTACTTGCAAAATACGGTGAAACAAGTGACTGAACAGTGTCATGTCTCTGGGGACAATTGTCTCCAACAATAACGCCTCCTGAAGGAAAGATAGGTGGACAGAGCTAAGGGACCTTCTACGAGCATGTGCACTTTTCGATTTCGTCAGGTTTCAACGCTATCGATGCGTTTGCTTTCCACCAGAATCTGCACGTTTTAAGGTAAGTAAATACACTGGTTTTTGCATTAATATTTGTCTTTTATATGGTGCAACAGATCGACTTAACTACTCAAAGATTTAATGTAACGAGTACCTTGCAGTTCGCTTTCTATCCCGTGAACGAGATCGGATTCGTCTGCTGCCTTCACGTCGATTTCTAGAAACAGATCTTGAACGGGATCTTGATCTATGTTTCTTGTGTTTTACTCTATGCCTGTGTCTGGTTGGTGACCTGCTCCTAGTTCGGGATCGTCCCATTTTCTTTCCCAGACCCAGTTTCTCTAATCTGAAAATACCCAGTCTGCCTGCAAGAAATGACCCAAGATGGCGGCTACAACGAGACTCTGACGTCACGAAATTACATTGACTGATAACATTTTACACCAAAATAAATTCATCATTACGAAACATTTCATTATAAACGTAAAGGACTGTGTTGTATGTAACGACAGTTTATAATAGTACTTTAAGAAAGATAATGAAGTATCGCCTACGAATATAAACAATACTCATTAGACAATTATCCCTTAGAAGTGCCTTTTGAAACGATCAACGCTGCGAATACAATTTGTCAACAAAGGGGGGTAACTGGTATGGTGACGAATTCCAAGTTTAAAACACGTTTGTAAACGCATTTTGGACGTCGAATGTTCTTTATTTTTATCGCAGCAGTTCGTGACACAACGCTGGAATTTAGTTGTTGACAACACATGGTGAGCGGAGCGAGTTCGGATCCAAGCGTTCTCACTCAGAGGCATTCTTCACTTTTGTTAAAGGGGCACTGATGCGGAGCGAATAATGTTTCTCGCCAACGGTCTAATTACGAAACCAAGCTGCAAATTGGTCAGCACCCGCTCCCTCGACCGTGACGGACAAAGGGACTGGGCTCCTGTCCACATTAGCAGAATTTCTTCACCCTAAAAAGTGAGGAGGCCGGATGCTCATCACATGACGTTATTTAAAAATATCCATGGTATTCCTTGTCTGATCGTAACAAAATATCCCAGCATGTGTAGTTTTTTTTCGGATGCTTGGATGGTATAGTGACTGATTCAATTTGATCCTATTTCTGTGTTTTTAACCTCGATATTTAATCATGTTATGTGAAAATATGATATCTACATGCACGTAGTAAGCCATTTGTTTCAGTCCAAAAGATTGCAAAGCTTTACATTTAGATAGTTTTGATGGGTTTTTTTTGTTGGTTCAGCTGTGATAGTAAATATCATACATAAATTTTGGTAGCTGTGGTTGCTACCCCGGTTTATTATTTATGATAATAAAAACACACAGTTAATTTATATGAATTCGTAAACTACAAACGATGACTTTGCCTTTGGTAGAGAAATCTGAAAATTATCTTACGTAAAAAACCAAACTTATTACACCTATTTACCCAAGTACACAGCAAATGCCTGTATGTATTCCTTATATAACGAATTTCCGTTGGTATCCTCAAAACAGTTTCGGCCCATAAGTGTTTTCAGGGTGCATGCGACACAGAGATTACATCTTCCTTGCTGTAACTCGTGTTTGATGGTGTAAACCTACATGTGTTATTTGTCATCATTCACTGGATGGTCAGTTAATGACTTTATAGCAGGTATAATTAGTAGTAACACCACTTTGGTTACTCATCAAAGGTTCCCATTTGGCACTTCTCCTGTCCGGAGTAAATACTCAACATTATAAATTAAGGTCTGTAGTGGAAAATGTATTGTATGTTATGTAATATGTACATGTAAGTGATGTAAGAGGGTTAATCAGCTGAGTTACAAAAACAAACATCGATCAAAGGATTAACCGATAGCACACTGACTGATTAATTACTTTTATCTTCCACAGCGGATTTGTCAAAAGGCAGTGTGTGTAGATGTACAAATCTATACTGACTACACCCTGTCGTAAAGTGCAAGTGTAAAAACAACATCCTCCCTTCAAAGAATTAACCACCATTGCGTTGACTGATTGCTCATTATTGGTTAACTAAATTACTTAGAATAGTGGACATCATACAATTAGTTGCCAGGTGTGCTATCTTGGGAGACCAATGAGAGGTTTATCTGGTTTTCACCAACGAAAGACGTGAAACGATGTGTTACTTTTTCGCAAATGAGACAGTTGTAAGACACGCGACACAGAGCAGGATTATTTACCAGCTGCAGATGAATGGAATACGATTTCTTTTATGTGGATATTGATGGATACACTCCTGAACAAGGTAGTAGCCTGACAATGTTGCTATAAAATTAGTCTGTTTTACATTCATTATTTGCATTTTGGTTTAATTTATTTATTGTAGCATTCAGCAGAATCTGTATCACAGAAAACAGACACTAGATCGCGTATGTGTGTGAAATAGGATCCACATTGGCAATCTATACAATGAATAAATGTTGCTGTTATGTTAGAAATTTACTATGAGTATAAGCAGATCGTGTGTTCTTTTGTTAATTTTCAGAATCATACAAATATGACAATAAACTAATTAGGGTTATGAGGCAAAATATAGAGACGTACATTGGCTTCGTTTTTTTTCCGTCCTAGTAGTTTTTTACCATTTCTACCACTGGCACATGATTAACCTTCAAAGTGTTTCATTTGTTTTCATAATACATTTGTAATGAAGTAAAAAATGACTTCACCTCAGTTGATCTGTCTGTAATTAAACTATCAGTTGCGCCTACGGACTGCGCAGCAGAGGTCACGAACCAGTCACGAATTCTGGGATATCATCCGGGTACTCACGGGAGAAAAACAATAACAAAAGTTTACACCAGTCCACGGAAATTGCTCCGCATTAGTGCCCCTTTAAGTTTAAATAAAACAGAGTTATAGAGAATCACTGTGTGTGCCATCGCGATTTCAACCGGATACATGTATTTTCAACAAAACTTGTGAACGAACAAAATGTAACTTCCAGTTGTACGGAAGCCTATTAGGGCCACGCTCCGCTATTTTTCGGCATCTTGTATCTTGAAAATTCAACTTAGTATGTTGAAAATTCAACTTGCTATCTTTAAAGGGGCACTGATGCGGAGCGAATAATGTTTCTCGCCAACGGTCTAATGACGAAACCCAGCTGCAAATTGGTCAGCACCCGCTCCCTCGACCGTGACGGACAAAGGGACTGGGCTCCTGTCCACATTAGCAGAATTTCTTCACCCTAAAAAGTGCGGAGGCCGGATGCTCATCACATGACGTTATTTAAAAATATCCATGGTATTCCTTGTCTGATAGTAACAAAATATCCCAGCAGTGTAGTTTTTTCCCCCGGATACTTGGATAGTATAGTGACTGATCCAATTTGATCCTATTTCTGTGTTTTTAACCTCGATATTTAATCATGTTATGTGAAAATATGATGTCTACATGTACGTAGCAAGCCATTTGTTTCAGTCCGAAAGATTGAAAAGCTTTATATTTAGATAGTTTTGATGGTTTTTTAGTTGGTTCAGCTGTGATAGTAAATATCATACGTAAATTTTAGCAACTGTGGTAGCTACCCCGGTTTATTATTCATGGTAATAGAAACACACAGTTAATTTATATGAATTCGTAAACTAAAAACGATGACTTTGCCTTTGGTAGAGAAATCTGAAAATTATCTTACGTAAAAAATCCCAAACCTATTACACCTATTTACCCAAGTACACAGCAAATGCCTGTATGTATTCCTTATGTAACGAAGTTCTGTTGGTATCCTCAAAACAGTTTCGGCCCATAAGTGTTTTCAGGCTGCATGCGACATAGAGATTACATCTTCCTTGCCGTAACTCGCGTTTGATGGTGTAAACCTACACGTGTTATTGTCATCATTCTCTGGATGGTCAGTTAATGACTTTATAACAGGTATAATTAGTAGTAACACCACTTTGGTTACTCATCAAAGGTTCCCATTTGGCACTTCTCTTGTCTAGAGTAAATACTCAGCATTATGAATTAAGGTCTGTAGTGGCAAATGTATTGTATGTTATGTAATATGTGCATTTAAGTGATGCAAGAGAGTTAATCAGCTGAGTTACAAAAACAAACATCGATCAAAGGATTAACCGATAACACACTGATTGATTAATTACTTTTATCTTCTACAGCTGATTTATCAAAAGGCAGTGTGTGTAGATGTACTAATCTATACTGACTACACCCTGTCGTAAAGTGCGAGTGTAAAAACAACATCCTCCCTTCAAAGAATTAACCACCATTGCGTTGATTGATTGCTCATTATTGGTTAACTAAATTACTTAGAATGGCGGACATCATACATTTAGTTGCCAAGTGTGCTATCTTGGGTGACCAATGAGAGGTTTATCAGGTTTTCACCAATGTGTTACTTTTTCGCAAATTAGACTGTTGTAAGACACACGACACAGAGCAGGATTATTTACCAGCCGCAGATGAATGGAATATCGTTCTTTTATGTGGATATTGATGGATACATTCCTGAACAAGGTAGTAGCCTGGCATTGTTCTATAAAATTAGTCTGTTTTACATTCATTATTTGCATTTTGTTTTAATTTATTTGTTGTAGCATTCAGCAGAATCTATTTCACAGAAAACACACACTAGATCGCGTATGTGTGTCAAATAGGATCCACATTGGCAATCTATACAATGTATAAATGTTGCTGTGATGTTAGAAAAAGCAGACTGTGTGTTCTTTCATTAAATTTCAAAATCATATAAATATAACTATAAACTAATTAGGGTTATGAGACAAAATTTAGAGACGAAAATTGGCTTCGTTATTTTCCCGTCCTAATAGTTGTTTACCATTTCAACCACTGGCACATGATTAACCTTCAAAGTGTTTCATTTGTTTTCATAATACCTTTGTAATGAAGTAAAATTACTTGACCTTGATCTGTCTATAATTAAACTGTCAGTTGCGCATACGGACTGCGCAGCAGAGGTTACGAACCAGTCACGAATTCTAGGATATCATCCGGGTACTCTCGGGTGAAAAACAATAACAAACGTTTACACCAGTCCACGGAAATCGCTCCGCATCAGTGCCCCTTTAAAATTCAACATAGTATTTTGAAAATTCAACATCCTATCTTGAAAATTCAACATTCTATCTTGAAAGTTCAACTTAGTATCTTGAAAATTCAACATCCCATCTTGAAAATTCAACTTAACTTTGTTGAATATTCAAGTAAATATCTTGAATCTTCAACTCGGTATCTTGAAGATTCAACATAGTTTCTTGAAAATTCAACACCTCATCTTGAAAATTCACCTAAGTATCTTGAAAATTCAACCTACCTTTATTGAATAATCAAGTACGAATATTGAACCTTCAACTTAGTACCTTGGAAATTCAACATAGTATCTTGAAAGTTCAAGATAATTAGTATTTAAGTGAAATGTTCTATGTTCACCGTATGCATTTCAATCTTTCCTTTACATGAACTGTGCCGAACTTGCCGATGACATTGGCCCAAAGCAGCGATAGTATCATCTTCGTGCATTTTTCCTTGGGATTATCTAACGCCGAGATTTTATGCTTTCTTGCACAGTATCATGGCATGACGATAAGTATAAGGACATTGAAAAGGATTTTGTCCAAATGCAAACTTATTTTATGCAGAAAGCCGGTACTGAATAAGGACTTGGTTTATCGTGTTGGTAGACAATGCCACGTGGGTGTTGTTGGATCAATGGCATCACAACAGGTCACAAAAATCTACCAAGTATCGTTGAGCATTCTGGTTACCATGAGTGATTCGATGAGTCCCGTTTTGACATTACCGCAGATCTCCCTCCACACCATCACGCTACCGGTTTGGAACGGTCGGACGTAAGGGACGCAATTCGGCGCTAAACGTTCAAGTACTCGTCTGTAACCAAATATTAATAATCAAATCACTAGTGTATGCCAAAAACGCATGGGAAAGAGTGAGTCATAGAGGAGAAAAGATAGGCCTTCAGTCGTGACTGGAAATTTGTCAGAGAATCAGAGTCTTTGATGTGGACTGGCAGTGAATTCCGTAGTCTTGGATCTTCAATTTATTAAAGAATGATTGTTTACAAATTGAAGAACGTCGGAAAGTTGGAACAGTATGTGGGAGCTGGTTCTGAGATCGAAGAGTTCTATCTGGTGTGTATACAGTGATCAAGTCAGTGAGGTAGGATGGGACTTGGTTGTGGAGGAATGGGGAGCCAATGAAGTGATTTTAGGATTGGAGTAATGTGACTAACTAAATAATCCGAACAGCCGTATTCTGTATTTCCTGCAGTCTTTGAAGTTGAACATTGTTCAGACCTAAAAGCATTTCGTTGATATACCACCCTGAAGGAAATGTACATCCTTGTAGAGATCTGTCTTCAGCCATAGGCCAAGATCCTTCACAAGAAGAGGTAAAGCAATATGGGAGGAACCAACATAATGTTTCTATTTGTAATAATCTTTAACTGTTGTGATTTACGAACAGGAAATACTTCGGTTTTATCATCTTTCAGTTGCACAATTCTGCTTGTCATCCATGCTTTTTTTTCTGTGTCGTGCAGTTTTCAGTGTTCTTGAAAGTAGCTGTCGCTGCAGTATCTGAAGTGAAGGTTCCGAGAGGCGTGATTATCATCAGCACAGGAAGTGTGGGTGGTATTGAAGGAACTGATGATGCCAAAAGTGGATTCCTATATTATTATAATAGAATATTTATATAGCGCACATATCCAGGCAACTAGTGCTAGTTCGAGACACTGAGATATATTTTCCTCGATCATTTATATGAACGCTATTGAGAGTGACGATATTCGACCTTGACCTTCGCCAGTTCTACCAGCCGCGACTTTTTTCAGTGCTCAATGTCACATACCAAAGTAACCACAACAGAAGAATAGTTTGTTTTGCAAAACTTTATTCCTCCCCTTAAGATACAAGTAACCCCAATACCTATACTAAACTAATTCTACAGGTGCAAATACAACTAACTAATCTAATTACCTAACCTAGCTACATATACAGTTCTGTCTACCACTTATATTGCTAAAGTTCTAATAATACTACTACTACTACTAACTACACTAAAATCCTAATACCCTCACTAATATAGATAATGATTACATATAATCCCAATCAGAAACTAAACAATTGAACTAAATAACAATAAAGGAATTTGCCACTCAGAGAGAACACTTTCTCTTTACAATGTAATCAGAATGTCAGTGCACTTTGGTTCCACTTGGTGACGTCATGGTATTTGTGTGGTATCCCTCACACCCAGGCGATGGTTTCCCTCACGGAGTTTAAGGGGCCTGTGTAATGGTTGATGGCTGTGCCATCCACATCTCACATTACTAGGAGATACATGCTCCTTGTACAACAGGGAAGACTCTTGTCTGTCTCCTTACAGGCGGAGATAATACCCCTCTCCTTACTTTAAGGATAACCGGCCAGTTCCGGGACACTACAATACAATATAAGTAACTACAGTTACTCAGTAAGACATGTGTCAATGTCTTATACTTTATGCATGTACTTTACTCCGATTTACATATTTGAAAGTGGAACAGTTTTTGTGGAACGATAACATTCAAATTTTGAATGGCTTTGTGGCTATATAGTGTTACAATATGCACATATATCTAGAAATACTACATCAGTAAAACAATTTCTTGCTACATCTACTCAATCAATAAATACAAAAGTAATAATGATAATAAAAACTTACGCCAGCCAGCGTGAGATGCAATCCCATACAAAAGTTGAACCCATACAGGTGAACACAGTGGTGATTCTGGCTGACTGTGCAGATTACTACCCTTCCTCACTATTTATATTGACCTCCCATACCCAAGCTACTCAACACCTCTCTATTGTTTACAAATTAACACCCCAGCTCTCTGGCCATACCTGGTCACGCTTCCCTGAACATAACCCTGTTCCCATAGTATTACCGAACATAATCTAACAACAACTCCCAACAATATATAACACACTCTAACAATACCATACTACATCTATTTACAGTACCATAAACTAATTATATAAACGAAATCATCTGTGATCTTGACATCACTCCCCTCTTCAAGTAATTGTACACAAGTACAATTATATATTACACTCAAGATCACATTTAAGTTTGTTTTAATGCATAAATATCATAAAACACAATTGTCTAAATGTACAATAGCACAGTAATACATAAGAAATAACTGCTGACAAATAATCTGGATATGCAGAGAGTACATTATTTACACACTGCCATACACATAGTATGACTAGGGTGAACACCGGCTCAAGAGATCAGCCCCAACATTCTCACTTCCTTTGATTGCACGAATTAGAAATCTGTAGGGTTGCAAAGTCAGGGCCCACCTCATCACTCGTCCATTGGTCATTTTTGCCTTGGTCATCCATATTAAGGGCTGATGGTCAGTCTCTAAAATAAATTCTCTCCCATACAGATATCTTTCTAACTTCTGTATTGCCCACACAATAGCCAAACACTCTTTTTCTATTGTAGAATACGCTCTCTCACGATCTACTAACTTCCGACTCACAAACAATATTGGAAATCGCTCACCTTCCTGTTCTTGTAGCAGTACAGCTCCGATTCCAACGTCAGAAGCGTCTGTTCTTACCAAGAATGGTTTCTTCAAGTCGGGTAGTTTCAAGATAGGAAAACTTGACATATGGGTTCTTAACGTAGTGAAAGCTAATTCCTGGCTTTCTGTCCATATTACCTTGTTTGGCTTTCCTTTCTTTGTGAGATCAGTTAGCGGAACTGCTATGGCTGCATAGTTTGGGATAAATTTCCGGTAGTACCCGGTCAGTCCCAACAACGCTCTCACTTGTTTCTTGGTTTGAGGTCGCTCCACATTTAGGATCTTTTCTACATTCTTACCTTCTGGTCGAATTAGACCACTACCCACCTTGTGCCCTAAAAAGTCCAGATGTTTATATCCCACTTTTACCTTTGAAGGTCGAGCTGTAAGATGGAATTGTCTTAACCTCGTAAATATTGCTCTCAGACTTACCATGTGGTGTGACCAGTTCTCAGTTCCTTCTATGATGTCGTCTATGAAGTTGTCTGTATTTGGTATGTTGTGCAATACTTGTCTCATCAGTCGGGAAAATACTGCAGGTGCATTAACTACTCCAAATGGCATCACCTTCCATTGGTATAATCCATCAGGAGTTATAAATGCTGTCAGTTCTTTGCTACTCTCTTCCATTGGAATCTGCCAATATGCTTTGCTTACATCAATTTTGGTAAGATATTTACAGTTCCGTAACCGTGCAAAGATGGAATCAGCTAATGGAATTGGTTCGGCATCAAATACGGTCACCTGATTCAGTTTGCGAAAATCGGTACAAAATCTGTAAGTCGAGTCAGGCTTCTTCACAAGTACAATGGGGGATGCATATGGTGACTGAGAAGGTTCTATCACCCCCATGTCTAACATTAGCTGTATCTCCTTAGCTACAACATCTCTCATATGATGAGGAAGTGGATAGGGCTTGGATCGTATAGGCTCATTACATGTCAGCTTGATCTTATATTCCATACAATCTACCTTCCCTGGTAAATCACTCAGTACATCTTTGAATTCACTTATGAGCTCCTTCACCTCATTTTGTTGCTCCTCTGTCAAATCTTCAGAAATGTCTACATCCTGATACGTTTCCTTAGAAACTAAAGAAGGTGAAGCTATGTCTAACATACTCACCTCTTCAGCCTTGACATCCACCAGACCAGCACTGACATGCACAAGTTGAGCTATGCTGACGTCACATACAGCTGTGTCCTTGACCTCCTCTCTCTCAATGTACCTTTTCAGTAGATTGGCATGATAGGTTTTAATCTTGTTACCAACCTGTATTCTGTAATTGCCAATGCCAAAGGTATCCAGTATTTCATATGGCCCTTTCCAATGCAGCAACAGTTTGTTTGAATCAGTGGGCAACAGAATTAATACTTTATCACCAACCTTCATTTTTCTTGGCTTGGACTTCACATCAAAGAACTTTTTGTATTTACATGCTTTCTTTTGAAGTTCTTGCTGTGCTACGTGAATAGTCTCCTCAAGACGGTTTTGAAGATCTAGCACATACTCATATGTGGTTCTTACCTCTGGATTTGGTATATCTCTTGTCCAGATTTCCCTCAGAATCTGTACTGGTCCTCTCACAGTGCGTCCATATAAGAGTTCAAATGGGGCAAAACCCAAACTCTCTTGAGGTACCTCTCGGTAAGCAAATAACAAAGCAGGTACATACCTGTCCCAGTCATTTGGTCGTTCTGCACACATCCGTTTCAGCATCGTCTTCAAGGTTCCATTGAACTTCTCCACTAGGCCATTGCACATTGGATGATAAGGGGAAGTAGTAAGCTGATGTATGGACAATAGTCTACTTACCTCCTTCATCACGCCTGACGTGAACTGGGCTCCCATGTCTGTTAATATCTCCTTGGGGATACCAACCCTACTGAATATCTCGAACAGAGCTTCGGCAACATATTCCGTCTCTACTCTGGGTAAAGCTACTGCTTCTGGGTATCGTGTTGCATAATCAACCACCGTCAGTATATACCTATTACCCTTGTCTGTGACAGGATACAATGGACCAATCAAATCAACAGCTACCCTCTCAAATGGCACTTCAATTAATGGCATTTGTCCCAGTGGTATTTTCCTTACCTTTCCCTTCGGCATGGTACGTTGACAAATATCACAAGACTGAACATGTCTTCTGACATCACCAATTACTCCTGGCCAATAAAACTGTGAGATTACCCTATCTAGAGTCTTCTTGATTCCAAGATGTCCACCCATCAGTGCTTCATGACATACCTTCATTACCTGTGTGCGCAATCCAACCGGTACTACTGCCTGTACAACTTGTTTACCATTGTCCATTTTATTGGAAGTATGCTTCCTATACAGCATATCATTCTCCACAAAGTAAGAGGAAGTACTATGTCGGGTCTCCCTAATCTTACCTTCTTCCACTAATTTTCTTATTTTGTTCAGACTTGAATCCTGATGTTGTAGGGATACGAACTCACCTCGACTCAGTGTCAACCCAACAGGTTCCAATGTCTTCAAGGGTTCCATGCCTACTTGGCGTACTCTTCTCTGGCTCCTTGTCTCTACAGCACCTACTGTTTTAATGTCCTGCTTATCCCACATCAAGTCTGGATCTCCTGGCTCTCTAACTCCGGGAATATTGCCTAATATTAAGTCACAGATTGGTGTGTCCATACATGCTGCTCTCACCATACCCGTGTAAAAGGGCGTATTTACAGTAATCCATGCTACCGGAAGTGTCAAGATCCTGCTATCTGCTAATTTACAAGATTGTGTTTCTGAAGTCAAACATGCATCTTTTACCATTGACCTCCTCACTATTACACCGTTACATCCCGTGTCTCTAAGCACATCTACTGGAGTGTCGTTTACCTTTCCCTGATAAAATGGCATGCGGTGATCTTTGGTAAGCACACTCCCTGAGGCTACATCTGCTTTAGTAACCTCCTCTGAAGTTGCTGCATCACCATCTAGAACTTCATGTATGCAGGGCTCTACTTTTGTGTTATCTGGATGTATTAGAGACATGTTTGTGTTGTCTTCACTCACCTGGATACTTGCCACTTTAAACTTGGGTTTCTTGCACTGTGCTGCCAAATGCCCAGTTTGATTGCAGTTGTAACATGTCCTTTCCTTAATAGGAACAAATTGTTTGGAACAAGTACCATGTTTACCTGATGCGCTACCCTCGACTATTTTCCCTTTGGAAACCTGCTTGTCAGTTTGACCTGGAATAACTGGTCTATTGTATCTTCCATGACTCGTACCTCTAGCTTCTATAAATTGCTCTGCTAGTCTAGCCATTTCCATCGCGTCTTTTGGCTTTCTCTCTCTCAAGAATATACCCAGATCCCTTCCAGTCACATTCAAAATCTGTTCACGCAGCAGCAAATCTCTCACACCTTCGAACGTCTTTTGTGTACCACTTAGTTCAATCCATCTGTTGAAATAGTTCTCAATTCTAACTACAAATTGTGTGAAAATCTCACCTGTTTCAGTTTTAGCAGTCCTAAATTTCTGATGGAATCCATCCTCAGTCATTTCATAGCGTTTAAGTAATGCAGTTTTAACTGCATTGTAATTTTCAGCCTCAAAGGCATTTAACGGGGAGTATACTTCTAAAGCCTTACCTTTCAGCAGAGTACACAGGTAAGCTGCCCAATGGGACGGGTCCCAGCCTTGCGCTGTAGCTACACGTTCAAACCTTTGCAGATATGCATCAATATTGTCATTGTGGTCGTCAAATGGAGGCATTTTAGGCATCTTGGGAATGGCTGCCGATCTATTCTCTCCTACCTGCCCTTCTTGATTTCCTGCCGCACTCTTTTCTAACTTGGCTAGTTCTATTCTTTCATTTGACTGTATTTTACACTTTTCTTTCTCCAATTCTAATCGTTCTCTCTCTCGTTCCCATTCTAACCTTTCTTTCTCCTTTCTTTCCTCCAGTTCTAACTTTTTAATCTCCCGCTCCCTAGCTCTTTCCTCCCGTTCGAGCCTGTCCTTTTCTTTCTCATTCTCCAACTCCATTTGCTCTTTCACAAACACTCTCAAATCATCTTTCTCATACCCTAAACTCTGACCCAGTTTGATAAGTTTGTCAATGTCCATAATTGTCTGTATGAGGGCAAAGCAGGGTACACAAAAAGTCAAACTGTCTGGAATAAATAGGGATCCTACCAAGAATAAAACCGGAGGTGATTTCCCATATATCCCAATGTTCAAAATGTTCACGACGAACCAATGGCCTTAACTGACCAATAACCACAATACACCCTCCACCCTTGAATTCCAAATCATACACTCAAGGACGCAGAAGTGGTGCCGTATGTTCTAACCCTTCTTTATGGACACAAAGATTCTGCAGCGATATACAATCAACAACGCTACATCAAATGCGCTACAGAACACAACTAGGGTTCCCTTTGATAGTGACAAATAATCTAATTATCCCACCGCTGCCACCAAAATGTCACATACCAAAGTAACCACAACAGAAGAATAGTTTGTTTTGCAAAACTTTATTCCTCCCCTTAAGATATAAGTAACCCCAATACCTATACTAAACTAATTCTACAGGTGCAAATACAACTAACTAATCTAATTACCTAACCTAGCTACATATACAGTTCTGTCTACCACTTATATTGCTAAAGTTCTAATAATACTACTACTACTACTAACTACACTAAAATCCTAATACCCTCACTAATATAGATAATGATTACATATAATCCCAATCAGAAACTAAACAATTGAACTAAATAACAATAAAGGAATTTGCCACTCAGAGAGAACACTTTCTCTTTACAATGTAATCAGAATGTCAGTGCACTTTGGTTCCACTTGGTGACGTCATGGTATTTGTGTGGTATCCCTCACACCCAGGCGATGGTTTCCCTCACGGAGTTTAAGGGGCCTGTGTAATGGTTGATGGCTGTGCCATCCACATCTCACATTACTAGGAGATACATGCTCCTTGTACAACAGGGAAGACTCTTGTCTGTCTCCTTACAGGCGGAGATAATACCCCTCTCCTTACTTTAAGGATAACCGGCCAGTTCCGGGACACTACAATACAATATAAGTAACTACAGTTACTCAGTAAGACATGTGTCAATGTCTTATACTTTATGCATGTACTTTACTCCGATTTACATATTTGAAAGTGGAACAGTTTTTGTGGAACGATAACATTCAAATTTTGAATGGCTTTGTGGCTATATAGTGTTACAATATGCACATATATCTAGAAATACTACATCAGTAAAACAATTTCTTGCTACATCTACTCAATCAATAAATACAAAAGTAATAATGATAATAAAAACTTACGCCAGCCAGCGTGAGATGCAATCCCATACAAAAGTTGAACCCATACAGGTGAACACAGTGGTGATTCTGGCTGACTGTGCAGATTACTACCCTTCCTCACTATTTATATTGACCTCCCATACCCAAGCTACTCAACACCTCTCTATTGTTTACAAATTAACACCCCAGCTCTCTGGCCATACCTGGTCACGCTTCCCTGAACATAACCCTGTTCCCATAGTATTACCGAACATAATCTAACAACAACTCCCAACAATATATAACACACTCTAACAATACCATACTACATCTATTTACAGTACCATAAACTAATTATATAAACGAAATCATCTGTGATCTTGACATCACTCCCCTCTTCAAGTAATTGTACACAAGTACAATTATATATTACACTCAAGATCACATTTAAGTTTGTTTTAATGCATAAATATCATAAAACACAATTGTCTAAATGTACAATAGCACAGTAATACATAAGAAATAACTGCTGACAAATAATCTGGATATGCAGAGAGTACATTATTTACACACTGCCATACACATAGTATGACTAGGGTGAACACCGGCTCAAGAGATCAGCCCCAACATTCTCACTTCCTTTGATTGCACGAATTAGAAATCTGTAGGGTTGCAAAGTCAGGGCCCACCTCATCACTCGTCCATTGGTCATTTTTGCCTTGGTCATCCATATTAAGGGCTGATGGTCAGTCTCTAAAATAAATTCTCTCCCATACAGATATCTTTCTAACTTCTGTATTGCCCACACAATAGCCAAACACTCTTTTTCTATTGTAGAATACGCTCTCTCACGATCTACTAACTTCCGACTCACAAACAATATTGGAAATCGCTCACCTTCCTGTTCTTGTAGCAGTACAGCTCCGATTCCAACGTCAGAAGCGTCTGTTCTTACCAAGAATGGTTTCTTCAAGTCGGGTAGTTTCAAGATAGGAAAACTTGACATATGGGTTCTTAACGTAGTGAAAGCTAATTCCTGGCTTTCTGTCCATATTACCTTGTTTGGCTTTCCTTTCTTTGTGAGATCAGTTAGCGGAACTGCTATGGCTGCATAGTTTGGGATAAATTTCCGGTAGTACCCGGTCAGTCCCAACAACGCTCTCACTTGTTTCTTGGTTTGAGGTCGCTCCACATTTAGGATCTTTTCTACATTCTTACCTTCTGGTCGAATTAGACCACTACCCACCTTGTGCCCTAAAAAGTCCAGATGTTTATATCCCACTTTTACCTTTGAAGGTCGAGCTGTAAGATGGAATTGTCTTAACCTCGTAAATATTGCTCTCAGACTTACCATGTGGTGTGACCAGTTCTCAGTTCCTTCTATGATGTCGTCTATGAAGTTGTCTGTATTTGGTATGTTGTGCAATACTTGTCTCATCAGTCGGGAAAATACTGCAGGTGCATTAACTACTCCAAATGGCATCACCTTCCATTGGTATAATCCATCAGGAGTTATAAATGCTGTCAGTTCTTTGCTACTCTCTTCCATTGGAATCTGCCAATATGCTTTGCTTACATCAATTTTGGTAAGATATTTACAGTTCCGTAACCGTGCAAAGATGGAATCAGCTAATGGAATTGGTTCGGCATCAAATACGGTCACCTGATTCAGTTTGCGAAAATCGGTACAAAATCTGTAAGTCGAGTCAGGCTTCTTCACAAGTACAATGGGGGATGCATATGGTGACTGAGAAGGTTCTATCACCCCCATGTCTAACATTAGCTGTATCTCCTTAGCTACAACATCTCTCATATGATGAGGAAGTGGATAGGGCTTGGATCGTATAGGCTCATTACATGTCAGCTTGATCTTATATTCCATACAATCTACCTTCCCTGGTAAATCACTCAGTACATCTTTGAATTCACTTATGAGCTCCTTCACCTCATTTTGTTGCTCCTCTGTCAAATCTTCAGAAATGTCTACATCCTGATACGTTTCCTTAGAAACTAAAGAAGGTGAAGCTATGTCTAACATACTCACCTCTTCAGCCTTGACATCCACCAGACCAGCACTGACATGCACAAGTTGAGCTATGCTGACGTCACATACAGCTGTGTCCTTGACCTCCTCTCTCTCAATGTACCTTTTCAGTAGATTGGCATGATAGGTTTTAATCTTGTTACCAACCTGTATTCTGTAATTGCCAATGCCAAAGGTATCCAGTATTTCATATGGCCCTTTCCACTGCAGCAACAGTTTGTTTGAATCAGTGGGCAACAGAATTAATACTTTATCACCAACCTTCATTTTTCTTGGCTTGGACTTCACATCAAAGAACTTTTTGTATTTACATGCTTTCTTTTGAAGTTCTTGCTGTGCTACGTGAATAGTCTCCTCAAGACGGTTTTGAAGATCTAGCACATACTCATATGTGGTTCTTACCTCTGGATTTGGTATATCTCTTGTCCAGATTTCCCTCAGAATCTGTACTGGTCCTCTCACAGTGCGTCCATATAAGAGTTCAAATGGGGCAAAACCCAAACTCTCTTGAGGTACCTCTCGGTAAGCAAATAACAAAGCAGGTACATACCTGTCCCAGTCATTTGGTCGTTCTGCACACATCCGTTTCAGCATCGTCTTCAAGGTTCCATTGAACTTCTCCACTAGGCCATTGCACATTGGATGATAAGGGGAAGTAGTAAGCTGATGTATGGACAATAGTCTACTTACCTCCTTCATCACGCCTGACGTGAACTGGGCTCCCATGTCTGTTAATATCTCCTTGGGGATACCAACCCTACTGAATATCTCGAACAGAGCTTCGGCAACATATTCCGTCTCTACTCTGGGTAAAGCTACTGCTTCTGGGTATCGTGTTGCATAATCAACCACCGTCAGTATATACCTATTACCCTTGTCTGTGACAGGATACAATGGACCAATCAAATCAACAGCTACCCTCTCAAATGGCACTTCAATTAATGGCATTTGTCCCAGTGGTATTTTCCTTACCTTTCCCTTCGGCATGGTACGTTGACAAATATCACAAGACTGAACATGTCTTCTGACATCACCAATTACTCCTGGCCAATAAAACTGTGAGATTACCCTATCTAGAGTCTTCTTGATTCCAAGATGTCCACCCATCAGTGCTTCATGACATACCTTCATTACCTGTGTGCGCAATCCAACCGGTACTACTGCCTGTACAACTTGTTTACCATTGTCCATTTTATTGGAAGTATGCTTCCTATACAGCATATCATTCTCCACAAAGTAAGAGGAAGTACTATGTCGGGTCTCCCTAATCTTACCTTCTTCCACTAATTTTCTTATTTTGTTCAGACTTGAATCCTGATGTTGTAGGGATACGAACTCACCTCGACTCAGTGTCAACCCAACAGGTTCCAATGTCTTCAAGGGTTCCATGCCTACTTGGCGTACTCTTCTCTGGCTCCTTGTCTCTACAGCACCTACTGTTTTAATGTCCTGCTTATCCCACATCAAGTCTGGATCTCCTGGCTCTCTAACTCCGGGAATATTGCCTAATATTAAGTCACAGATTGGTGTGTCCATACATGCTGCTCTCACCATACCCGTGTAAAAGGGCGTATTTACAGTAATCCATGCTACCGGAAGTGTCAAGATCCTGCTATCTGCTAATTTACAAGATTGTGTTTCTGAAGTCAAACATGCATCTTTTACCATTGACCTCCTCACTATTACACCGTTACATCCCGTGTCTCTAAGCACATCTACTGGAGTGTCGTTTACCTTTCCCTGATAAAATGGCATGCGGTGATCTTTGGTAAGCACACTCCCTGAGGCTACATCTGCTTTAGTAACCTCCTCTGAAGTTGCTGCATCACCATCTAGAACTTCATGTATGCAGGGCTCTACTTTTGTGTTATCTGGATGTATTAGAGACATGTTTGTGTTGTCTTCACTCACCTGGATACTTGCCACTTTAAACTTGGGTTTCTTGCACTGTGCTGCCAAATGCCCAGTTTGATTGCAGTTGTAACATGTCCTTTCCTTAATAGGAACAAATTGTTTGGAACAAGTACCATGTTTACCTGATGCGCTACCCTCGACTATTTTCCCTTTGGAAACCTGCTTGTCAGTTTGACCTGGAATAACTGGTCTATTGTATCTTCCATGACTCGTACCTCTAGCTTCTATAAATTGCTCTGCTAGTCTAGCCATTTCCATCGCGTCTTTTGGCTTTCTCTCTCTCAAGAATATACCCAGATCCCTTCCAGTCACATTCAAAATCTGTTCACGCAGCAGCAAATCTCTCACACCTTCGAACGTCTTTTGTGTACCACTTAGTTCAATCCATCTGTTGAAATAGTTCTCAATTCTAACTACAAATTGTGTGAAAATCTCACCTGTTTCAGTTTTAGCAGTCCTAAATTTCTGATGGAATCCATCCTCAGTCATTTCATAGCGTTTAAGTAATGCAGTTTTAACTGCATTGTAATTTTCAGCCTCAAAGGCATTTAACCGGGAGTATACTTCTAAAGCCTTACCTTTCAGCAGAGTACACAGGTAAGCTGCCCAATGGGACGGGTCCCAGCCTTGCGCTGTAGCTACACGTTCAAACCTTTGCAGATATGCATCAATATTGTCATTGTGGTCGTCAAATGGAGGCATTTTAGGCATCTTGGGAATGGCTGCCGATCTATTCTCTCCTACCTGCCCTTCTTGATTTCCTGCCGCACTCTTTTCTAACTTGGCTAGTTCTATTCTTTCATTTGACTGTATTTTACACTTTTCTTTCTCCAATTCTAATCGTTCTCTCTCTCGTTCCCATTCTAACCTTTCTTTCTCCTTTCTTTCCTCCAGTTCTAACTTTTTAATCTCCCGCTCCCTAGCTCTTTCCTCCCGTTCGAGCCTGTCCTTTTCTTTCTCATTCTCCAACTCCATTTGCTCTTTCACAAACACTCTCAAATCATCTTTCTCATACCCTAAACTCTGACCCAGTTTGATAAGTTTGTCAATGTCCATAATTGTCTGTATGAGGGCAAAGCAGGGTACACAAAAAGTCAAACTGTCTGGAATAAATAGGGATCCTACCAAGAATAAAACCGGAGGTGATTTCCCATATATCCCAATGTTCAAAATGTTCACGACGAACCAATGGCCTTAACTGACCAATAACCACAATACACCCTCCACCCTTGAATTCCAAATCATACACTCAAGGACGCAGAAGTGGTGCCGTATGTTCTAACCCTTCTTTATGGACACAAAGATTCTGCAGCGATATACAATCAACAACGCTACATCAAATGCGCTACAGAACACAACTAGGGTTCCCTTTGATAGTGACAAATAATCTAATTATCCCACCGCTGCCACCAAAATGTCACATACCAAAGTAACCACAACAGAAGAATAGTTTGTTTTGCAAAACTTTATTCCTCCCCTTAAGATATAAGTAACCCCAATACCTATACTAAACTAATTCTACAGGTGCAAATACAACTAACTAATCTAATTACCTAACCTAGCTACATATACAGTTCTGTCTACCACTTATATTGCTAAAGTTCTAATAATACTACTACTACTACTAACTACACTAAAATCCTAATACCCTCACTAATATAGATAATGATTACATATAATCCCAATCAGAAACTAAACAATTGAACTAAATAACAATAAAGGAATTTGCCACTCAGAGAGAACACTTTCTCTTTACAATGTAATCAGAATGTCAGTGCACTTTGGTTCCACTTGGTGACGTCATGGTATTTGTGTGGTATCCCTCACACCCAGGCGATGGTTTCCCTCACGGAGTTTAAGGGGCCTGTGTAATGGTTGATGGCTGTGCCATCCACATCTCACATTACTAGGAGATACATGCTCCTTGTACAACAGGGAAGACTCTTGTCTGTCTCCTTACAGGCGGAGATAATACCCCTCTCCTTACTTTAAGGATAACCGGCCAGTTCCGGGACACTACAATACAATATAAGTAACTACAGTTACTCAGTAAGACATGTGTCAATGTCTTATACTTTATGCATGTACTTTACTCCGATTTACATATTTGAAAGTGGAACAGTTTTTGTGGAACGATAACATTCAAATTTTGAATGGCTTTGTGGCTATATAGTGTTACAATATGCACATATATCTAGAAATACTACATCAGTAAAACAATTTCTTGCTACATCTAATCAATCAATAAATACAAAAGTAATAATGATAATAAAAACTTACGCCAGCCAGCGTGAGATGCAATCCCATACAAAAGTTGAACCCATACAGGTGAACACAGTGGTGATTCTGGCTGACTGTGCAGATTACTACCCTTCCTCACTATTTATATTGACCTCCCATACCCAAGCTACTCAACACCTCTCTATTGTTTACAAATTAACACCCCAGCTCTCTGGCCATACCTGGTCACGCTTCCCTGAACATAACCCTGTTCCCATAGTATTACCGAACATAATCTAACAACAACTCCCAACAATATATAACACACTCTAACAATACCATACTACATCTATTTACAGTACCATAAACTAATTATATAAACGAAATCATCTGTGATCTTGACACTCAACAACGGGGTTCTAGTCGATGTTTTTTTTGCTGCATGTTGTAATTTCATCCTCGTTCTACTGATAACTCTTTATGGTTTTGTCACACAGATATACGCACATCCAATGTGTTGTGAAGGCTAAAGTTTTGTTCAAGTACAGTCCATTAATAAACTCTTCATAGGTTTTGACATTCAGCCATTGATTACAATCGCGTTATGCCATAAGTGTCAGTTGTGTTGATGTTAAGTTAAGGAGACACGAGACTGACTCTACTGCTTCGTATTTGGATGTACATGCATTTCATAGTGACAAACAACAACAACAACAACAACAGCAGCAGCAACAACAAAAATAATAATGAATAGAAAAAACACACACAAAACAAACAAAACGAAACAACAAAACAAACAAACAAACAAAAAACAAAACAACAACAACAACAACAACAACAACAACAAAACAAAAACAAAACCCAAAAAACTGGTGCCACCAGTGGGGCAGGAGACGTTTACTTTTCGCGAACACGTGGTACCATCACCTTTGTATAGTATTTCATAAACATGTCATCATAAAGCGCAAGGTGCCAATTACTGGATCTTCTTGTCCAGACTAGATTTGTTCACAACTGAATTACATCGTACAGCTGTAATACTGCTGAAACCAATATACTCACGATACTGTCATAATTCTACAATCGATTCTGCTTTTTGTAGAGATTTTTTTTTATGAATGTGGAAACAGTTTTGTCGCTTCTATTGTCCTGTTGTAAACAAACTGATCCAATTACGTTTAATGGTCCGATGGAAGTTCTACAATCACAAAGTTTCTGCCTTTGACTTAGAACTCTCTTGTAGTCTTCTATTGACTTGCGAAACTTTAGGATTCGACCAGGACATGGATGCTTGAGTATTCATCAACGACTAGTGGCGCTATTGATGAGGTGAATAAAGATCGTTTTCACAAAATTAATATTTATTACCTAGCGTCCTAGCGTCTAAGTTACAACAACGCGTACTGCATTTCTGCTTTATTTGTGTTGTTGTTTCTGAGGATATGTTTAGAATTACGACCACCAGACGCCAGACAAGACGTTGTGACATCACCCAGCTTCATTTTCTGTCAGTAATGGCTTTGAATGAATGGAAAGGTATTCTGATATGGTTTTCTGATTTGACTTATACTGTCTCTCTCTCTCTCTCTCTCTCTCTCTCTCTCTCTCTCTCTCTCGCTCTCTCTCTGACTTGAAGAACTACAAGAACAGGCTTGGATATGGTTATGTCATTAATCATTAACAGCACGTGGCGTTACTGATGAGGAAAATAATAATTTTTATTTTAAAATATTTATCATCTTGCGTCTAAAGCTAACACGCTCGGGCTCTAATGACTGAGCCTTTGTCACCGCAACACATTCTTTGACAAGCTGTGAGTTGAGGATGTCCTGCCTCGTTGTATTGTTGTGTGCAGTCCTCTACACCAGTGTTACAAGACTCCACGACATATATGTACACAGTGAGTATTGTAAATGTTCAAGGGCAATAGTGAGGGGGTAGCGAGCGTGTTTTACCTCGACAATATCTCAGCCCAGTAGCCCGTCTGGGCAACCCGTTTGCCGCGAGTTGTCAAAGGTTACGGGCAATGGTTTCAGAAGCAGTCTGCCCTTGCCCAACACGCTTTGTCCTTAGATATTATAGCATTGTGTAGCTTTTCAAGTAGGAGGTCATCGCAGAAGTTTTATGTATTTTTGAAAAAAAAACTTTAATCCTCGCAATGGCACGAGGGCCTGCGATGTGGACGCCCATGATGATGTCGACGACGGGGCGTCAGTTGACCTGTTGCCGACGTCCTTGAGAAAGTTGAGGGCCATTGAAACATGACTCAAATTTCAAGATGCATTTAGATCGTTTTGGTAGAGCCTGTTCACCTACTCCATACCTGTCAAATGTCATTTTGCAATGATTTCTCGCACACGCACGCACACGCTCACACACTCACGCACGCACACACATATACCCTCTCTCTCTCTCTCTCTCACAAACACACGCACATACATACAAATATGTAAAGATAATGTTTGGATATCACCAAAATGAAGAGTTCAGCGCTTGATCAATGTAGCCGGCATATGTTCCTTTTCCTCTACCAGGACCAATATTCTGGAACATCAAAGGGCCTAGTTTGTGACTTTGTGAACAATAGCACCCACACTATTATGCTCGGCTCTCCCCACGAGTTTCTTTCCAGGACACAATCATCTCCAAAACGCTCCCCGCGTCATCGCTACACTCTCACTCTGCCATCAGTCGTCGAGACGCAATACCGGCTTCCGTTGGAGAAGACTGCATTTCGCTACTTCCGCTGACGACAATTCCGATGATGAGTGACCCACAGGAGACGAGTGCGGTGATGTCGAACAGTGAGGATCGGACCCGGTATCGGCTGCGACATCTGACGTCTCTCTGCGTCAAAAGCCTCCGCACTGTGTCTTCGCTGATTGGTCTCTGATGATTGCCAATGGTTGACCGTGCAGTTTCCGTAGCCCTAGCAAAACGATTTTGCAGCTGATGATGGACAACCTGCCAATTATGCTTCAACGTTGTGACAGGCGGTCTAGCACTGTACGGACGGTCGACTGTGTTTCCAGTGGCTTGGACTCTTTGCTGCATTCGGTATATTGTTCGAGCATGAACAGAAAAGTGGTTCGCAGCATATCTTGCAGTCTGGCCAGCACTCAGTCTTCCTAAAGCTTGGTTCCTCTGTTACCTTCATAATCGTTTCATGTCGCTACTGTCGAACAGTGAATCACTCTGATTCGGTACTTGTTCGTTTACTCTTTTTAGAGGGATAACATACGCACAAAAAACCTCGTCCCATCATTACTTTTGTAACTGTGTTTGACGACGTGTTTTTTTTCTGTACCAAATACAGAATCTGAAACCAAATATTCTTGAAAATTGGCTACGTAGCAGGTCAACATGTAAAAAGTGAAAAATAATTAACATTCAGATGAAACATATCCGGCAAAAGTTTCGGTAGGGTGACGTTTCTTTTGCGGTTCAGTATATGTTTTTGTGTCTGTTTGGATACGGATATGTGTGGACTGATGCGTGCACTTGTGTTTGTCTTATTTATCTTCATATTTTCCTTGCAGGTAAAAGCGTTTCAAACGGAGAAGGTGCAAAACAGAGCAGTAGGTATACCCATGGCAGCGGTGTGGCTAGCCGTGCTCTTCATGCAGTTTATTCACACACTGGATCAACAACAGACCGAGGCAAAGAGGTCTGGTGGGAGGTGGACCTGAGGGGCTACTTCACCATCAGCAACATCACCCTCACAGCAGGAAATAAAAGTAGTCAGTGTTCACATCTGCTTCATACCATCGTAATAAAATACGTAGATTGGGGAAATAATAAAAAAAATCTCATTAATTCTATGTCAGTGTGCATTTCGACACCATTCACTATAGTTAAAAAGTGGTTACTCTTATTATTTATTTGAGGAGGCTCAATATGTTTGTTAAATTGGCACAACACTATACCAAAGAAAAATAGGCCGTTACCATGCAAGTGTGATACCAACCATGTACTGTTTACAGATACCTTCATGGAACAAGCATCCGTTGAGGTGACGGACAAGGATGTCAGCATCTGCTCTGATGTCCAGGTGGCGTGGTGTGGAACAGTAGCGACCCGTGTTGCTCCTCGTGAGAAGTTCACCTTCACATGCAATGCCACCTTCCCTGTCCGCTTTGTTCGGGTCACAAGACGATCCACAAATAGAACACGCCTCATGATCAGACTTGTTGACGTGCAAGGGGAAGTGGCAGTGAAGCCACATCGTGAGTAAACCAGGGAGTTCTACCGGATACAATAGGCCTTCAACAACCCATTCTCGCCATAAAAGGCAACTATGCTTGTCGTAAGAGGCGACTAACGGGATCGGGCGGTCAGGCTCGCTGACTTGGTTGACACATGTCATCGGTTCCCAGTTGCACAGATCGATGCTCATGTTGTTGATCACTGGATTGTCTGGTCCAGACTCGATTATTTACAGACCGCCGCCATATGGCTGAAATATTGCTGAGTGCAGCACAAAACTAAACCCACTCACTCACTCACTCACTCACTCACTCACTCACTGTAAGAGGTAACTGAGCCCCACGGAACCAATGCTGGTCCCATGAGACAATGAATGGACCTGATCGTCAGTGGCACACTGCTGGTCCTATGAGACCATTGAATGGATCTGGTCGTCAGTGGCAAACTGCTGGGCCTATCAGACCAGTGGATGGATCTGGTCGTCAGTGGCACACTGCTGGTCCTATGAGACCACTGAATGGATCTGATCTTCAGTGGCACACTGCTGGTCCTATGAGACCAGTGGATGTATCTGGTCGTCAGTGGCAAACTGCTGGGCCTATGAGACCACTAAATGGATCTGATCGTCAGTTACACATTGCTGGTCCTATGAGACCAGTGGATGGATCTGATCGTCAGTTGCAAGCTGCTGGTCCTGTGGGACCATTGAATGGATCTGGTTGTCAGTGGCACACTGGTGGTCCTATGAGACCAATGGATGGATCTGGTCGTCAGTGGCACACTGCTGGTCCTATGAGACCAGTGGATGGATCTGGTTGTCAGTGGCACACTACTGGTTCTATGAGACCAGTGAATGGATCTGGTTGTCAGTGGCACACTGCTGGTCCTATGAGACCAGTGGATGGATCTGATCTTCAGTGGCACATTGCTGGTCCTATGAGACCACTGAATGGATCTGGTTGTCAGTGACACACTGCTGGTCCTGTGAGACCAGTGGATGGATCTGATCTTCAGTGGCACACTGCTGGTCCTATGAGACCAGTGGATGAATCTGGTTGTCAGTGACACACTGCTGGTCCTATGAGACCAGTGGATGGATCTGGTTGTCAGTGGCAAACTGCTGGTCCTATGAGACCAGTGAATGGATCTGATCGTCAGTGGAACACTGCTGGTCCTATGAGACTAGTGGATGGATCTGGTTGTCAGTGGCACACTGTTGGTTCTATGAGACCACTGAATGGATCTGATCGTCAGTAGCAAACTGCTGGTCCTATGAGACCAGTGGATGGATCTGATCGTCAGTGGCAAATGGCTGGTCCTATGAGATCAGTGGATGGATCTGATCTTCAGTGGCACACTGCTGGCCCTATGAGACCACTTAATGGATCTGATCGTCAGTGACACATTGCTGGTCCTATGAGACCAGTGGATGGATCTGGTTGTCAGTGGCACACTGCTGTCCTATGAGACAATAAATGGATCTGATCTTCAGTGGAACACTGCTGGTCCTATGAAACCAGTGGATGGATCTGGTTGTCAGTGACACACTGCTGTCCTATGAGACCAGTGAATGGATCTGGTCGTCAGTGGAACACTGCTGTCCTATAAGACCAGTGGATGGATCTGGTTGTCAGTGGCACACTGCTGGTCCTATGAGACAATGAGTGGATCTGATCGTCAGTGGAACACTGCTGGTCCTATGAAACCAGTGGATGGATCTGATCGTCAGTGACACACTGCTGGTCCTATGAGACCATTGAATGGATCTGGTTGTCAGTGGCACACTGCTGGTTCTATGAGACCAGTGAATGGATCTGGTTGTCAGTGGCACACTGCTGGTCCTATGAGACCAGTGGATGGATCTGGTCGTCAGTGGAACACTGCTGGTCCTATGAGACTAGTGGATGGATCTGGTTGTCAGTGGCACACTGTTGGTTCTATGAGACCACTGAATGGATCTGATCGTCAGTAGCAAACTGCTGGTCCTATGAGACCAGTGGATGGATCTGATCGTCAGTGGCAAATGGCTGGTCCTATGAGATCAGTGGATGGATCTGATCTTCAGTGGCACACTGCTGGCCCTATGAGACCACTTAATGGATCTGATCGTCAGTGACACATTGCTGGTCCTATGCGACCAGTGGATGGATCTGGTTGTCAGTGGCACACTGCTGTCCTATGAGACAATAAATGGATCTGATCGTCAGTGGAACACTGCTGGTCCTATGAAACCAGTGGATGGATCTGGTTGTCAGTGACACACTGCTGTCCTATGAGACCAGTGAATGGATCTGGTTGTCAGTGGCACACTGCTGGTCCTATGAGACCAGTGGATGGATCTGATCTTCAGTGGCACATTGCTGGTCCTATGAGACCACTAATGGATCTGGGTGCCCGACGTTGGTCATATAAGCGACATGAAATGGTTTGCCTTGCAAGCTTGATTATCTACAGGTTATGAGGTTGGCGTTACGTAAAGACTTATCAGTAAACCCCTTCGAAATGTTCTCTAGACCTTTAGAAGTTACTAGGGTTGTTTGGGTCCAAGTTACCTTCGTTAGACAGGTTGAGCTTTTGCCCATAGAGATGTATCGGATGGTCTGCGATCTTGACTACGAGTCAAGTCATTTTCGCCCACAAAGATGTACTTGGTAGTCTGACTCTCAGACGTTGCAGATAGCGTGTCACGTGACGCAATGGCGTTGACCATTATAACGTCAATATAACGTTGAAGGAATCCCGTTCACACTAAAATTACTTTTCTACAGGTTCATACTACAAACCGTCCTGGAACAAGAAGGTGTCTATGCCGTTCCTGACCACGTCGGCAACGACAGCCGGCGCCTGTGGCATCGTTTGTCACAAACATCATTCATGCATCGACTTCAGCTACAGTGCAAACGCGTCGACCGATGAGAACTGTCTGCTCACCGACAAAGCCTTGCATCTTCATCACGTGAACGCCAATTCTTGGACAACCTACACCATTTACTGTATGTAAAATGTCTCAAACAGGGCTTTGCTCAGGATTGATAATATTTCAATACCATGTTTTGTGGCCAAGGTCGTTAGACGATGGCAAGCTGAACATATCCTGCCCCTTCCGTCACAAATACATGCTTAGACAAGTCAAATGCTCTCTCGCAAGAACAGATGAACATATCACAACTGAAGATAAATAATTTACTCGCTGATCATATTCTTACAGATGAGTAAACTTGTAAATATCCTCCACATATATGTCTGAAACCTGCGGGCTTGTTTAGTGTCAGGAACATTTAGGGCTGAGGGGTAGTCTTGTGGTCGAAGATGGACGATAGGGTAGCTTAGTGGGTTAAGGCATTCGCGGGTCACCCCTAAGACCCGGGTTCGATTCCCCACATGGCTTCAATGTATGAACTCCTCTTCTGGTGTCCACCGCCTTCATATTGCTGGAATATTGCTCAAGCATGCGCACAACTCAACTAACAGCAAACACATGTTCAAATAAATGCATTGGATGACTGGATTCTCGTTGAATGATATCCGAAGTATACCACAGGTCAATATTAACAATACAAATTTAGCTGTATCGACCAACCCAATATGCGTTCGCTGGTTGAAATTAAAGTACTGTTGTAAGTAGTTTTTAATTTAATCGAGTTTCCTGAAATTAGTAAAGTCACAAATCAATAGGTTTCTGGATTTTTTTTTCAAATCACACAAGTTGTCCACGAGACATCATCATCTATGCCATTTTCTGGAATCAATTATATAAATATTTATATACATAGTCATGTGACTATAACCTTCCTGCGCCTCACTCTAAGCCTGGGTTATCCGGGGTAAAAATACTCGTAGTTAAATCCCGAATACAGCGTCCAGTGAGCAACTTGGATACTAGGCGCTATATGAATGAATTTTTATTATGTTTTTCAGATAGAAAATAGTATGCAGCAGAGAGGGTTCGGGTGATCCTGGCACAGTCTGGTTCATCATCAGCCCACGGCCCTTGCCCCCGTTACACGCAGCCCAGACAGCGACTGGGACTTGTCCCAGGAAGCGCTGCCTAGTCGAACCCATCCAGAACTTTCAGGAGAATATGTAGACTCCCCAACACAGCCCCCAGATTATTATCATCACTATTATATTATAAATATAAATATTAATCTTATATATTATAAATAATAGCTTAAAAGTGTGTCAGTTATGGTATAATGACACAAAAAGCACAGCAAATGATACGTTCAACAGCACCATGTGAACAACATATGGCGATGCCGGTGTTACACCAGTATAATGTAGATCAGAGCTGACAGTCGGTCATCATTTGGAACTCACGTATTATCTCACATTGCCTTTTTGAAGTGTAACCGTATTAGCCAGTCTGATGTCTGCGAGTATCGAGTGTCGTTTGTATATCAAAGACTTTCCGATATTTGCCATTAAGATTCATATTGTATTCAATATATTTAACACGTTTTTCTTACATGATTTCTGAATCGATTTTATGACTTTCGCAGAAATTGCTAGATAATTTGCATGACTCAGTTTAAACAGAGATACTGAAATTACGGGCTCCATAATCATTTAAAAGAACATAGGCGTGGTCTAATTAATGCATGTTTGCTTTTTGATTAAAATCTATGAACTATGTGTTAATTAAAATATATGTGTGTAATTTTTGAAAAGTGTTTGTAATGTTTTTTGCCATTGTATCCCAATCGCATATCGATGCTCAACCTGTTGATCCCTGGTTTGGTTCGGACTGTAAATAATCGAGGTTTGACTAGACAATCAAGTGATCAACAGCATGTGCATCGATTTGCACGATTTTGCCACCATGACTACCCGATCCCGTTAGTCGTCTCTTACGACAAGCATAGTAGCCTTTTGTGGCAAGCATGGGCTGGTCAAGAGCAGCTACTCTACCCCAAATCTAAAAGGGGCTTAATACAGACAAACTTATTCCTCCAAAAATCATGAAATACGACAACTAATAGGTTACGTGTTCAGTGGAAGGGAGATAACTCCAGCTGGACCTGTGATGAAAACAGACATCAGCTGTGCAAACATTTACTGCCTCATGTTGATATATATTTTAAAACATTAAAATAACACAATGCACAGAATGTTTGTTTCATGTGAACAAACAGCGGTATTCCTGCTTCATCCTGTTCACTGTTAAAAGACGTGTATTGCAGTGGAGTGCTTGCACAAAGTCAGTAGAGGTTCAGAAATCCCATCGCCCGACGCCTGCAACAAGTCAGTTTCCATTTCAATCAAATACTAGTATCTTACTTGTCCGTGGGATACGAGATAATTTCCAGTTATGGTTTCTAACTGCAAAATAAACTTGGATTTCATTTCATATCTTCTCAAAATATAGACCATAGATTTCGCACTGATAATAAAGTAGAGTTATCTGTCTTTGCTATTTATCGCTTTAAATCAATAGAACAGTAAACACAACATCAAATACCATTGATTTATTCTTTCATAATTACATTGTCATGATTGAGCCAGTCATAAAATCAGGTCAAGTCAAGCCCTGATAGCGTCAGTGAGACTGACCACCCGATCGCCACTAGTCGCCTCTTACGACAAGCATGGATTTCAGAGGACCATTTCAAATTCGCATCTTCACTGGCGTTTGCAGAAGATAAATACTACTCTTTCGTTTGTTTTGTTTTCGCTTTGGAAAGTTCAATGCATTACAGGGAATTTCAACTGAAAGAATAATTGCCTACATATTCTGGTAAAATGTTTGGAGAGTCTTACTGTATCATATGAGTCGGAGAAGATAAGTAAAAAAAAGCACAAACATAAAGAGAGTCAAACTATCTATCGCGCCTTGCGTCCTTTTTTAAAAGTATGATCCAAATTGATAACTAGCTGAAGATCACAGTGCTCATCCTCAAGCCATTTTCACATTGTTTTAAAGATATCTGTATTACATTTAAAGATATCTGTATTACATTTAAAGATATCTGTATTACATTTAAAGATATCTGTATTACATTTAAAGATATCAATAATGACCTAAAGAAATATGTAAATGATTGAAGATGTCTCTAATCAATCAGTCTTTATATCAGTACGTAAAAGGCCGCAGGCCTGCAGTACATTTAGAGTTTACACGAGTAAATAGAAGTCATTTAGAAATTCTTCTCTGTAACAATACTTTGTTTTAGTCTCATAGCGAAGTAGATGTACATTGCCAGAATCTGTAATAGTGATGTGACAGTATCTGTTAATAGTGAAATTAATGCTCTTACACTTGGGTGCTTATGAAAGTATGGTTTTTGGTAGCTTGTTCGTAGAGTCGTATAAGGTACAAAACGTGACCTGGCATATATACAACCATGTGTTACTTCTTACACAGCCTTAACTCTGGAGATAAATATGATTCCAACTGGACGACACTTCAACATCTTGCTATGAGGTGGACTCTTGTAACTGTAGAAAGGGTTGTAGCAACCGTAGCGTATGGCAAGCTTTTTCCACTTTCTTTGAAGACTCAATTGAATCGAAGATATATTCAATTGAAGATATCTAGAACTGAGGTATGCTGTCTGCTCTTCATACTGATCAGAATCATCTAAACTTTCCCATGTGACTGTTGCCTGATGTACTTTCTGAGGTCTACGTCACCTGTTTCCGGTTCTTCTTTAACCCTTTTACTCAAAGTTGAAATGATAAGTACAATACATTTACTGATTCTCGGCTTTCTTTTGCCCACAAACTCTCTTTTGTAAAGGTCTAAAACTGCTCTTTTTCTGTGGGTCCCATTTTCACGTGATGGGATGGAGAAGTGCAAAGTGGAGCATACATTTCAAAATTGCGCTCTGATTTCCTGAAATGATTAAGGCAACAACACAGGCATTCTGAAAATACATGATGGCAAGTTATTGGTTTGGGTGATGCAGGAGTGTCCCGTCGTAACATTGGTGATTTGGTCTGTTAGTCCACTTAATCTTGTGCCCTACGAGGAACCACGTAGTCAAATGTGAAGGGAAGTGTCGTCCATGCCCTGGCAACACCGATGACCATGTTGAGTGAATGAGTGAGTTAAGTTTTACGCCACACTCAGCAATATTTCAGCTATATGGCGGCGGTCTGTGAACAATGGAGTTTGGACCAGACAATCCAGTCATCAACAACATTAGCATCGATCTGCACAACTGGGAACCGATGACATGTAGGTCAACCAAGTCAGCGAGCCTGACCACCCGATCCTGTTAGTCGCCTCTTACGATAAGCATAGTCACCTTTTCTGGCAAGCATGCGTTGCTGAAGGCCTATTCTACCCCGTGACCTTCACGGGTCGAGTGTGTATTTGAATAGAAACTGACGCCATTAATGTAGAATTGAGTTTCACTTCAATTGTTTATTTACTGTTACAAATACTGGCGTCAATTGAGGTATCCATGACGGATAGTAACAGAACTTTAGCCAATGACTTTTATCTTGACTGTCACAGTGGTTATTTTGAAATCTTAGGACGAACACTGAATGCTTCTATTCACGACCTTTGGGTAAAAATTAATTAACACATTAATTATCAATACAAGAATACAAGACCACGCCTAGAACATATTAATGGGTCACTCGCTAGTTGGCGAAGGAGAAATTGGATTTTGGTTGGGAAGATTGCCATTATCAAAATTCTAGCAATCTCTACGCTAGTACATATTTTCTCTACACCTCCTAACCCGCCAAACCTATTAATCGATGAACTCGCTAAAATAGTCTATAGAATTATATGGAATGATAAAAATGATGTGATATAAGGTCAACTATCACCAGAAGTTACGAAGATGGGTCTAAGAATGATTGGCATTGAATATTCCATCAATGCTTTGAAGTTGTCATCATCGAAATGTCACTTAAGGAAAACGCCAAGCTTTAGTAACACCATTTCCATAAATTTTATACATTCACTTGACTCTAATGCTGTTGATTGCCTATCTGCCAACGACAATCCATTTTGGATATGTTTATCTGCTTTGAGAGTACTTTCATGAAAAGCACGCCTTTGACAGTGACAAGTTAGACTAAATTTTGGGTTAGTTTTTGGCTAAATCATTTCTATGAACCCGCATACATGATAAAAATACGATGCTACTAGATATTTGTATAGCGCCGATATCTAGTTAGTTCAACTGCCAAAGGGCGCTTTGTTTTTTCCTTGATCATTGGATGTCCATCACAAAGGCACATAGTATTTACAATCTCAACTGCCTCGGGACCATACAACTCTTGCAGCCTACCAGGCGTGCCGAGTTAATGTGGCTTTCCCATCCTTACGGATGGACTGGACAGATAGTCACATTACTTTGTCCATGTTTACTGCACGCTGCTATACCCGCACCTAGGTGAAAATTGACCTTTTAAACTGATCATCAGTATGGTTTGATTGCGATACATGTTTGGAGTGTAGTCAAGCAATAAATTCTAAATTGCATCATACTTCTAGCCAAAAGATTCATTTAAGTTTCAAGTACTATACATGCGCTGTCTTTTGAGGTATTTCTCAGGTTATTAAAACATATACGTACAACCGAAAAGTTATCAGCTTGGGAAAACTTCGATCCCTATATAAAGAATTGGAAACATTTTTCTGCTGTTCTAGGACTGAGCACTGAAGCGCTTTTACAATATTCATTGCTATTTCCAATCTCCTCTCACTCCATTCACACTGGTCAGCCTTATTTCTTCAATCGAATATACCCTCTACAGAAACTGTCATGCTATGTATCAATTACCTATATGTCTATATATGTGAAGGATGCGATATAATTATATTGCCTTTCATGCCATATCGTAAATCGTAAATTCAAAGAGGCTATTAAGGTTCTCCACAGTCAAATATTAAAATCAGTATTCATTTTCCTCTCACAGACTAGAAATCGCCCCATTCCTATTTGTAACCAGGAAAGGGTACATCATCCTATATTTCTGTGGAGAAAGCAAATAGTTTCATATTGGTTTTAACGTGCTGCTAATGTGGCGTGAAATCAATACCGCTTCTGTTTAACATGTGTTTCGTAGAGCGATTTAGTTCAGCAAAACACCATCACGACACAATTTGCACGAGGAAATTGAACTTTTCAGTATTTAGACGACAACCTGTTTCCATCTTGTTTCAAATGAAACGTTCTGGAGGGTGTTCCCATATATGCAAATTAGGGTCATTTGTCAGGTCGTGGTTCATCTAATACTTGTCAAGCAGTGGGACATCTATACACATGGAAAAAGTATTGCAGCACCTTGTTTCTCTTATGAGCAATTTTATTGCGAAGTATGGAAGTGCAATGCTGCCAGTTGATGCACATGGTAATACATTGTGTAAAGAGTGTATTTGAGGGTGAGTATAGGTTTACATCACACTTAGCAATATTCCAGTCATAAGGCGGCAGTCTGTAAATTCCCGTGTGGACCCGGGATAGAATGTGTCCACATCCCCATTGCTTGTCGTAAGAGGCGACTAAATTGGGCAACCTGTTTGCCGTGGGTTGCGTCCCGTGTCGGTGGAGGACGGGATCTTGGTGGTTGAGGGAAGTTGGGCATTTAACTGCGTTCCATTTGCCCAACATACCACTTCGGCCCTTACTTCACCTAGACTGGTGGTTGAATGGGCCTGATTCAACCAATCGGCTGGTCATGCCAAGCCCTGTGCATAGACTACATGTGTCATTGCAGAAATCTGATTTGGAATTATTTTGAAGTTTGGTCTTGGCACTAATGGTAATCTGTAAATTTTAGTATTGTGAATTATGATCATATGAACTTTGCCTAGAGTCTTGTGCAGAAGGCGATGGCTCAAGGGCCAATCTGGTAGATTAATTTCTTATAATGCTTCTACTGGAGTATATCATCCGGGTATCCTTGGTGCTGCAGGCTGGAGGCCCGCTTGTTTTCGCATTGTCCTTGTGATATTCCGTGGTGGGTGGGGAGCTCGGATGATGAACCAGATTGAACTAACCATGGCTTATGAAATTCCACCCAAAAAACCCAAAACGTTTACTTGAAACTGACCCTGATGATACTGACAATAGACCGTCTGCATTGATTGAGTATTGGCCGCGTTTCGTTGTGATTGAGACTCCTGACAAGACACCCTTAAAGTTTAACCCCTTTGCTGTGTCCAAAGGTATTCAAGGTATTGCTGGAGATGTGAAAAACATTAGACGATTACGTTCGGGTGCACTGTTGAATGTAGTAAAAAACAACAATCTAACAACCTGATGAGCATCAAATCTTTCGTGGGCATTCCGGTCACAGTGTCTGCTCACAAAACCCTGAACACAAGCAAAGGTATCGTTAGGGATCGAGACCGATTGTTTGACGATATGTCGGAACTTGATATAGGATCTGAAATAAAGGATCAAGGTGTACTCTACGTCGAGCGCTTTTCAACTCGGAGAAACAACGAAACCATCAAAACCAATGCGCATCTGTTTACTTTTTCCTCTCCAAATGCACCTAAATCAGTGAAGGCAGGCTACTGTAATATTCAGGTTGATACCTACATCCCTAACCCGCTCAGGTGTTTTAAATGCCAGAAATATGGACACGGTGTATCTACCTGCACATTGTTGTGTGTGCTCACTGTGGTGAGAAGACACACACAACAGAAGATTGTGACAGTAACTTTAAAAAATGCACCAACTGCTCAGGCGACCATTCATCTTCGTCAAAACAGTGTCCAATATGGAAATAGCAAATGGAAATAAACAGAATAAAGTATACCCAAAACATCTCTTTTTCTGAAGCAAAAAAAACTTGTGAAGGGATCTGACCTTACAGAAAGTTATGCTACACTTACAAAACCACCATCTGAGTCCAGATCTAAAATAACAAAATCACCTAGAGGCTGCCAAACTACCTTGACTTGGGTCAATTGCGATTCTCCACAGCTTTTATCCGCTACTATGTCATCTCAGATTGGGGAATCACTTCCTAGTACCTCAAAGTCTTAATCTGATAACAAAGCATCATCTCAGTCACACTCAAAGTCTCAGTCGACAGCTGATAGTCAGCAAACGGTAACAAGTAAACTGAAGCCAAAGCCTGATGCTTCAAAACAACAAAGTGGCAGAACTCCTAAAGGGTCACAGAACAAAATTCAATTGTTCAATAAATATGGGTCTCTTGAAGACATGGACGTTTCTGAAAACGTCAATTCTAGGGCACATAGCTTGTCTGTCGCCCTCCAAAAGAGTGCGGGGGTAGATCCCCAATAAATCCTCCCAAAAGATTCCAATAATATTGTACAGTGGAACTGCAGAGGATTGAGGACTAATTTACATGAATTACAGCTATTAGTCCAAGATTTTATACCTTCAGCGATATGTCTCCAAGAGACATATTTAAAACAAACAGATACATTTGACCTTCGTCATTTTAATGCATATCATTCGTTTTCACCTCCGGGTGATAGAGCCACTGGTGGGGGACTGGTGGGTCATCCATTCTAGTCACACAAAAAGTTATTCAAAGCCCTGTTTCAGTTAATACTAATATGCAGGCTGTTGCAGTGAGAATTACTTTTCATGTAGCGTTTACGCTATGCTCACTCTATATTTCGCCGTCTTCGACGTTTGCCCAAACTGATTTTCAAGCTTTATATGACCAACTCCCGAAGCCCTGTATTATAATGGGAGATTTAAATGGCCACAACCCACTCTGGGATAGTGTAACTACAAACACTAAAGGTAAATTGTTGGAGGACTTTTGTTCTGACAATGATTCATGCATTTATAATGATGGTTCCAACACAATCATATTTACACTCCAGTACAGGGACTTATTCTGCTCTCGACTTGTCACTCACAAATTCAGAACTACTTAGTGAATTCGAATGGTCAGTCCACGATGACCTCTGTGGATGTGACCATTTTCCTACTATATTAAAAGCTGTAACTCCATCTGATGTTCCTTCATCATCAAGGTGGAATTTTAAAAAGGCTAACTGGGCTTTATATGAAACACTGTGTGCTGAAAAGCTTAAACCTCAATGTTTTATTGACGTTCCTGTTGCTATTAAGTGCTTTTCTGATGAATTGAACTCCATAGCTGATGGGTGTATACCAATTTCCTCTGCAGTTCCACATATTCGAAAACCGTGGTTCAACGATGACTGCAAACAAGCTAGGAAGGCAAGGAAAAAAGCAGAACATTATTTCCGTCGCCATCCTATGGTACATAATTTTAAATGCTAAAGCACGGCGTACTTTTAAACAGAACAAACGCCAATCTTGGCAAAATTATGTATCTAAAATATATTCTCGGACACCCATGTCCAAGGTATGGAACATGGTCCAGACAATTAAAGGTAAAGATACTAAATCTACAGTCCATCATCTTAAACATGGGGATCAGTTACTTACTGATGAATCAGATATTGCTAATAAACTGGGCGAAACTCTTGCTAAACATTCTTCCTCTTCTGATTATATACCTAAATTTCAGCAATATCTGATATCTGATAATGGGGAAGATTATAATGAAACTTTTTCTTTTCTATTCATGAACTCCATACTGCTCTTGATCAAGCTCATGACACTGCTACAGGAGCTGATAACATATATTATCAACTCCTGAAGCACTTACCAGAATCCTGTTTAGAGACGCTCTTATATATTTTTGATGATATTTGGACTTCAGGTAAATTTCCTTCTTCATGGCGTGATGCTATAGTAGTACCAATACCTAAACCTGGACGTGATCATACGGATCCGTCCAATTATCGTTCGATTTCATTAACAGGCTGTGTTTGTAAGACCATGGAACGCATGATAAATAATCGACTTGTTTGGTATTTGGAAACTAATAACCTTATCACAGATATACAATGAGGTTTCCGGAAAAAACAGAAGTGCTGTTGATCACTTAGTGCGTTGAGAATCATTTGTGAAAAACTGGCTGATTAATAAACAACATGCAGTGTCTATCTTTTTTGATATTGAAAAAGCATATGACACTACTAGGAAATGTGGCATTTTACGAGATTTACATGACTTCGGGTTGCGAGGTCGTTTGCCTGAATTTATAGCCAACTTTTTAAATGACAGACAGTGCCAGGTCCGTGTGGGTTCTATCCTGTCTGATCATTCCAATCAGGATCAGGGTGTTCCACAAGGCAGTATTTTGTCTGTCACTCTTTTTAGCATCAAGATCAACAGTTTATCAAAAGTTTTAAACGATTCAGTTGATGGATCATTATTTGTGGATGATTTTAATATATCTTGTCGAGGTAAAAATATGCATACCATTGAACGGCAACGGCAGTTGTGTTTAAACAAGATAAATAAATGGTGTCTTGAAAATGGCTTTAAATTTTCTAAATCAAAAACTAACTGTATACATTTTTGTCGTAAATACAAACCACATAAAGACCCTGAACTATCCCTAGATGGCACGCCGATTAAAGTTGTGAAGGAAGCCAAATTCTTGGGTCTAATCTTTGATTCACACTTAACGTTTTTACCACATATTAAATCACTTAAAACAATCTTAAACTTCTTGATTCTGTCCACCACCAAGCTTTAAGACTTTGTCTTGGGTCTTTGGGTCTTCACCTATTGACAGTCTTTACGTTGAGGCCGATGAACCATCTCTTGCACAATGTAATCCTGCATATAACTGTGTCTTCAATCCTCTTTATGAGGATTTGTATAGCAAAAGGTCTTCTCTTGTTCCACCTCTTGGGCTCAGAATAAAGCCGTTTATTGCTGCTGCTGGTATTGAGCTGGACAATATAGCTCCCTTCCGTCTTTTTTCCTCTCCCCCTTGGCAGTTGGTTAGGCCACAGGTTGACCTAACATTAGCTACATTTAAAAATCAGAAACGATTGAATTACAGTATAAACAAGAATATAATCAATTGAAACACACATATAATAATTACAAATCCTTATTTACAGATGGGTCCAAGGACGGTGGCGCAGTTGCTTGTGCTACTGTCATTGGATCCAGAACAATATCTTTTAGATTACCAGACAATAGCTCTATTTTCACAGCAGAAGCTAATGCCATATTAACAGCTCTTGAAATTATTGAACTGTATAATACTCTTGCTACTGGCCAATACGACATCGTCTTTTGTTGGTTACCGAGTCACGTAGGTATTTCTGGGAATGTGATGACCGATCTTGCTGCAAAAGCAGCACTCAACAAATCTGTTACACCACTTCTTATTCCATATTCACATTTCAAAGCTTGCATTAGAACGTATATCCGTGATCTGATGCAGAAGAAGTGGGACACTCAAGTAGGTATCAATAAATTACATGAAATAAAACCGTATATTGGTTGCACCTACTTGGGTTGTCAGTCCAGATTTGAAGAGGTCATCATGCGACGATGTCGTATTGGCCACACAAGATATACACATAAATATTTGCTTAAAGGTGAGGATCCTCCGTTTTGTATCCCTTGTGATGGAAGAATCACAGTCAAGCATGTCCTGCTTGACTGTGTTGAGTATTCCATCACAAGGGTTCAGTATTTTAATTCACGAACTCTGAAGGATATTTTTAATAACACAAGCTCTCATTTAATCATTGCATGTTTAAAAGAATTAGATTTATTGACTGAACTGTAAATAGATAAATATTTTATTATTGGAAGTTTAAATTCATAACTGTGCTTGTTAGTGGCTGTATGGTCAAAGGGGGTTGAAGTACTGTAAAACTATTGTCCCCCTGAGAGGGTACGTAAGTCCACAAACATTCAAAATAAATTCAAACTTCAAATTCCAGTTTTTAATCGTAGCATAAGTGTCTTTTTATTTGCATGGCTAGTTGTGCCCAAATTGCTGACGGCTGAGGGGATTATGTAAATCCGGCTAGGGTCCATGCAGGTAGCAAAGGTACTGTAAGACAATCCAGTAATCAACAACATGAACATCGATCTGGGGATCTGGGAACCCCGGAACCTTCACGGGTCCGGATGTATGAAGAAACTCTGATAACATGCTGATAACGTATATATATGCGCTATAAATAACCAGTGGCTGTTCAATCAGTCAAATCGAGCCTCTACTTTTTTTCAGGGATATCAGCCAATCCAAAACAATGCTCAGCTTTCGACACCACTGGCAACTTTTTACATTATTCATTTGCTCCTTGGTACTGACAGCCCTCGTCTACTTGAATACAGGAGTTAAAGGATATTTAAATTTGAATGTATTTCACGGAGTGAAAGATAAAGGCAAAACTTCGCCTGAACATCATCACATTGGTTCAGAAGTAGAATCCATTCCTGAGGAATATTTCGTTAAGCCGCGATGGGAAAAGAAATATTTCATCTACGACTGTTCCCATGGCGGCTGTGGTGGTCTTGCGGACAGAGAAGAAGGAATTGTAGGTGCTTACATAATTTCACAAGTATTAAACCGGAAGTCAACATGCTGGTACCATGTGATATCGGGAATTTTCTCCAGTCTAATAAGGTTGACATTCTGAAATAAATGGCCTGAAAAGTAGTAGATACTACCGAACTGACCATGAAGCATTTAAACGACATGAGAAAATTGCAAAATCACTTGATTTAGAAAAAGAATTTCCTTCTGATGTCACATATTTTACTGTGAATCAGGAAATGGTCAACTATCTAAAGCTGCATCCGCTTTATAAGAGGCTTCGGTGGGCATATAATCAGACAACAATTGACATATACCATATTGTTTTACGACGGCTGTTTACAATGAGACCTGAAGTTCAAGAAAAGGTTTGATTATTTCCAAACGTTAGCACGTGACAAAGGGAGAAAACTCGTGTGTGCATATGTTCGAGTTAAGGGCAATCCTACTATTCCAACGAATTTGTTAGTGTAGTGTGGTACTTCCTTAGTCACTATAACAACAGCGCTCTCTATCGGATTTTCGTGGCCACAGACTCCCAGGAAGTGCGACAGGATGCGAAGAGGTTGTTTCCTAGTGTCATCCAAGATTTGGAAGGAATATCGTTCATGTTGATCGTGACAATCACGGGAAAGATTACGCATGCGCCGGGTTTGGTAAAGTGATTCTTGATCAACAGACGATGTCATCATGTGACGTATTCTTTATGACAGACAGCGGACTTGGCCGTATCGCAGCCATAATGAGAGTGAGTGAGTGAGTGAGTTAATATTTAACGTCACATCGGCAGTATTGCAGTCATATCGTGACGAGACCAATCTTAAAAAGGAATCTATGTATATGATAAAAACCTGTCGACGAAGGACAGTAAAACAACTAGAATATCACAATAAGAAATAAAACTAGCGTGAAAAGTTAAAACTAATATCCCTATTCAGACAATACAATATAAAGACAGGCTATATAGATCACCATCAACTGACGGTAGATCACCATACTAGGGGCCATGGGGACTTACAGTACTTCTGCTACCTGCATGGTACCTAGCTGGATTTACATCATCCCCTCAGCCGTTAGCAATTCAGGAAATCTAGCCATAAATTAAAAAGACAAGTATTCTACGATTAGAAACAGTGGAACGTTTTGATGTACATTAAATGTTTTGGGTGTTACGTACACTCTCAGGAGGACAATAATTTTACAGTGCTTTATCCCCTCTCGAGGATACAGCCACTAACACTCTAAGTTACTAATTCAAACTTCCAAGAATAAAATATTTATCTATTTACAATTCATTTAGCAAATCTAATTCTTTTAAAAATGTAATAATTAAATGAGAGCTAACATTACTAAAAAGATCCTTCAAAGTTCGTGAGTTAAAAAATTTATATTCAATACATGACATGCTTGACTGTGATTCTTTCATCACAAGGGATACAAAACGGAGTGTCTTCACCTTATAATAAATATTCGTGAGTATACCTCGTATGGCCAATACGACATCGTCGCATGATGACCTCTTCAAATCTGGACTGACACCCCAAGTAAGTATAACCGATGTAGGGTTTTATTTCATGTAATTTGTTGATACCCACTTGAGTGTCCCACTTCTTCTGCATCAGATCACTGATGTAAGATCTAATGGTAGCTTTATAATCAGTGTAGGGAATAAGAAGTGGTGTCACGGATTTGTTGAGTGCTGCCTTGGCAACAAGGTCAGCCACAGTGTTACCAGAGATACCAACATGGTTGGGTAACCAACAAAAGACGTTGTCATATTGGCCAGTAACAAGATCATTATGCAATTCAATAATTTCGATTAAAAGTGGATGTTTGCAAGAAGTATTTTTAATAGCCTGAAGGCAAGAAAGAGAGTCAGAAAAGATTGCGTATTGTTTATGTTTAGGGTGTCTTTGAACATATTTAAGTGCTGTTAATATGCTTCTGCAGTAAACATAGAGCTGTTATCTGGTATTCTAGAGGATATTGTTCTCGATCCAGTGACTGTGGCACAAGCTACTGCGCCACCGTCCTTGGAACCATCTGTAAATAAGGATTTGTAATTGCTATATTTATTTTGTAATTGATTATATTCTTGTCTATATTGTAATTCATTCGTTTCTGATTTTTAAATGTGGTCAATGTTAGGTCAACGTGTGGCCTAACCAATTGCCAAAAAGGAGAGGAAAGAAGTCTGGAAGGAGCTATATTGTCGAGCTCGATGCTAGAAGCTGCTATACCGGCTGAAGAAATAAATGGTTTAATTATGTGCCCAAGAGGAGGAACAAGAGATTTTTGGTTATATAAATTCTCATAGACAGGATTGAAGACACAATTATAGGCAGGATTAGACTCGTTAGAATATAACTTTGTAACATATTGTAAGGATGATTTAATACGGCGGTGGGTAAGAGATGGCCCATCTGCCTCAACATAGAGACTGTCAACAGGAGAAGTTCTGAAGGACCATAGACAAAGTCTCAGGCCTTCGTGGTGGACAGAAGCTAGTAGTTTCAGGTTGCTTTTGCAGGCTCCACCATATACGATGGAGCCATAATCAAGTTTGGAACGGACCAGGGATCTGTACAGGTGAAGGAGGGTAGTTTGATCTCCTCCCCACTTTCAATTAGAATTTGAATTAGAAACGACTTTTAATAAATCCAACGCCTTCAGGCATTTAGATTTTTAGGGATTTGATATTGGGGGAGAAAAGTTAAATGAGAGTCGAAAATCAGACCCAAGAACTTGGCCTCCTTAAGAGGATGGGAGCGCCATTTAAAAACAATTCTGGGTCTTTATGCGGTTTGTATTGTCTACAAAAATGTATACAATTGGTTTTTGTCTTAGAAAATGTAAAACCGTTTTCAAGACACCATTTGTTTGTTTTGTTTAAGCACAATTGTAGTTGCCGTTCAATAGTATACCTATTTTTACCTCGACAAGAAATATTAAAATCATCCACAAAAAGGGATCCATCGATTGAATCATTTAAAACCTTGGATAAACTGTTTATCGTGATACTAAAAAGTGTTACAGACAAAATACTGCCTTGTGGGACTCCCTGATCCTGATTGTAATGATCAGACAGGGTTGAGCCCACTCGGACTTGAAATTGCCTGTCTTTTAAAAACTGTGATATCAAAAGATGTAAACGACCCCTAAACCGATGTCATGTAAATCCTTCAAAATGCCATGCATCCAGGTGGTATCGTAGGCCTTTTCAAGATCAAAGAAAATCGATACTGCATGTTGTTTATTTACTAGAGCATTTTAACAAAGGATTCTAGGCGTACCAGATGATCAATGGTACAACGATTTTCCCTGAAACCACATTGAATATTTGTGATAAGGTTATTGGTTTCAAGATGCCAAAATAATTTATTATTCACCATACGTTCCATGGTTTTACAGACACAGCTAATGAGAGATATTGGTCTGTAATTGGACGGAACTGTATGATCCCGGACAGGGTTTGATATTGGGACTACAATGGCATTACGCCAGGAAGTTGGGAAATTCCCTGATGTCCATACTGAATCAAAAATGTTTAGCAACGTTTCCAAATGCTTCGGGCAAATGCTTCAGGAGCTGATAGTGGGTATCATCAGCCCCTGTAGCTGTATCATGAGCTTGCTCAAGGGCAGTATGTAGCTCATGTATTGAAAATAATTCATTATAATCTTCACCGATGTCTGAGTTAAAATTTAATTTTTTCTTCTCCTGTTGTGTCTGACACTTTTGAAACTCAGGGACGTAATTGGATGAAGATGAATGCTTGGTGAGAGTTTCACCAAGTTTATTTGCAACGTCAGTTTTGTTAGTTAATATATTATCACCATCCTTTAGATGATGAACAGTAGATTTCGAACCTTTGCCCTTTATTCTTTTAATCATGTTCCACACCTTTGTCATTGGCGTGCGTGAATTTATTTTACTAACGTAATTTCTCCACGCCTGACGCTTATTTTGGCATTTAAAATTTTTACTTTATCTAGATTATGTACAGTGGGGTGTCGGCGAAAATACTTTTCAGCTTTCCTTCTACACTTTCTGGCCTGTTTACAATAATTATTGAACCAGGGTTTACGAATTTGAGGAACTGCAGAGGACTTAGGAACAGACTGGTCAGCAATTTCATTTAACTGAGCAGAAAACAACTGACTCTATCGGGTCTGATATATTGATAACATTTTCTGGTATTAATTTTTCCATACACAATGTTTCATATAAAGACCAGTTGGTTTTATTAAAATTCCAAATAAAGGTGGGTCAACCTCTAGGACAGTTGGGAACTGGTCACTTCCGCAAAGGTCATCATGACATGACATCAGTCAAATTCGTTGTAGAATCAGCGAGGGACAGATCAAGTGCAGAATAGGATCCTGTACCAGGATGTCAATAGGTGTTTGATTCGTCATTAAAAACACATAAGCTATTTTCAGATATAAAATTTTCAATAACCTTGCCTTTATTGTTTGTAATTGTACTTCCCCATAGAGGGTTGTACGCATTAAAATCGCCCATGATAATACAGGGCTTTGGTAACTGATCATATAGATTCTGAAGATCAGTTTGCTGAAGAGCAAACGAGGGTGGAATGTACAAAGAGCATAGAGTGATCGCAATGTGCAAGCTGAGATAAATAGCTACGGCTTGGAGATTTGTATTCAGGTGAACAGGGCTATGAATGATATTCTGTCTAACTAATATAGTTGAACCTCCAGTTGCTTTATTCCCTGGAGGAAAGAATGAATGATAAGAACCTTAAATCAATGCATCGGTATGTTTGAGATACGTCTCTTGGATACATAGTGCTGACGGTTTAAAATCTTGAACCAACAACTGTACTTCATTTAAGTTATTTTTAAGTCCTCTGCAATTCCGTTGTAATAGATTAGGTGAATAACAAATGGTGGTTTAAATATCTGAGGAACAGTAACAGGAGATACTGCTCTCCCTTTCGTTTTCGGTGAGTGACCACTTGGGTGGCCACCGGCGGTCACACGGGTGGATACTTCAGTATCCATATCTTCAAGCAATCCATATTTATTGTGAAGTAGGACAGAGTCTTTTAGTGCCTTCGGCAATCTATCTGACTGACTCTGCTTTTTCTTAATATCTACTTTGGAACACTTTGACATTTTCATTTGATGGGATTCTGTTTGTGTAGATGATGTTGTTCCTGTTGGTTTTAAAGATGGCTGTTTTGAATCTGGTGTTGCTTTTTGAATCAGTACTGTTTCGGAAAGGGGTGTTGGATGTTCCGATGTGAGTTAAATTAGTTTGACAAGGAACAGACAAGATGGACGTGCAGCATTTTCAGGTATAAGTAGTCGTGCTTGTTGTCTGGCATCAGAGTAACTGATTCGTTTCTCATATTTCAGTTTCTGCACACTGGCTTCATATTTCCACATGGGACAGTCTTCTGATGATGCCATGTGATCGCCTTTGCAATGTGAGCACTTAATGGTGTTAGTGCACATCTTCCCATCATGATCAGATTCTCCACATCTGAAACAAGTCAGTTTATTCTTACAAGAATTTTGCCCATGACCAAACTTCTGGTAATTGAAACAACGGGTAGGGCGTGGAATAAAAAGATCCACAGGCACAGAAAAACATCCAACCTTGATAGAACTTGGCAGTACTGGCGCGTCAAAAGTCAAAAGGTATGTATTTGACGGGAAAGCACGGTCATCTTTACGATAAGTAAACCGCTTGGCATCAATGACACCTTGACTTCTAAGCTCTGATACGATGCCTTCAATAGATTCATGAGCGAGGCTTCGGTCTCTATCACGGATAAGACCCTGGGAGAAATTAAGGGTTTTATGTGCAGAACAGGTAATTGGAATGTCTGCTAATTTGGTTGAAGTCATAAGATTAATGGCTTGTGGTTTCCTGGCACATTCAACCAAAAGACCTCCAGAGCGTAATTTTGTAACGTTTTTCAAGACACCGGCTTTACCTTGTAGACCCTTTTCCAAAAGAAATGGCGAGTAGGAAGAAAGGGCACGCTCACCCTTTGCTTCCAGCACCAGAAATCGTGGCCAAGTATCCCTTTCAGAATACAATAATTTGGTAACGATTTCATTTTCATCAGAATCAAGTTCAGAATCTGATTCTGAAAGATGACGTTTTGGTTTTTTTGGGATTGTGTTTACCCATGTTGAAATGTATATTGGTTCAGTAAACCTGTTCCCTGCCTGCCATGAAACGCGAACAAGGGCGATGTCATACGTAAGCGGACTTCCAGCAAACTGACACCAAAGGGTTACAGGAATGGTATACTGCAGTTAATCCACAGGAACAACCAGATTGGCCCATGAGCCACCGCCTTCTGGCACAGGACTCTAGGCAATATACTATCAGGAATAATTGTAATTTCAAAAAGCCAAGACCAAATAATATAATAAATCTGTGCAATAACACTCACTATGCACAGGGCCTGGCATGACCAGCCGATTGGTAGAACCGGGCCCATTCTACCACCCGTCTAGGCGAAGTCAGGGCCAAAGAGGTGTGTTTTGCAAGAGGAACGCGGTTCCAGGAACCTATTGCCCTCAGTCACCAGGATCCCTTCCTCCACCAACAAAGGGCCACAACCCACGGTGGACCAATATGCCCCCGGGTCTACAACGGGGCTGTTGGCGAGCTCTTGGCGTTACCCAGCACTCACCACGAGGAGGTGGCTTGCCACGGGTGCCCCATGATGAGAGGAACAGACAGAGACTTGTACTGTATGGCAAGCAATTCCGCATACAAGAAGTGCTCTTTCGATGATAAAGGTTTCGTTCCTGAGAACTGGTAGGCGTGACAGATACCAGTTCGCGTATACATCTGACGACGTTTGAAGGAGACATCAAACTCACACTTATGGCTTGAGGAACACTCTTTCATTTATTTCTGTTTGCAGTTATTTCATATCAATTCACAAATTAAATGTATATGACATGAAAGGTAATACACATGACATCATTGAAAAACAAACAAACAAAAAACCCCCCCAAACAAACAAAAAAACCCACCCCAACCAAAACAACAACAACAACAACAAAACAAAGAAAAAAACCCACCAAAGACAAAACAAACCAAAAAACCCCACAAAAACAAAACACCAAAGAAAGTGTATATGACAGCTGGGCTTTCCTTAATTGGTAGTAACCAACCACTCCACGTTCTTTTGTCATTGTTTTCAGTTTTGGAACATTTGACCACATTGTCCCTACATCAGTGTGTGAATTTTTTTTCAAAAGTAAACATTTATATCTCTAATTTCTGTGTTCTTTTACACACACACACACACACACACACACACACACACAGAGAGAGAGAGAGAGAGAGAGAGAGAGAGAGAGAGAGAGAGGTGAGGTGTAAAACAATACGAATTTTAATATAACAAGTCCAAAATAATCAATAATATGTATTGAGCAGACAAATATCAAGTTACAAAGATTCACAATAGAGGTTTCTAGTACAATGCAACTAAGTCAAATCTAAAGTAATGGATCACAAATATAATATCAACTCTGCAAAAGTCTTGGTTATCAGTGAGAAACAGTTATACTAAATGTTATGTTGGGTGGTGGGGTAGCGTAGTGGTTAAGGCGTTCGCTCGTCACGCCGAAGACCCAGGTTCAATTCCCCACATGGGCACAATGTGTGAAGCCCATTTTCTGGTGTCCCCCGCCCTGATATTGCTGGAATATTGCTAAAAGCGGCGTAAAACTTAACTCACTCACTCACTCACTAAATGTTATGCAGCAAGTGGTCTTGAATGTAGGTCAACGCTGACGAAGAGGCAGACAGTCAAAACACATACTCATATACAGAAGAGTGCCTAAAAACTCTAAAGCACCACATTAAAAAAGACAGGTCGCTAAAATACTAGGAAATGTGACCCATAATAACTACCACTTACCTTAATTACCTGTACAGTGAGTGAGTGAATGAGTGAGTGAGTTTAGTTTTACACCGCAGTCAGCAATATTCTCCCGTAAATAATCAAGTCTGGACCAGAAAATCCAGTGACCAACAACATGAAAATCGATCTGTGCAGTTGGGAACCGATGACATGTGTCAACCAAGTTAGTGAGCCTGACCACCCGATCACGTTAGTCGCCTCTTACAACAAGCATAGTCGCCTTTTATGACCAGCATGGGTTGCTGAAGGCCTATTCTACCCTGGGACCTTCGCGGGCCTGAAGTCAAATAGGTTGAAATGAAAGGCCACAAAGGCCGAAAAATAAAAAAAAATACATACTAAAATAGTGTAAATAGTGTTTGGTTTGTTATTGTGATTTTGAATAGAATTTGAACATGAGACTGAAATGTTTTCATTGTGAAGTGTCTTGACTAAGTATCATGACTAATCAGTACCGGATGTTTGTTTTTGTTGCTATGGTTGTTGAAAGTTTTTAATCCAAATCTAATTTTCCTCGAAAGGTTTGTGGAAAAGTCGGCTTCTGAAATCTTTGCTGCTTGGCGACTGCACAAAGACGGACAGTTGAGCCCAGAGTGTATGCCCCAGGTGTGTTTGAATGAACTTGTGTAAATTATGAATGAATGAACATTTGTGATCATATCTTGGTAAACACTGTGAATATTTAGCTGATTCAAGCAAAGAATTCTGTTTCGTAGAAGTTCTCCAGTTCTTTCGGGAATTAGTTGACAAATGTTGATAATCTAAGGATGATGCTCCTATTTTGTACATCATTGCAGATCTTGAAAACTTAGAAATTCATTTTCATTACAAATATCTCAGATATAATGTAAACCACAAGCAAACTCTCGTCGTCATATCAGCTACTTGTTCGAGGTTGATTTTTCTCATAAGCGACATCAAATTCGTTGAGTTTGGTTAGGTTGTTCACGAGTTCTCCATGTATTGTTCGTAAGGCCTTGTCTAGACCTCGCAGTTCCTGAACAGGATATCCCAGAACCTGACATGGGTTTGCTCCAGTATGTGGACAATGGTGCTTTGATTTTGTTTGATGACCCTTGATCATCTGTCACATCCTCGTGGCACCCAGCTCGGCCCGCGCCTTTTGCAAAGCCTGAGTGCATTTTCCGAATCTAGACATGCACAGATTAGGTCATCCTGGGGACAGCTCGCCTGTCTTTTCAGATCAGTTTGGACTGTGATGATGATAAAAGAGGAACATCGGTTGTGCCGTCATAAAAAAAAACGACCATCAACATCAGTGGGAACGAGATCCAGAGCATCAACGACAGCGACATGTTTTTCAGTTATGCGGACCTGTAGAGAACTACAAAATGGGAAAGCATGAAATACCAAGGCATTCATCTATCCGATTGTCTGATTGTCTGTTGACTCGGTAATGGGTATGCTTTTGAACAAGCCGAGGGGACATGAGGTTATAACTGGGGCTTTCAGGAAGTGACCTTGAATTCTGTTTGACTTCAACCTACTGGAGGGTCACGGACCATTTTGCCAAGTCCCACTGGGGAATATGAACAGGGATACGAACTCACGTTTAATGCTTACAGCAATGTTATTGCTATGGGGAGCAGTGGCAGTTACGCCATTGATAATATTTTACTGGAGCTCGACGAGGACACGAATCCCGAAAGGGCACAACACCTTCACAAACAGTATTCAGGCACGTTAGTCATCTTGTACGATTGCATGCTGCATGATCGGAAGATCGACACAAATAAAAGTTGTGGAATATCAATCTGACCGTGTCCGCTCGATCAATGAAGGACATTTTGAAAGGATTTGCACTGTTGCAAAGAGTCAGTGAAAACTATTGGAACCCCGAGATTACCAGTTGGAAGTGACCATCGAGGGCATGGCCAGAGGGCATGGCAAAACAGCATTTCAGGCAAGGCACTCAAGTTTACGACCTGTGGGACGAGACCCAAAAAATATCCGGTGCCAAAGCGCCCACCGGAACTCAACATGATCATCAAGAATCTCTGTTCTCGCATCTGTGATGCTAGGACAATAGCTAAAAACGAAATATGCACTGTGGATGCACATGCAATGCACGGACGACGAACGACAGTGAAAGGATTACCATTCAAATCACCAAATAGAGGTAGATTGAATTTATATTTGTACGTGCTAATGACACAGCTTAATATAGACGATGAAAGATTCGTGCGAGAGTTAAAATGTTTTGAATGGAACTTTTGATATTGATTTACCTCATGATCTGCACTGCACCATCGTTTGTGCGATCAGAGAGGGTTTGGCAAATTGTCTTTCGTGCTGAATATGTTGGAAGATTACTATTGGGACGCGTTTGACCACGTCATCGTTCCCTTGCACGTGAGGTACATGGAGAGAGCAGGAGCACACGTGATAGGTCGCTCTGTTTCACTGCAAAACAGGGATTCGTTTGAGGAATGCTTACGGGAAAACGACAATATTCCAAGCACACAAGAATGCATAAAAATCAGCTTGTTGAAATGAAACATGACGAGCCCCTGTTGAAAACGGACCAACCAAAATTGAAGCAAAACTTAAGCAAATTGAAGCATGTTTGAAATTTCTGCTGCATAAGTGTGTTTCATGTGCGTCATCACTACAATGCGTTACAAATCCCGTGGATCAACTGCGAGCCATGCAAGCCAAGTACACCAGCAAAAAAAACCAAACAAACAAAAAACCCAAACCAAACCAAACCAAAACAAAAACAAAGACAAACGCATGCAAACGTTCATGACGCTTGTCATGTTACCTACTTATCGGCAAACGACTCGTACCCTTGTACCACCCTATCTCAGTATATTACTTTTCTTTACCAGATCTGAGACTGGGAGCTGATCTTCGTTGTGCTCTGTTTAGCCTCGACATTAGTTATTGCCAAACAATTAGATTAAAAGATATCAATGTGTATATACTCTTCAAAAAAAGTAGGGCAACCTGAACTTTGAGGTCTGGAAGACAAAAAACCCATTGAGGAACCTTACAATGACATTTATCTTGTGTATGCAGCATTATTACACGTTATCACCACACGCACACACAATGCATGGAAAGGACGTGCACAACGTGGGAGCCACCTACGTACATTTCTTCCGATAATTTCCTTGCATCTGAGCTTTTTGAGGGTTTTCTGGTTGAAATCACACACTACTGACTGAAAAGTGTAAACCCGAAATTTTCATGTCATACTCCAGTCACCTAACAAGGGGGATAACTGAACGAACACCTTTGCTTTGAATGAAATCCATGCGGTGATACATTCTCAAAAACATTGGTTCAGTCCCATATATCTCCCAATTTCGACAATTGTACATTGAAAGTACAGTTCCTTTACTCTTTTTGAAGAGTTTATGAAAGAAGATGAAACGTGTACCATATCTATGCAAGGACGTAATTCCTGGAAAAAACCGAAACCTGCGGCAAAAAACGCACTATCGTGGCATACATATGATGTCCATTCTTAAAGGTTTCATCAACGACACAGGTGAAGTGTGTGTGTGTGTGTGTGTGTGTGTGTGTGTGTGTGTGTGTGTGTGTGTGTGTGTGTGTGTGTGTGTGTGTGTGTGTGTGTGTGTGTGTGTGTGTGTGTGTGTATGTGTGTGTGTGTTATTACCGTCGATGCCAAGGCTATGGAACAGACGTGGTCCAAAGTCATCTCATGTACCCGACTAAACAAGATTGTCTCAACAAACATCACTGACTTCCTCGAATAACAATTTAAAAATTTTAACACAGAAATTAGAGATATATTTATTTATTTTTGAAAAAAAATTCACACGCTGATATAGAGACAATGCGTTTAACTGTTCAAAAATTGAAAACAATGGCAAAAGACCGTGGAGTGGTTGGTTACTCTCAATTAAAGAAAACCCAGCTTTTGAGACTACTCAACATACAAGACGTCCAGCCTCCCTTAGTCAAAGAACCTAAACTCTGGTCTGAGGAAAGCTGGATCGCACTGCCGGAGGAACACAAAACCATCAAACCACAGTTCATGCTGATGAGAGGTTGACGAATGCCCGTCAATCAACCCATGGACATTTATACCAACAAACCAACGATAGCCAACAAAGGCGACAAGGAACTGAACGATCTGGAAGCCTCAAATTTGTAATCACGGCGAAAATGTCTCAGGACCAACAGCTGACGGATGGCACCAAGGAGCACATCCAACCTGATGTGATGCGACAAACAAACGAACGCTCCCGAGACTAACAGAGGTCGCGCCACAACTGAAGCATTTCTAACGTCTTTACAATACGGTATTCTCCTAGAATACCTGGTAACAAGTCTATATTTACAGCAGAAGCAAACGCTATATTAACGCCTTAAGGTATATTAAAAACATAAAGAATATATAGTGGAAACTGTCTAAACCGGCACTCATGGGGAATGAAGAACAAATCCGGTTTAGACAACATGCTGGATTGTAGAGCTGATGATAACAGTACATGCCATGTAAGGGACTGAGATTTTGTGCCGGTTTTGACAACTTGCCTTATTGGACAGATGTCAGTTTTGAAAGCTTTCTCTGCATAATCTTTTACAATTCTTTTTCGTGCCTTCAGGCGGTTTAATCTGTCTTGCATTCATCCACTTTTAATTGAAATTATTGAATTGTATAATGATCTTGCTACTGGCCAATGCGACATCGTTTCTTGTTGGTTATCCAGCCAATTTAGCATTTCTGGGTACACAATGGCCGATCTCGCTGCCAAGGCAGCACTCAACAAATCTGTGACATCCATGATCTGATGCAAAAGAAGTGGCACACCCAAGCAGGTATCGATAAATTACATGCAATAAAACCCCATATTAGCTACACCAAATTTCAAGAGGTCATCATGTGATGAAGTACTGGCCACACAAGGGATTCTCATGAAGCAGTCAAGCATGTACTGCTGGAGTGTGTGGAATATTTCAAAGGGACACCTATTTCAAATCACGAATGATGAAGGATTTTCTTACTAATATAATTTTTCATTATTGCTTTTGTTAAAGAATTAGATTTTTAAAATTTTTAAATATTTTGTAAATACGTAAGTTTGAAGTAGTGTTACGGTTAAGAATATACCATGACAACAACGTACGAAATGCCCTGTGAACCAGAAAAACAGAACAAAGACAAGTCATAAACGTTCAAATTCTGTATTAATATTATTATTATTATGCAACGAGAGCAAGGTATACAAAGTCACAAGTCAATTTCACATTACTGATTACAAATTCAATACAAGTGAGACAAAATCTAAGTCAGTGGGTCACAAGATATATATAGCAGCAAACTCACCAAAGTCTTGGTATGAGAGAGAACAGCTATGGCAAAATCTGAACAGAGAGATCGGTGCGACAGCAAATAATGTAGATTCAGGCGTTGACAGGTTTTGATGATCAAGTGTGGCAGTGATGTAACTCCAGCAAATATGAATGAGTGTCCCCCTCCACACGGCAACCAGCCTTTTCATATATTCTAAGTGATTTCCCGAAAGTTCGGGCACACACGACTATCGTCAACACCGAAGAATGCCCTCGAATAAGTCTCCCGTAAGTAAACACATAGAAAACAAGGAACAGATAAATTTCGAAAATCCAGAATCCCAAAAGTGTTGACCAGCTATTAAAACGAAATGTGACCCATCATATTTAATATTCAAAACACTAAATGTTGTGACAGAATAATAATTATTACTTAATTAATACCGAAAATATAAAGAAAATACACACTCGTAACAGTAGTAACTAAGATTGTTGGCCGCTGCATCCTCGAAGGGTGTGGTAGGTGGGTGGGGTTTAAAGTACTGTTAAGTTAGTATCCTCCTGAGAGGGTAGATAAGTTCCCAAATATATTTTAATTTTTTGGTGTGTCTTGATACATGTTAGCAATTTTGTCTTAGGTAATTGGCGGTGAAGTTTTACAGCTCTACTCAACTGAAGTCATTGATCATATCTCCCCTGGTACGTGAGAGAAGTTTTCAATTTGCGAGTGCTTTTCACAGTTTGATGTGTTTGATTGTCAAATTCTCATCAAGATACGAAACTCTAACAATACCTATCACATGCGACGAGAACAGCCCAATCTGAAGTCTTCGAGGAAAACATGTTACTGACTCAGCACTCAAAACAGGCTTTGATGGGCATCGTTGAATCCACAGAAGCGAGCATGTTAATATTGCATGCAATAGGCCTTTTAATGGACCTTCGACGTTTACATGGTGTTGTGTCAAGTATACACGAGAAAAAAACAACAACGAAATACTCAATTGACTTTAAAAGCTGTGATGTCTTTTGTGTACATAGTGGTGATATAGAGTATTTCGACTCTCTGCTTTCCCAGTGCTCAGCCTCAGGAACGGAACAGAGTTCAACTGTAGTACTAATGTTAAATATTCATTTGTTTTTTTTTTGTAAAAGCAATATTCTGACTTTAGGGTCATAGATCTATATTAGCCAACCACAAGGATTATGTTTCCTATGTCCTTAGCCTCACATTTCCTTGTTCACTTTGAGCTAAACAGATTGCCACAGGGGTTCTTGTCTATAAGATGTATGTTAATGTGCTCGCCTATGTAGTGTTCTGTTTTGGCATATCAAAACTGAACGGCACAAACGGTGAGTATAATTACTCAGTCAATACAATGAAATGAAAATACGTACCATAAAAGAAACTCTGCAAGTTTCCATTTTATTTCAGCTTTATTCATTTAGTTCATAGTAAATGTCAAATGGTAAATGTGTGTCGCATGGGGAGCACTTCAAATTTGGACTGACAACCCAAATATGCGCATCCAATATAGGGTTATATTGCATGTAATTTATTGATACCTGCTTGGGTGTCCCACTTTTTTGCATCAGGTCACGGGTATAAGATCTATTGTTGGCTTTGGATAACCAACAGAAGAGGATGTGGCATTGGCAAGTAGCAAGATCGTAATATAATTCAATAATTTCAATTTAAATTTCAAGTCATATCTGTATTTTTTTCAAATTGACTTCGAGTTGGTAATGGAAAGAATCAGTTAAGCGAGTAGAGGAGAGGACTATTTTGATGCAGTTTATATCTAAATCCTGCAAATTCGTTTTATGTGCAGGTTTTCTAACCTAGAGACTGCTTTGTATGTTTGATATTTGATACCAGAATAACTCATTTTAGGTAGGTAAAATATTTTCTCCTAATACTATACCTTATCCCATTTTTATGCCTTCATGCTGCACTAACGAGGCTGTTATAGTCAGTACATCCCTCTCAAGATATTGATTTATGTTCTTTTCCTTATTGAATGATGAAAGATATAAGTAGTAGTATACAGAGTAGGGGTCCTGGCTCACTATCGCTGGAAAGCGTGTTTCATACATTTTCACTCTTGCACTGATTATACTCAATAGAAAAATGGGGGAAAAATTAATGACAGATCGAACGTTATTAATTTTTGCCCCAGGCTGAAGCGAACTTTTGAAGTGAGATATTACACATCAACATATGTTGATCTTGGCAAAACAGTTTAACGTGTATCTCTAATGATTTCTTTGGTTTTCGTAATGAAGGATCGCTGGGCCTGTTGTATCCCTTGTTCTATGTACTTTTTTTATCGTCTTCGCTGATGGCAGTGCTTTTGCGAGACTTGGATCGAATCTCTTGTTTCATTGTTTTATATTTTGAGAGTTCACAGAGGATCAAATGAAACTCTTCATCTGAGACTTTATTGTCAGTGTGCGTGGTGGAGTGAGTGAGTTAATATTTAATGTCACATCGGCAATATCTCAGCCATATCGTGACGAGACCATTTAATACTAAAATGAAATGTATGTCTATTATAAAATCTGTCAGCGAAGGACAGTAAAACAACTAGGATATCACAGAGTAGAATATAAAACTAGTAACTATACCTAAAACAATTTATCTACAGAGGACAATACAATGTAAAAATGGGCTATAGATTGCTAACAACTGAAGGTAGATCACCATACTAGGGACCATGGGGATTTACAGTACTTTTGCTACCTGCATGGACCATAGCTGGATTTACATCATTCCCTCAGCCGTCAGCAATTTGTGAAATCTAGCCATACAATAATAAGACACTTATTCTACAATTAAAAACCTGGAAATTTAGAATTTACTTTCACTGTTTGTGGACTTACATACCCTCTCAGAAGGACAATAATTTTACAATACTTCAACCCCCTTTGAGGGTACAACCACTAACATTTCTAGTTACAAATCTAAACAACCAATAATTAAAATACATCTATTTATAGAACATGTTATTAAAAATTCAACCAAAAAATTAATTTCTTTTAAAAAACCTATAATTAAATGAGAATTAATGTTTGTAAAAAGATCCTTTACTGTTTTCACATTGAAATATTTATCCCTTGTGATGGAGAATTCGACACAGTCAAGCAGAATATGCTTGACCGTGACTCTCTCATCACAAGGGATAGAAAATGGAGGATCCTCACCTTTTAAAAGATATGAATGAGTATATCTAGTATGGCCAATACGACATCGTCTTAAAATAACCTCTTCAAATCTGGACTGACAACCCAAGTAGGTGTAACCAATATACGGTTTTATTTCGTGTAATTTATTTATACATACTAGGGTGTCCCACTTCTTCTGCATCAGATCACGGATGTAAGTTCTAATGCTAGCTTTGTAATCACTGTATGGAATAAGAAGTGGTGTCACAGATTTGTTGAGTGCTGCCTTAGCAGCAAGATCAGCCAATGTGTTACCGGAAATGCCTATGTGACTGGGTAACCAACAGAATACGATGTCGTATTGGCCAGTAGCAAGATTATTATACAATTCAATAATATCAATTAAAAGTGGATGTTTACAAGAAATATTTTTAATCGCCTGAAGGCAAGAAAGAGAGTCGGAATAGATTATATACTGTTTATGTTTAGGGTGTCTTTGAATATATTTAAGAGCTGTTAATATGGCGTTTGCTTCTGCAGTAAAAATAGAGCTGTTATCTGGAATTCTAGAAGATATTGTTCTGGTTCCAGTGACAGTGGCACTAGCTACTGCACCACCGTCCTTGGATCCATCTGTAAATAAGGGTTTGTAATTGCTATATGTATGTTTCAGTTGATGATATTCTTGTTTATATTGTAAATCATTTGTTTCTGATTTTTTAAATGATGTTAATGTTAGGTCAACTTGTGGCCTAACCAATTGCCAAGGAGGAGAAGAAAGGAGACGGGAAGGTGATATATACACCTGGAAATTAATCAAGCAACACCCCAATTTTTTCTATTGGAGCAACTTTGAAGTGTTCTGACAATCAAAATATGCCGGGTTGATATAGTTTGACACTTTTTTATTCAACAGACGATCTCTGACAAACAACTTAAAGGGAAAAAGTATCAAGACTTTGCTTTATTGCAACGAAATCCAAATTCTTAAAACTGTCTTAAATTCATGAAAAAATGGACACAATTTACTATTCATCCACAGACGTTGTTGTCAGGTGTATTAACACAAATGTCACATGGAAAGAAAGAACAGTCATCTGAGAGTCTGCACACCGACTTTCATCAATATCTAGTGTGTCCTCCCTGCGCACGCACCACCGATTCCAGACGCCTCCTCATTCCTTGGATGAGTCTCCGGATCTGATTCTGGGGGATCCTGTTCCACTCCTCATGCAGGGCAGCCGTCAATTCGTTGAGATTATGGACTGGTGGGTCTCTCTGCCTCACACGACGGCCAATAAAGTCCCACAAATGTTCAATGGGGTTGAGGTCAGGGCTCATGGCAGGCCATGGAATTCTGTCAATTGCATTTTGCCGCAAAAAATCATTTACAGCATGCGCCCTGTGAGGTCTAGCATTGTCGTCCATAAATATGGGTCTCGTTGCCAGAGGATGGTTCTCAAAATGAGGTACCACAGCCCTGTCAAGAACCTCCTGTTGGTAACGAACACCGTTAAGGTTGCCACGGATGGTAATGATATCCAACTTGCAGTTCATGGAAATGCACCCCCATACCATAACGGAACCTCCCCCAAAGGCCACAGTCTCCTGGATGTTCCGTGGAGCCATTGCTGTGTTCCTCTGCCTCCAGACCCGAGTACGACCGTCCACCATGTGCAGCAAGAACCGGCTCTCATCTGAGAAATGGACCTTCCTCCAAGAGGCAATGTTCCAGTGCAAACGGTCATTACACCAGGCCAGTCGGGCTGCCTTATGGGCTGGAGACAGTCTGGGTCGCTTGATTGGCCTCCTTGCCCGGTATTCTGCAGCTTTCAGACGATTCCGAACAGTCCTGTTCGAGATGGGTCTCCCTGGAAGCCACTCCTGTCTCAACCGAGAGCTCGAGTCGAAGGACCTGCGCCGTACAAGTCTCAGTAAAGCTCTGTCCTCCCGGACTGTGGTCTTCCTGGGTCTTCCTGGTCTAGGCAGGTCTTTAACTTCATTAGTGGCCCGGTATTTTTTCAAAAGTTTTGAAATTATGGAATGATGTCGTCCGATTTGAGTCCCGATTTGTCTTAGAGACATACCAGCATTCCTCATGCCGATTATTTGCCAACGAGTGGCCTCTGATAATTTCCTACGTGCCATGACATTGAAATGAATGAAAAACCGAATGCAATCGACAACCTGCGCTTGTAAACACCCCAGGGAAAAAGTGCATTTTTCGAAAGTTGAGGTTAAAGCAATGCACGTGCGCTGTGCAAGCTTCACGCGCGTCATATCAACCCATGAAAAGCTCATGCTGTATGTCAATACATCAAAATTGAATAATCAATCATCAAAATTACTTCGTTAAACTTTGTTAAGTTTTTATGTGTCTTTGAATTTGGTGTTGCTTAATTAATTTCCATATGTATACTTTCCAGCTCTATACCAGCTGAAGAAATAAATGGTTTAATTCTGTGCCCTAGAGGTGGTACAAGAGAAGCCTTTTTGTTACACAAATCCACATAAAGCGGATTGAACACACAGTTATAGGCAGGGTTAGATTCATTAGAATGTAATTTAGTAATGTATTGTAAAGACAATTTTATACGACGTTGAGTAAGAGATGGTTCATCGGCCTCAATGTAGAGACTATCAATAGGTGAAGTTCTGAAAGACCCAAGACAAAGTCTTAAGCCTTGATGGTGGACAGAGTCAAGAAGTTTAAGGTTGCTTTTGCAGGCTCCACCATATACGATGGAGCCATAATCGAGTTTCGAACGCACGACTGATCGATATAGATGTAAGAGGGTTGCTTGATCCCCTCCCCACTTTGAGTTGGAAACAACTTTCAACAAGTCAAGAGCCTTCAGGCATTTAGTTTTAAGGGACTTAATATGAGGCAGAAATGTTAAGTGGGAGTCAAAGATTAGGCCCAAGAACTTGGCCTCCTTTACAACTTTGATGGGAGTGCCATCTAGAGATAGTTCAGGGTCTTTATGTGGCTTATATTTTCTGCAAAAATGTATAAAATTAGTTTTCGATTTAGAAAATGTAAAGCCGTTTTCAAGACACCATTTATTTATTTTGTTTAAACACAACTGCAGTTGCCGTTCAAAAGTATGAATGTTTTTCCCTAGACAAGAACTTGGCTTTCTTCACAACTTTAATGGGAGTGCCATCTAGAGACAGTTCAGGGTCTTCATGTGATTTGTATTTACGATACAAATGTATGCAGTTAGTTTTTGATTTAGAGAATTTAAAGCCATTTTCAAGACACCGTTTATTAATCTTGTTTAAACACAACTGCAGTTGCCGTTGAATGGATGTTTTTACCACGACAAGAAATATTAAAATCATCCACAAATAACGATCCTTCAATTGAATCGTTTAAAAGTGTAACAGACAAACTACTGCCTTGTGGAACACCCTGATCCTGATTGTAATGATCAGACAGGGTAGAACCCACTCGAACTTGAAACTGTCTATCATTTAAAAAGTTGGCTATGAATTGAGGTAAACGACCTCGCAAGCCAAAGTCATGTAAATCTCTTAAAATACCATATTTCCAGGTTGTGTCATATGCTTTTTCGAGATCAAAAAAGATAGACACAGCATGTTGTTTATTAATTAGTGCGTTTTAAACAAATGATTCTAAACGCACCAAGTGATCGACAGTACTTCTGTTTTTCCGGAAACCACACTGTATGTCAGTTATAAGGTTATTTGTTTCCAAGTACCAAATTAGTCGATTATTTATCATGCGTTCCATGGTCTTGCAAACACAGCTTGTTAATGAAATCGGACGATAATTGGATGGATCGGTATGATCACGTCCAGGTTTAGGTATTGGTACTACTATGGCATCACGCCATGAAGGAGGAAAGTTACCCGATGTCCAAATATCATCAAAAATATTTAGGAGAGTTTCCAGACAGGATTCTGGTAAGTGCTTCAGGAGTTGATAATGTATGTTATCAGCTCCTGTAGCTGTATCATGAGCTTGATCAAGAGCAGTATGGAGCTCATGAACAGAAAAAGTTTCATTATAATCTTCCCCATTATCTGAGTTGAAATTAATAGTTTTCTTTTCTTGTTGTTGTTGATAATGCTGGAATTTAGGTAAATAATTAGAAGAGGAAGAATGTTTAGCAAGGGTTTTGCCCAGTTTATTTGCGATATCCGATTTATCCGTAAGTAACTGATCTCCATGTCTAAGAGGATGGACACCATATTTAGTACCTTTACCTTTGATTTTTTGGACCATGTTCCATACCTTGGACATGGGTGTCCGATAATTTATTTTAGATACATAATTTTGCCAAGATTGGCGTTTGTTCTGTTTAAAAGTACGCCTCGCTTTAGCATTTAAAATTTTAAATTTATTTAAATTATGCACCATAGGATGGCGAAGGAAATAATGTTCTTCTTTTTTCCTTGCCTTCCTAGCTTGTTTGCATTCATCGTTGAACCATGGTTTTCGAATATATGGAACTGCAGAGGACTTTGGTATACACTCATCAGCTATAGAGTTCAATTCATAAGAAAAGCATTTAATAGCATCAGGAACGTCAATAAACCATTCTGGTTTAAGTTTTTCAGCACACAGTGTTTCATATAAAGCCCAGTTAGCCTTTTTAAAATTTCGCCTTGATGATGGAGGAATATTAGATGGAGTTACAGAATTTAGTATAGTAGGAAAATGGTCACTTCCACAGAGATCATCGTGGACTGACCATTCAAGTTCATTTAGTAGTTCTGAATTTGTGAGTGACAAGTCGAGAGCAGAATAGGTCCCTGTCCCAGGGTGTAAATATGTGTTAGAACCGTCATTATATAAGCATAAATCGTTATCTGAACAGAACTCCTCTAATAGTTTACCTGAAGTATTCGTAGTTGTACCACCCCAGAGTGGGTTATGGCCATTCAAATATCCCATAATAATACACGTTTTGGGAAGTTGATCGTATAAGGTTTGAAGGTCGGCCTTCTGAAGAGCTGTAGACGGTGAGACATACAAAGAACATAATGTAAGAGTAACATGTAAAGTGAGGCGGACGGCAACTGCTTGAAGATTAGTAGTGAGTGTAATGGGGCTATGGATAACATTCTGTTTGACTAGGATTGAAGATCCTCCAGTGGCCCTGTCACCCGGAGGTGAGAAACAATTATAAGCATTGAAATGACGTAGCTCAAAAAGATCTGTCTGCTTTAAATAAGCCTCCTGCAGACAGACTGCTGGCGGCGTACAATCCTGGACCAATAACTGTAACTCATTATAATTATGCCTTAGTCCTCTGCAATTCCACTGTACAACATTGTGGGAGTAAACTATCTTTTAGGAGGGTTTATTGGGGATCTACCCCGTACCTTTTTGGTGGGCGACAAGCTGTGTGCCCTAAAATGGACATTTTCGGACACGTCCATGTCCTCAAGTGATCCATATTTGTTGAAAAGTTTAATCTTATTTTCGGACCCTTTTGGGGCTCTGTCACTTTGTTTTTGGGAAGAATCCAGCTTATGTTTACTTTTGCCTTTAGCAGTTTGTTGCACGTTACACAACAATTGCGACCTTGTGGTAGACTGAGATGACACATTATGATCATGATCGGGCTCTGGTTGACTTTGAGACGTGCCAGGAAGTGACTCAGCAGTTTGGGTAGCTATTGCAGGTGCAAAAGTTTGTGGGGAATCAGTGTTCACCCACGTCAAATATGTTTGGCAACCTGAAGTTGATCTGGTTGCTTTATTCGTCGCCTCAGATGATGCCTTAGTTTTTGAAGCATACGTTTCTGTTAATTCAGATCTTTGAACAATCTGTTTTGCTTCTGAAAAACTAATATTTTGGGTAAATTTCAGTTTGTTTATTTCCATCTGCTGCTTCCATATTGGACACTCTTTTGAAAAAGAGGAATGGTCTCCTGAACAGTTAGTGCATTTCTTATAACTACTGTCACAATCTTCTGTTGTGTTTGTCTTCTCACCACAGTGAGACAATGTGCAAGTATTGACGCCATGCCCATACTTCTGGCACTTGAAACATCTCAGTGGATTCGGAATATATGATTCCACCTTGATATGACAGTAACCAGCCTTTATGGATTTAGGAGCAGTCGGAGTAGAGAATGAAAACAAATAGGTGTTTGTTGGATCTCGTTGTGTTTACGGGTGGTGAAACGTTTTACATGCAACACACCTTGTTCCTTCATCTCAGAGGCAATATCAATTTCCAGCATATCAGCAAAAAGGCGGTTTCGGTCTCCTACTATGCCTTTGCTGGTGTTAAGCGTTCGGTGGGCAGAGACTGATACGGGAATGCCGAGAAAAGATTTAGTTGCCAGGAGGTTATTTGCCTGTTGTCTCTTATTACATTCAATAGGAAGTGAACCTGTACGCAAACGTCTAACATTTTTAACATCTCCTGCTATGCTTTGTACGCCTTTTGAAACATCAAAAGGGTTCAGCTTCAAAGGAGTCTTGTCAACAGTCTCAAGTACTATAAAACGTGGCCAATAGTCAATAGATGTGGATGGTCTTTGTTCATTAACATCAGGATCCGTGTCAAGAGGACGTTTTTTCTTGGTGATAAGGGTTTCGTAAGCCATAATTAATGTTTTAAGGTTCATCATCCGAGCTCCCCACCCACCACGGAGTATCACAAGGACAATGCTAAAGTGGTCTCCAACTTGCAGCACCAAAGATACTCGGATGATACACTCCAGCAGAAGAGTTATAAATAGCTAATCCACCAGATTGGCCCATGAGCCACCGCCTTCTGGCATAAGACTCTAGGCAAAGAGCAAAAGAGCATATTGCAAATCATTGACATTTGATATGAATAGATGTACCAAGTCCAAATGTAAAACATTTTCAAATTAAATTTGTGCAGTGACGTACAAGTCCATACACAGGGCTTGGCGTGACCAGCCGATTGATAGAATCGGTCCGATTCTACCACCCGTCTAGGTGAAGTAAGGGCCAAAGTGGTGTGTTGAGCAACAGGAACACGGTTCAGGCTCCTACTGCCCTCAACCACCAGACTACCGTCCTCCACCGACAAGGGTCTCAACCCACGGCAAACAGGTTGCTCAATTCGGTTGCTCCTTGCAACCAGCAATGGGGTGCTATGGACCTAGTTGACCAGGGTCCACACGGGGGTTTGAACGGCTCTTGGCGTTACCCAGCACCCACCACGAGGAGGTGGCCGTTCACGGGTGCCTGTGCGTGGTGGAAATATGGTCGTCTATAGTGTTTAGCTTTGCTTCGTCCAGAATTCTAATTTTGTCATGTTTCAGTGCTTTACAATGTAATCTGCGGGATGGAAACCTACAAACCAACCCTGCAAACCCAATTACCCCAGCTGATATTTTGAAGCCTAGCACAATGGGTGCGGCTATGATGGTGGCCAGAAATCCCACTCCTGCTGCTCCTAATCTCATGCTGGTTGTCATGAGGGTGGTATTGGCCCCATCCATGAAGCTGAATGCTTTATGTTACTATATTCCATGTAGTCAAATCAAGTAAAGAAATAACAAACAAGACTATACCACAAAAAAATTCAATTCAAGCAACCCTCTGGTTGGGTCCACCAAAGGTAAAATGTAAGCATCTACTGTATCAACTAAAGAGTATATAATATTTTGAAACGTTTGGCCAAACTAGACACAGATTGAATGTTCTTGATCCCAAAAGGGACCCGATGCCTCACATTTCAGAGACACTCTCAGATACCATTGCATGGAAGTTGAAAAGACCTTGATAACCTCCACCACTGAGAATAAACTTTCGTATTGCATGTATTGATTATGTTTCAGTGAGTGAGTTATTATTTAACGTCACACCGGCCATATTTCAGCCATATCGTGACGAGAAAAGACATGATTATAAAGAATATGTATATATTCTAAAACCCTTCGACAAAGTACGGCAAAATAACTAGAGTATCACAATTCGAATTTAAAACTAGTATATGAAGTTAACACTAACAGCCCAATTCGGACAATACGTAATATATAAAGCAGGCTATAGATCACCAGCAACTGAAGGTAGATCACCATACTAGGAACCAAGGGGACTTACGTTACTTTTGCTACCTGCATGGACCGTACCTGGATTTACACCATCCCCTCATCCGCTGGTGATTGTAGGAACATGTAGCCGAAATTTTAAAATGACAAAAATACTACGTTTAAAATACTGGTGAGTTTAAATTTCACTTTGAAAGTTTCGGGACTTACGTACCCTCTCAAGGGGACAATAAGTTTATACTACTTTAACCCCCATTGAGGATACAGCCACTAACAATCGCAGTTGACAATTCATAAAACCATGTTTAAAACAGCAGCATTTTATTTACAAAACATATTATTCAAAATTTATCTAACAATTTTATTTCCTTTAAAAATTCAATGATTAAATGATATTTAATATTAAAAAGATCCGTCATTGTTTTGACAGCATACGTTTATCATTAACTCCGACCTACCACATTTAACCTTGATAAAACTGCTTCTTAAATATTCTTAATGAAACATTCATGCCTTATCTATAATAAAAAGGTTAGTCTGTCTATCGTGATAGAGCATATCAATAGCTTGTTTTTTAAAATTATATAAACAGTGAATGATATTTCCAATTGTTCTGTTCATCCAAATAAAACCAAACTCATGAGAGAATAAAATGTTTCTTATATAGGATGTCCATGCATTCAGTAGTTAGAGTCCAGTGGTTCAAAATACAATTACAGTTGCTCAGTGACTGAAACTATTCTTCACGTGACATGAAATTATGATTTTACATGTGATTTACGGATGGACACAAACTGTTTTATAAAAATGACAAAAGATTTGATAATATCAGCATTATTGAATTACGTATAAGTAGTACAGACTACGACAGTTCTGAATCAGAGTCTGGACCACATCCGAGTCTGAACCCAGTCCTTGAGGAAGTAGAGGAGACACTGGATTTCAGTTGAAACAGTCATGTGACATAAAGCACCAGCTAGAGCAAGACCGCGATACGAGGGAAGCATTATACAAGAAGTACCATTGAGCCGTCAATACTATTGACGGGATTGATACTATCCTGGTAGCAACAAGTGTAGGGCGAGGCGCGGTTTGTGCCGGGTTACTGTCCACCCTCTTTGCCACGTTGAAATAGTGGCCAAGTCGATGGGATTGGTGGGTTTGAACCCCAAGTACATATCACATAAGCTACAATCTAAAGCGCTGAAAGAAGATTCTGTCTGAAGCAAAACTAAATACGGTAAGCGAGCGTATTTCTTCGACATTCACTGACAGTAAGAGCTCAGAGGGGGAGTTGCACCTGATTTTAGCTGAACACACCAAATACCGCAAATTGAAGCAAGAGATTTTAACTTGGTCCCGTAAAAGTACTACCATTAGAGAAGATGAGAAAAATACGTGGATAGAACAAGGGAGACAAGAAGCCTAAGAGATCATGAAGATACATGTTAAATTGTTTTGCTGAGGTAAACATAACTGACTGACATAACTTCTGACCAGAAAAATAATAAGAGTGTATGGCTGACTAAAGCTTCATTTCAAGAATGACCAGTGTGGAATTCACCAGTAGATTTCCCAGGATGGTGAACACGCCGTCGAATTTAAACACCAACTGCAGTGTCATGTTTTCATCCCTGAGTGAGTGAGTGAGTTAATATTTAACGTCACATCGGCAATATCTCAGCCACATCGCGACGAGAACATTTAACAAAGAAAAGGACTATATATATATTATAAAATCTGTCGGCGAAGGACAGTAAAACAACTAGGATATCACAATTTGAATTAAAACTAGCGTGGAAAGTTAAAACTAATATCACTATCGGACAATACAACATAAAATCAGGCCACAGATTGCCAACAACTGAAGGTAGATCACCATACTAGTGGCTCTGGGGACTTACGGTACCTTTGCTACCTGCATGGACCCTAGTTGGATTTACACCGTCCCCTCAACCGTTAGCAATTTAGTCCCATCTAGCCAAAAATTAAAAATACACATATGCTACGATTAAAAACAGTGGAAGTCTAAACGTGCATGAAATGTTTTGGGACTTACGTACCCTCTCAGGAGGACAATAATTTTACAGTACTTCAAACCCCCTTTGAGAGTACAGCCACTAACAATTCAAGTTACTAATCTAAACTACCATGAATTAAAATGCAGCTATCTACAGAACATAATAATCAAAATTCAATGATGAAATTCAATTTCTTTTACAAATCCAAGAATTAAATGAGAACTTATGCTGTTATAAAGGTCCTTAATTGTTTTTACATTGAAATATCTATCCCTTATGATGGAGAATTCAACACAGTCAAGCAGGATATGCTTGACCGTGGTTCTGTCATCACAAGGGATGAAAAACGGAGGATCCTCACCTTTCAATAGGTAAGAATGAGTATATCTAGTATGGCCAATACGACATCGTCTTAAAATAACCTCTTCAAATCTGGACTGACAACCCAAGTAGGTATAACCAATATAGGGTTTTAGTTCATGAAATTTATTGATGCCTACTTGGGTGTCCCACTTGTTTTGCATCCGATCACGGATATAAGATCTAATGTTAGCTTTAAAATCACTGTATGGAATAAGAAGTGGTGTCACAGATTTGTTGAGTGCTGCCTTAGCAGCAAGATCGGCCATTGTGTTACCAGAAATGCCTACGTGGCTTGGTAACACAGCATGTTGTTTAGTAATTAGTGCGTTTTAACAAATGATTCCAGTCGCACTAAGTGATCGACAGTACTTCTGTTTTTCCGGAAACCACAATGTATATCTGTGATAAGATTATTTGTTTCCAAGTACCAAAATATCTGACGATATTTGGATGGATCGGTATGATCACGTCCAGGTTTAGGTATTGGTACTACTGTGGCGTCACGCCATGAAGGAGGAAAGTTACCCGATGTCCAAATACCATCAAAAATATTTAGGAGAGTTTCCAGACAGGATTCTGGTGAATGTTTCAAGAGTTGATAATGTATGTTATCAGCTCCAGTAGCAGTGTCATGAGCTTGATCAAGAGCAGTATGGAGTTCATGAATAGAAAACGTTTCATTATAATCTTCCCCGTTATCAGAATTGAAATTAATAATTTTCTTTTCTTGTTCTTTTTGATATTGCTGAAATTTAGGTGTATAATTTGAAGAGGAAGAATGTTTAGCAAGAGTTTCGCCCAGTTTATTCGCAATATCTGATTTATCAGTAAGCAGTTGATCTCCATGCCTAAGATGATGGACACTAGATTTAGTACCTTTACCTTTGATTTTCTGGACCATGTTCCATACTTTGGACATAGGTGTCCGAGAATTTATTTTGGATACATAATTTTGCCAAGATTGGCGTTTGTTCTGTTTAAAAGTACGCCGTGCTTTAGCATCTAAAATTTTAAATTTATTTAAATTGTGCACCATAGGATGGCGACGGAAATAATGTTCTGCTTTTTTCCTTGCCTTCCTAGCTTGTTTGCACTCATCGTTGAACCATGGTTTTCTTATGTGTGGAACTACAGAGGACTTTGGTATACACTCATCAGCTTGGAATTCAGTTCATCAGAAAAGCATTTAATAGCATCGGGAACGTCAATAAAACGTTCAGGTTTAAGTTTTTTAGCACACAGTGTTTCATATAAAGCCCAGTTAGCCTTTTTAAAATTTCGTCTTGATGATGGAGGAACATCGGATGGAGTTACAGCTTTTAATACGGTAGGAAAATGGTCACTTCCACATAGGTCATCGTGGACTGACCATTCGAATTCAGTTAGTAGTTCTGAATTTGTGAGTGACAAGTCAAGAGCAGAATAGGTCCCTGTACCAGGATGTAAATACGTGCTGGAACCATCATTATAAATACACAAATCATTGTCAGAACAAAAGTCCTCCAACAATTTACCTTTAGTGTTTGTAGTTACACTACCCCAGAGTCGGTTGTGCCCATTTAAGTCTCCCATTATAATACAGGGCTTCGGGAGTTGGTCATATAAAGCTTGAAAATTAGTTTGGGCAAACGTCGAAGATGACGAAATATAGAGTAAAGTAATTCTCATTGCAACAGCCTGCATATTAGTATTAAGTGAAACGGGGCTTTGAATAACGTTTTGTCTGACTAGAATGGGTGATCCGCCAGTGGCCCTATCACCCGGAGGTGAAAACCAATGATACGCATTAAATTGACGAAGGTCAAATGCATCTGCTTGTTTTAAATATGTCTCTTGGAGACATAACGCTGAAGGTGTAAAATCTTGGACTAATAGCTGTAATTCATGTAAATTAGTCCTCAATCCTCTGCAGTTCCACTGTACAATATTATTGGAATAAACTATCTTTTGGGAGGATTTATTGGGGATCTACCCCGCACTCTTTTGGAGGGCGACAAGCTATGGGCCCTAGAACTGACGTTTTCAGAAACGTCCATGTCTTCAAGAGACCCGTATTTATTGAACAATTGAATTTTGTTCTGTGACCCTTTAGGAGTTCTGCCACTTTGTTGTTTTGAAGCATCAGCCTTAGGCTTCGGTTTACTTTGCACAGTTTGTTGACTATCAGCTGTCGATTGAGACTTTGAGTGTGACTGAGATGATGATTTGTGATCAGAAAACCTTGAGGTACTAGGAAGTGATTCCTCAGTCTGTGATGACATAGCAGGGTACAAAAGCTGTGGAGAATCGCAATTTATCCAAGTCAAGGTAGTCTGGCAGCCTGTGGTTGATGTTGTTTTAGAGCTAGACCCCGATAATGTTTTTGCTACTGTTGCATAACTTTCTGTAAGATCAGATCTCTTTACCAGTTTTTTGGCCTGAGAAAAAGAGATATTTTGAGTGAATTTTATTTTATTGATCTCCATTTGCTCTTTCCAAATAGGACACTGTTTAGAAAAGGACGAATGGTCGCCTGAGCAATTGGTGCATTTTGTATAATCGCTGTCACAATCTTCTGTTGTGTGTGTCTTCTCACCACAGTGAGCACACACAACAGACAATGTGCAAGTATTTACACCGTGTCCATATTTCTGGCATTTAAAACACCTGAGCTTGTATGTTGCAGTAGCCTGCCTACACTGATTTTGGAGCGTTTGGACATGAGAAAGTAAACAGATACGTATTTGTTTTGATGGTTTTGTTGTTTCTGTGAGTTGAAAAGCGCTTGACATATAGTACACCCTGATCCTTCACTTCAGATCCTATATCAAGTTCCGACATGTCATCAAACAATCGATCTCTATCTCTCACGATACCTTTACTTGTATTCAAGGCTTTGTGTGCAGAAACCGTGACGGGAATGCCCACGAAAGATTTAATATTCATCAGATTTGTTGCTTGCTGCTTTTTCCCGCACTCGACTAGCAGGGCACCCGAACGTAAGCGTCTTATGTTCGTCACATCCCCAGCAATGCCTTGAATACCTTTGGATACAGCAAAGGTGTCTTATCAGGAGTCTCAATCACAATGAAACGTGGCCAATACTCAATCGATGTAGACGGTCTATGGTCAGTATCAACAGGGTCAATATCAAGTGGACGTTTTGTTTTTTTTGTTGGAGTTTCATAAGCCATATTTAGTGTAATACGGTTCATCATCCGAGCGCCCCACCCACCACGGAGTATCACAAGGACAATGCTAAAGCAAGCAGACCTCCAGCTTACAACACCAAGGATACCCGGATGATATACTCCAGCAGAAGAATTAGAAATAATTAGTCTACCAGATTGGCCCATGAGCCACCGCCTTCTGGGCATAAGACTCTAGGCAAAAGTTCAGAACGTCAAAAATGCATTTTAAAATTTGAAAAGCTCAATGAACAAATAGGCCAAGACCGAAAGTAAAAATCCAAATAAAATTTGTGCAATGATATATATCCTCCATGCACAGGGCTTGGCATGACCAGCCGATTGGTTGAACCGGGCCCATTCGACCACCCGTCTAGGTGAAGTCAGGGCCGAAGTGGTGTGTTGGGCAATGGAACGCAGTTAACAGCCCCAGTGCCCTCAACCACCAGGATCCCGTCCTCCACCAACACGGGACGCAACCCACGGCAAACGGGTTGGTGGACCAAATATCCCCCCGGGTCCACTACGGGGGTGTCGGCGAGCTCTTGGCGTTACCCAGCACCCACCACGAGGAGGTGGCTCTTCATGGGTGCCTTCATTCCTGAGTTTACTAGAGACCATGTGGGCTGCCATTGTCGAGACTGGTCTCATGATTACACTCCACCTCTGAAAATCCTGCCTAGAAACTCTTCTAATTATTTTTGATAATATTTGGACATCGGGTAGCTTTCCTCCCTAATGGCCTGACGCCATAGTAGTACCAATACCTAAACCTGGACGTGATCATACCGGTCCGTCCAATTATCGACCTATTTCACTAACTAGCTGTGTTTGCAAGACCATGGAACGCATGATAAATAATTGACTTGTTTGGTACTTGGAAACTAATAACCACATAACAGATATACAATGTGGTTTTAGTAAAAACAGAAGTACTGTCGATCACTTAGTGCGTTTGGAATCCTGTGTGAAAAATGCGCTGATTAATCACCAACACCCCGATCTTGAGAAAGCATACGACACGACCTGGAAATATGATATTTTAAGAGCTTTACATGATTTCGGTTTGCACTTAGTGCGTTTGGAATCATTTGTGAAAAACGCGCTGATTAATAAACAACACGCTGTGTCTATCTTTTTTTTATCTCGAGAAGGCTTATGACACCACCTGGAAATATGGCATTCTTAGAGATTTACATGATTTCGGTTTAAGAAGTCGTTTGCCTCAATTCATAACCAACTTTTTAAATAACAGACAATTTCAAGTCTGCGTTGGTTCTACCCTGTCTGCTCATTACAATCAGGATCAGGGTGTTCCACAAGGCAGTATTTTGTTTGTCACACTTTTAAGTACATAGATAAATACTTTATCAAACGTTTTAAACGATTCAATTGATGGATCGTTATTTGTGGATGATTTTAATATTTCTTGTCGTGGTAAAAACAACCATTCAACGGCAACTGCAGTTGTGTTTAAACAAGACTAATAAACGGTGTCTTGAAAATGGCTTTAAATTCTCTAAATCAAAAACTGCATACATTTTTGTCGTAAATACAAACCACATGAAGACCCTGAACTGTCTCTAGATGGCACTCCCATTAAAGTTGTGAAGAAAGCCAAGTTCTTGGGTCTAATCTTTGATTCACACTTAACGTTTTTACCACATATTAAATCACTTAAAACTAAATGCCTGAAAGCATTTGACTTATTGAAAGTTGTTTCAAATTCTAAATGGGGAGGTGATCAAGCTACCCTTCTCGATCTATATCGATCACTCGTGCGTTCTAAACTTGATTATGGCTCCATCGTATATGGTGGAGCCTGCAAAAGCAACTTAAAACCAACCCACGTAGGCTTTTCAGGGAACACACTGGCTGATCTTGCTGCCAAAGCAGCACTCAACAAATCTGTGACACCACTTCTTATGCCATTGATTACAAAGCTAGCATTAGAACTTACATCCGTGACCTGATGCAGAAGAAGTGGGACATCCATGTAGGTATAAATAAATTACATGAAATAAAACTGTATTTTGGTTACACCTACTTGGGCTGTCAGTCCAGATTTGAATAGGTTATTTTACGACGATGTCGTATTGGCCTCACAAGATGTACCCACAATTACCTGTTAAAAGGTGAGGATGCCCGCTTTTGTATCCATAGTTTGCTTGACTGTTGAATTCTCCACCTCAAGGGATAAATATTTCAATGTCAAAACTATCAAGGGTCTTTTTCGCAGCGTTAGTACTCATTTAATCATTGGTTTTCAGATCGATTTCATGGTTGAATTTTGAGCGATATGTTTCTGCAAATAAATGTGTTTTAATGATTGGTGGTTTAGATTAGTAACTAGATTTATAGTGGCTGTACCCTCAAAGGGGGTTGAAGTATTGTAAAATTATTGTCCTCTTGAGAGGGTACGTAAGTCCCAAAACATTCCAAGTACAGTTAGAATTGTTGGTGGCTGTACCCTCAAAGGGGGTTGAAGTATTGTAAAATTATTGTCCTCCTGAGAGGATACGTAAGTCCAAAAACATTCATAAGCTGTTCCACTGTTTTTAAACGTAGTATATGTGTATTTTTAATTTTTGGCTAGATGGGACTAAATTGCTAAATTGTGTCTTTTTATTGTCTGGCTAGATTTCACAAATTGCTGACGGTTGAGGGGATGATGTAAATCCAACTAGGGTCCATGCAGGTAGCAAAGGTACTGTAAGTCCCCATGGTCCCTAGTATGGTGATCTGACTTCAATTGTTGGCAATCTATAGCCTGTTTTTACATTGTATTGTCCGAATAGTGATATTAGTTTTAACTTACCACGCTAGTTTTAATTCTAACTGTGATAGTCTAGTTGCTTTTACTGTCCTTCGTTGACTGGTTTTATAATGTATATATGATCGTTTCCATTGCTGAATGTCCTCGTCACGATGTGGCTGCAATAATGCCGATGTGACGTTAAATATGAACTCACTCATGAAACGACGACATATGTTTTTTTAATGTTTTCTATCAAACACGGAATCTGAAACCAAATTTTCTTGGACACTGACAACGAACGAGGCCTAGCTAACATATAAATGTTAAAACGTAATTATATTTAAGAAGAAACATATCTGACATGCACACGTACCCACGTACCCACACACCCACACACCCACACACCCACACACACACACACACACACACCCACACACACACACACACACACACACACACACACACACACACACACACACACACACACACACACACACACACACACACACACACACACACACACACACACACACACACGTACATACCTGGTATACTTAAAGCTTTTGTCAAGAAAACTTTCAAGTCAACTTATTGCAAAGAACATTAGTGAATGTAAACCTGGAATTTATGAAACTGTTCCAATCTAAATCCTGTAAATTCGTTTTATGTCCTGGTTTTCTAATGTGCAACAACTAACTGTATGTATGGATTCGGCTCTTAGAATAAGTACGGGAAGTTGGGAACGAATACTTTTTGAAAAAGAATAGGCCTAATGTGCTGCCTACACGTTATCGAAAACGAGCATATTTTTGACTAGGATGATTCACCTATGTTACGACTACGATATCTTCCGCAGTTCTACTGTTCTCGAACTACTACGTTGATACTCACTCGTCTACTAATACCTGTCAATCCTATATCTGCCAATTATGCAAACTTGAATAAATATTCACCATGTATGAGGAAAATGGTTTTGAATGTCTACGTACTGTAATAGAACTGATTTCTTCTCCCCATGTTATTCAGTTATATTCTGTGTTATATATCTAATACGTGGGCCATTGGTTTTTATGTCAAAATTAACCATACATGTTTTGAAAGGAGGAGTATTTACTTTTCGTTAGAAAAGATTTGATTTCAGGTTTCAGTGTTTGAAGGATATTAAAGGCCTTTAAAGTTTGATTTTTGGATGTACTGTGTCACTTTCTTTGGATTTATAACCCCTCTGAATGGGTACCTGATACGAATGGGAAAGCCACATTAAGTCGGTACATATCGTGGCAGCAAGAGTTGCATGATCCCTAGGGAGTTGAGACTGATCAAGTGATCCAGGGAAAGACAAAGTGTCTGAGTATTTGAACTGGACATTGACGCTGTGTATATATTATAATAATACTAATAATAGTAGTGAAGTAGTCATGTCGTTTTATACATGTACCCCTCCAAGTGTTAAAGTTAGAATTATAGAAAGCCTCATAATCAAAGATATGGATTGGCTCATTATCTGGGAGGAAAACGTATGACTGATCATGTTGCTTCTTACGTTGTTTTCTCAGCACTGAAAGTCTTGAAAAGAGAAATTCCAGGTTATGTTTCTCTGTGTGCCTTGGCACCCACTAGGACTTGCAAAGTGTCTGCTGACAACGGTCTCCAGACAGCGATTCCAGTTATAATTCATCCCTTCATGGATTATTGTATTGTTCGTACTCTACCAGCTAGAAGAATGAACGACTTATTTTAGTCTAACCAAGCAAAAAATTATCAATGTGAGTGTCTTATCCGGGTCTAAGTGTATGCGTGTTTGTGTCTGTGTCTGAGTGTCTGCTTCTGTGTATTGAGTCTGCATGTGCCTCTGTTTCTCATACAGTCTCTTCATACTTCTCTTGCAGGTGAAAGCATTTCAAGAGGGAAAGATGCAAAACAGAGCGGTACCTACCACGGCTATGTTGCTAGCCGTGCTCTTGATATATATTATTCAAACACTGAATCAATAACAGTCCCAGGCAACGACCTCTGGTGGGAGGTGGACCTGAGGGGCTTCTTCACCATCAGCAACATCACCCTCACAGCAAGAAGTCACTATTGTCAGTGTTCACATAGATTTGACGATTCACATCTTATTTATTTGAAGACGTTCAATGTAGTTTGTTAAATTGGCTCAACGCTATACCATTCAAAGTAACCATATTATTTTCCTAACTACAAGAAAGTAGGCCTTTACCATGTAAAAAGCATGCATGTTATGTGTGATACCAAACATGGACTGTTTACAGATACCTACATGGAACAAGCATCCGTGGAGGTGACGGACAAGGATATCAGCCTCTGCTCTGATGTCCAGGTGGTGTGGTGTGGAGCAGTAGCCACCAGTGTTGCTCCTGGTGAGAAGTTCACTTTCACATGCAATGCCACCTTCCCTGTCCGCTTTGTCCGGGTCACAAGACGATCGACAAGTTCCACATACCTCATGATCGGACATGTTGACGTGCAAGGGGAAGGGGCAATGAAGCCATATCGTGAGTAAACCAGGGAGTACTACGTCATATTCTCTGAAGTAGGAGTCAGTAAGTTAATATATTTTCGTTTTGTACAGAGGTAACTGAGCTCTGCGGAACCAACTCTGGTCCTGTGAGATCACCGAAGTGGCAAACTGCTGGTCCTACGAGACCAATGAATGGATCTGGTCGTCAGTGGCGGTGACGTTGTTGTCTGTCATTAACCCCGACGTTGGTCATATAAGTGACTGATAAAACGGACTGCCTTTCAAGCTTGATTATTTAGAGGTTATGAGGTTTGCGTTACGTAAACACTTATCAGTAAACTATTTCGAAATGTTCCCTCGAACTTTGGAAGTTCCTAGGGTTGTTTGGATCCAAGTTATCTTCGTTAGACAGGTTGAGTTTTTGCCCATAAAGATGTATCGGTTGGTCTGCGATCTTGACTTCGAGTCAAGTCACTTTTACCCATAAAGATGGACTTGGCAGTCTGACTCTGAGACATTGCAGATGGTGTGTAACGTGACTCGATGACGTTGACCAGTATAGCGTCAATATAACGTTGAAGGAATCCCGTTCACACTAAAATTACTTTTCTACAGGTTCATACTACAAGCCGTCCTGGAACAAGAAGGTGTCTATGCCGTTCCTGACCACGTTGGCAATAACAGCCGGGGACTGTGGCATCGTTTGTCACAAACATCATTCATGCATCGACTTCAGCTACAGTGCAACAGCGTCGACTGATGACAACTGTCTGCTCACTGACAAAGTCTTCACTTCACACCAAGACAATTCTTGGACAACCTACACCATTTACTGTATGTAAAAACTGAATTTAAACATTGACTGGCCTCCTCTTGTTTTACTACCGTGTTTTCCAGTGGTTACCAATGAAAATATACTCAGAAGGTACCTGGAAACAATCTTTATTTTAAGATTTATTTATATGTCATGAACAGATGTTTGTTTCAACTGTGTTACAGTTGTATGATGTTCTTGGTAAAAACATCGTGTCTGTAGCAGACAAGCCAGTGATTGTCACTATGACAGGGTATGTGTCTATGAAATTGTGATGATACCAGGTGTTCTCGAAAAGGTGAGCGTGTCCTGCCCCACCGGTGGCATCCACCATAAACAAGGGCTTAGTCCAGTCATTTATTCTCCCGAAATAATTCGGGAACGTGTGGTTTAAGCCAAAACAGGGAATCGCATTAAACAATTTCTGATAAAGTGTTCTGGCCTGACCCTCTTTGAAATCCTGATGAAAATGCTCGTTCAGTTGCACCTAAAAATGTGAAATATATACACGAATATTATTAGAATATTACTCAACATGGAAGGAAGTTGGCTGTTGGAAAGTAGAAACCATCCTTTGTCAAACAACCCTGGCAATTGGCAATTTGATGGTTAGATCATTTGCCTCGTCTAATGGTAGTACCGTTTAACTATCTCTGAAACATATGTTAAGGCATCTGCCAGCTACCGGGGGTTCCCATTCGAATAGATTCCGTACCCTATGTTATTTAGCTGACCCGTCTAACGGAAGTATGGCTGCAATGTCCCCGGAACCAATGTAAATTGGGTCAACATGATAACTTTTATTTGGTGTCATTGTGCACGGTTTATCTCGTCATGGCTGACTATTTTTTACACAATGTGACTTCCAATGCTGCTTGGTAAGATAAGGGGTAATTACATTCCACATCTTGAGGAATTTGAATGTTCTACAACCGTGCACCACAAACTTTGATATCTTTACCTAGGACTAGACTACTGAAACCTTAGTCAAACAACGCTTGAACTAGAGTTCTTAAGATGCATTTTGATCAGCTGTATCCGTCTAGTACCCAGTACATTTACGTACCTTCTGAGAAATGTCTTGGATGAAATGGCTTCTTCTTCAACAATATCCGTTTGTACGCTTCATGACATTATTGACAATACAGTGTAGGGAGATCGACCCGTCTGTCACGCGTTCGTAAGATGCCTTATTTGAAAGTGTTATTCATTAAGTATTTATAGAATCCCAGCTAACTATAGCAACCAACGAGTCGAACCAACGGCGTTCTTCAAGACATATAACCTGTCCAGCAGACAGGTGTAATATATATTTACCACATATTTATCGTTATATTGTTTACTTTTCTATGTAGACAATTATATTTACCTAGATTACAAATTAGTCAATGTAAATATGATTGAACGAGCAACGTGTGAAATACATGGCACCGTTGGAAATGAAAGTAATTCAGGCTTTCACCTTCCTATTTTTTCACTTCGGCGATAGAAACAATGGGTGTCATATTGTAGGTAAATAATTCTCGAGTTAAGGAGTTTATTAGAAGGGCCTACAAGCAAATAAAAAAATGACAATATTCCACAATATATTTTCTACCGTAGCACATGGTTGTTTCATGTAGAAGCGATGCTTGGCAGACAGTATGACAAAGTAATCAAGCGATATACTGAAAATTATTGCCCACACCGCGTTTATGTGTCTTAGTTGATAATTTGTACCAAGCACATTAATATGTCCTTTGAACGGGTGACATTCGTGGGTTCCACTCAGAAATAAAAAACCCACTGCACCCTGCTTTCGATCAGGGTCCTAAGTCTGGTGATCTACCTTCTGTTGTTGGCGAACTACAGTCTGGTTTTACATTGTATTGTACAAATAGTAATATTAGTTTCAACTTTCCACGCTAGTTTTAATTCAAACTGTGATATTGTAGTTGGTTTTCTGTCCTTCTTCGACAGTTTTTTTTATAACATGCATATATTCCATTTAAACGTTAAATGTTCTCGTCACGATATGGCTGCAATAATGCTGACGTGACGTTAAATATTATTTCACTCACTCACTCACTTTCAGTCTCGGTTACATCAGGTTTGCCTTGGTTCCAGCACCTGGAATATTTCCCATAATTACCTTGAATCAACACCCACAATACTCGACAAAAATACATATGTCCTGAGCATATACATTCAACCATTTCTTTATTGTCAGTTTTAATGTGAACATGGTGTTTAACCCTCTCGGTAAGCAAGGAATCTTTATGAAACCGATTACATCATCCTTTACTTGTCTGCGCACATTTTAGGATATCTATTACATTGTCTTTCTAATTACTGACAGTATATATTGAGGAAGTGAACATTTATAAATTTTGCTTTTTGTTGGGTGTTTCTCGCTTATGTCACATCGTGAAATAATTGGAATATTCATCTAAGGAATTAACAGTAATCATTGTAACGACATCGAAGTCTACACTTTAATATGGAGCTTTCAGGAGTTTATTCACTAAGCAAAATTATCCCAGTTGAATTACTCCAGACCTGAATGTATTAACTGGCAGTCAACTGTCCTCAACTGAAACAACGAAATTCATTTAACCCGTCACAATTTAATTCTGGACTCACAAAAGTCCACAAACTCTCCGCACTGTGGCCACTCTCCCACAAAGGATTTGGCAAAAATAAACATGCAGCTATTATGTATATGTGCTAAGGATAATTTTTTTTTTTCGAAAGCTCAAAATTTAAACTCGCTCTCCCATGGGCATGCCCATGGGCGAACAGTGGCCAATGGGCGAGAATGTTTATTTTCGTGCAGAATAAATGTGTTGGAGGTTGTAAATGAATGAAAAAATGTTAGTATCATGACACAGATTTCAGCTCCATGTGACTTCACTCTGCTAACTGACAGCGATTTTTGAAAATTCCCGCCCATGAGTGAAAAACATGTTGACCCCTGGACGAGAATATTTACTTTCACTGAAAATACATGCTTTTTCCATACTTCGCAGTCTTTAAATACATGAAAGTCTATTTATTAGTGTCGTGACACGAAAGTAAGCTTATTGTGACTTAATTCTGCTAATGAGAGTGATTTTTTTTAAAAAATGGGCGAAAAACATTTGGTCCCTGGGTGAGAATATTTACTTTTACTCAAAATACATCTTTTCCCATGTTCTGGAGGTTGTAAATTGATTAAAGGTATGTTCATAAGGATCATGACACAACTTTCAACACATTTTGACTTAATTCCGCTAACTGAGAGCAATTTTAAGAACTCTCGCCCATGGGCGAAAAACATTTTGGCCCATGGGCGAGAACATTTACCTTCACTCAAAATACTTGTTTTTCATGTTTTGCAGGTAGTAATTGAATGCAAGTACATTTAATGGTATCATGACACGAAATCCAACCCATTTTTGACTTAATTCTGCTAACTTAGACCGATTTTATTTAAAATCTCGCTCATGGGCGAAAAACATTTGCCCCATGGGCGAGAATATTTCCTTTCACTCCAAATACATCTTTTCCAATGTTTTGGAGGATGTAAATGAATGAAAGTGCCATTATGAGTATCATGACATACAATTCAACTGATTTTGACGTAATTTTGCGACTTCAGGGCGATTTTTAAAGAGAATCTGGACTTCCACTAAAAATTCATAGGGGTTTTCTATTATCTTGGAGGTTATAAATGAATGAAAGTCTGTTAATAAGTATCATGAAAAAAAAAATGAAATCATTCCGGTCTTAATTCGACTAATCTCGCTCGTGGACGAAAATATTTTCATTTTCTAGTTTTCTTTATTTTGCAAACATATGGTTTTAAAATAGATGAAATTATAATGACAAATAATTTCAGTTTAAAATCTGAATAACAAATAATCTGAGTTTAGTTTTATGTCGCACTCAGCAATATTCCAGCAGTATGGCGGCGGTTCGTAGATTATCGAGTTTGGACCGGACAATTCAGTGATCAGCAGCACAGCACGAGCATCGATCTACACAATTGGGAACCGATGACATGTGTCAACCAAGTCAGCGAGCCTGACCACCCGATCCCGTTAGTCGCCTCTTACGACAAGCCTAGTCGCCTTTTATGGGAAGCATGGGTTGCTAAAGCCTTGCTCTACTCCAGATCTTCACGGATCTGGAACGAAGAGCTTTACTTCCAGCAATATATACATCACAGTTAGAAAACTGAGCCTTGAAATTCTTTTGAATTTAGGTATTCTATAAATATAACAAAATTCAAGCTATATCTATGAAGTTATTTGTGAAAGCCCTAATCAAGAGTGACCGAACTCCACTGACTATTCTGACACATTAATAAACAGTGTTGTGAGATCTTTAAATTGTATTCAAATTTTTCTTGTTAATCCCACTGACATTCGCCAATAACCACTTGTATATGAAATACACAATATGTGTTTCTTCACAACAAATAAGTAATTAAGGATCCTCAACTGGGTAATTAAGGAAAGAACTCAAAATGTTGCCACATTTCCAGTCACCAGTCTTGAGCTAATGGCCTTGTAAAACCCCTCACAAAGGAAACATAAAGCACCAAAACTGTGTTTCTTTCTGGGTGACACACGGTATGTTGTCAAAGTTTCCGTTGTTGAATACATTCTATCGTGGGCAAAACCGTATGCTTGGAAAGTGTACCTACCCAGTAGTTTTAAGAGTATCTACCCAGTTTAACATGTTTCGTTTTAATATTGTGGTCTCCATTTTTAGTAATTCCCGTTTGCCCGTCCCGGCTTTTCTTCATCCGAAAGCCCTAATCAAGAGTGACCGAACTCCACTGACTATTTTGACATATTAATAAACAGTGTTGTGAGATCTTTAAATTGTACTGAAATATGCCTTGTTAATCCCACTGACATTCGCCAATAACCACTTGTATATGCAATCCACAATATGTGCTTCTTCACAACAAATAAGTAATTAAGGATCCTCAACTGGGTAATCAAGGAAAGAACTCAAAATGTTGCCACATTTTCAGTCACCAGTCTTGAGCTAGTCCCTTGTAACCTCCCCCCCCCCTCCCCCTCAACACACACACACAAAGGAAACACAAAGCACCACAACCGTGTTGCTTTCTAGGTGACACAATTATGTTGTCAAAGTTTCCGTTGTTGAATACATTCTATTATGGGCAAAACCTTACGTGTAGAACGTGTACCTACCCAGTAGTTTTAAGAGTATCTACTCAGTTTAGCATGTTTCGTTTTAATATTGCCTCGTCATGCTCCAACGAGTGACTTAGCTCGTTTCCATCGCAACTTCATCTGCGTTTAACAGTACTTCAGCCAGTTTACTGTATCCGTCAAAATCTTACAATGAATGAATGAATGAAAGAATGAATGAATGAATAAATCACCACGGCCGTCCCTTCCAAAACATGCCAAAGAAGGCAAAACTATCGTCAGATCACATGTGTTAACATCAGCTTTTTATACTCTCCCTTGTCAGACATAACAATTGTCAGACAGGTTAAAACAATCTATCTGGCTGCCTGCACAGCTGCCTGTTGACGTAGTATACACACATCACCTAATTTTCCTGCGTAACCTTCATCTACATCACCATCCTTAATATAATAAGCAGAGAACACAGAAGGCCCTATAGCTGTAACCACTGAACCGTGGCGTCTCCCTGTTCCCAAGTTCCCAAATGGGGGTATCCTTCCTACCTTTTCCATGGATCTTTAAAACATCTACATAAATCGTACATAAACATGTAAACTATTTTGCTTTGATTGTGTAACTACCCACATTATGACATTGAGACCATTCTGATTTACCGAGTGAAATACGATTGTATAGTTTTGAGTTTGAATCGTATTATTTTAAGTATATTTTAACCGGTTTGCCTCTTTTGCACTCTACCTTTTTACCTGGGGCGTGCATATTTGGGTGTTTTTTAGTATTCCATCTATTTGTTTAGATTTATTGATTTATTTATTTTTGCTTTGCTTTTGTTTGTTTTTTTACTGGTAGTGGCCCAGCGAGTGAGTCTGCTTTGATAACTATGAATTTATTCTGACGTTTGACGAGCGGGATATGAACAAGAACATATATTGTGCCCCTGCATCAATACATATTTAAGACAAAAGTATTAAAAAAATTATTCTATACCAGTATTTGTACACAACTGATGAAATGTAACGGCAAGTTGAAGGTTCATAAGCATGTAGAGGGCACATTTCTCCTACCCCATTTAAGAATGTCCATTTGTGATGGATTCACGTGGCCTTTCGAGGGAGAATAAATCATTATGTTTTACCCGGCCACGTGGGAAAAGCATGCATCCACGACAGTCAGTGAACTGTGAAGCAGTGGTTCGAATCGACTATAGTCACTACCACGTTAATAAAATACATGATTTCAGTTTTTTATGCTGTATATACATAAAGTGAGATTTAAACATCCGTTATGGTAAATAGAAGCAATGTGATGAGGAGTATGCGGGGTTTCTTCATCCCATTTTATCCACCGATCCCAATGGTGATATCCTATTTTGGTTCACACCCGGACTGTCGAATGTTTTTTTTCGAATACACAACAGGACTGTCGAAAAGCAGTGAAGTGTGACAGTGCTCAACACTATTCCAATAACACCCGGAGTGTCGACTACCTTGGAGAACTTGTGCCTAAGGATAGCAGAAGACTCGTCTCTACTCTTATTAACGAGGGGGAACACATACACAAAGACATCGGTGAAAGAATGAGCTGTGGAACCAATTCCTGAATGATGGTCGTCGCACAAACAGTAATTGAGAAATTTGGCATCATCGTGAATCAAGGGTCTGTGAACAGTGTAAACTGCATGTTGTAACACAGTGGCCATAATATAGAATAAAGAAGAACTTGACAGAAGGTTTCAGCATCTTAACGACCAGCTTCACAGACAAGGGATTAGAGACCACATTATTGTACTGTATAACGTATTTTGTTTTCCTTCATGTCGAGCGTCGACCTTACGTAATACTTGAAACATCGAATTTACAAAATTTCAATTTTCGACAACCCAGGCAAGTTGTTTGTTTAAGGAGTAAGACGATTATGAGGCATGGTCGACTAGGTTTCTTTGTTTAATTAATCCCACATGGCCTTCACCAATAGAGGGAATGATTTCTGTTCAGTTATGGCATTGCTGTTCTCCATATGTCTCTATTTTCTCCACACATCTCCTTCTTGTATTTTTTGTGTGTTTCGTAACACTGATTGGGATTGGTGAACAAGCTTTACAGTTTATATCAGTACCTCACCAATGCAACATATAATACAAAATATAAATGAGGCATGTGTCGTCAACCGTATGAACTATAATATATTAACATATGCATACATATCATTAGATCAAATACAACTTCCATATTAGTGAACGTAAAAAGGGGAGTTAAAGTTTGTTATGTCTGACTAGCTCTTTGTAGAAACACTGAACATTTGTGAGTTAATTAGTTTTCTGTAAAAAAAAATTAAAAATAAATCTTTGTGCTTTATGATAAAATCGTGGACGGATTCCAGTATCCTCTGGTTTTCACAGTGAATAAGTTTCTTTCTTTCACCGGAGTCATCGTAGACCACAGTGAGAAAGGTCCATCTTCAAGCGGTAAGGAAGACCATGATAGAGTATGGAGTACTTGTGTTTTCCTTGGCTTGGTCACCTCCTCCGTTACCCCCTCCCCCGAATCCACACCCCACCAGGCCGTTTAGGATTGTGGGGCCGTGTCAGCAACAATTTGGCTCGATGGATAAAAACGGACTCCTATAACCCCGTATACCCCTCATCACAATGCTATAATTTGTTGGTTTTGTGTATCCGGTTTTATGTATTCTGTAATATTGTATAGTACTGGTGAAGTGTTAATGAAAGCAATATTTTGCTTGCTAAACGAACCAGATTCTTTGAGAATCAAAATATGTCTTAAGCACATTTTGAAACTTGAAACATAGCATGCACACAATAACTAAACTGAAAGGAATATCGCGCCGGACAAGGTTTTCCAGAGCACATGCACATAAATGTCAATGTCTTTCAAAGAGTAATATGTGCGGGTCTTGCAAAATGACTAAGTCCCCATTCCTGTTCAAGTAAACAGGGTTGTTCAATCACACTTTCATGTATATAAATATTGATTTCAATATATTTACAGTGAAATGACAATTAATTCAAAGCACATAGAATATTACAAAAGGTCGAAATTCGAGATTATCCGTGTGCATATATTTGTACATAAAGTCTGCCCGCATCCCCAATATAAACAACAATGTATTTAGACTCTATGTTCACACGGCGAAGGAGGTTTATACAGAAAACCAAATCGAACTGGTCAGCTAGACGCCTTATAAAACAATCAATTCGAGATTTCCTTTGAATGTGAGATATTTGGCTCAGCGTCATGCGCAGTCAGTCATTTTCATCCATATACATTCACGAACACCTGTTCATTTGAAAGCTGGTGTCACCTAATGACCAAGTGTGATCCATGGATGAACTGTGCTCATGACAAGTAAAATACACTTGAAAGCGGCAGCTGTTTTACTCCAATAAACAAGACCAGCGGACGAGACACGACCTTTGCTGAAATTACGTAACTGAACGCGGAGAAACAGAAAACGTCATCGTTCCGCTCAGTGGTCTTGTCTTTGCGAGTTATGCTGAAATACTTAACAAACTGAGATAAAAGTCAGAATGATGAAAATGTGGAAATCTGTGTGGGTTAGAACTTGAAAATCTCTCAGTCGTTGACAAAGCAATATCTGTTCAGGTCACGATGATTTGGGGAAAAAAACAGAGAAAGTTCTATGGATATACAACTTCTTATAATGTAAGCAGCATTTCGGCGTAGCTGTTAAACTCGTTATCAAGCAAGTGATGTCTACGGGTAGTCCTGTAAGTTAAACCTTTGTTTTGGGTCAAGTTCAAAATCATTTGGTGTAGTGACAATGGTGTTGTTTTAAGGGATAAGACACTGGTTTTCTACAAAAAAGTAAAATGTGTTTCCTCAGGAAACGAAAAAAGACACGTTTAACAGAATGTAAGAGATCGATGTTAGCGAGTTCACTCAGTGACTTTCGGTAATAAAATGAACTTTCAGTTCACTCCTTCCAGTAGTAATGACTTATTTGGTTTCTTAATAAAAGTGCTCGCAATGTGAATGTTGGAAATGACAGTTTTCATTGTGAGAAATGGTAAAACGGGAGAATGTGTCTCGTGAAAATGAATTTTGAAAGACTGCAGATCAACGGTTCCAACTGTCTCAACAACATATTTTCTAAAATACTTAGAGACCGCAACCACGGACCTTTGCACAACGAAAGCCAAAGTAAATCTTTTTGACTGTAGCAAAATAGCGAAAATTTATAAAAAAAAACATATAGAAAAGCAAACGCAAAATCAATCTTGAATATACTACAAAGATTACACATTAACAGTATGGATATTTTAATCTCCTCAAGTAATCGTGACTGGTTTGGCAAGCATAAACATACATATCAATGCCGCTCCATACCAATAATATAATTACATAACACACATGATAACAACACTTCATGTCCCCCTCGTCAAACGTCAGAATAAATCTAGTTATCAAAGCAGACTCACTCGCTGGGCCACTACCAGTAAAAACAAAAACAAAAGCAACGCAAAGACAAATAAATCAATAAATCTAAACAAATAGATGGAATACTAAAACACGCCCAAATATGCACGCCCCAGGTAAAAAGGTTGAGTGCAAAAGTGGCAAACCGGTTAAAATATGCCAAGTTTCAAACTCAAAACTATACAATCGTATTTTACGTGATAAATCAGAACGGTCTCAATGTCATAATGTGGGTAGTTACACAATCAAAGCAAAATATTTTACATGTTTATGTACGATTTATTTAGCAAAGCCAGAACAATCCATGACAAACACGATCGCTTCTCCTCAGTCTGTGGGTTTGTGAGAGTGAGGGTACTTCCTACATGGCTCACTCCCATTAGTTAACAGGGTGTCCCCCCATTTTATATATTTTTTACTCGATAGGTACGGAAAATTAATTAGCTGATGTGGGTATGTCATGCCTGTCATGCCAATGGTAATGGTAAATTAACACAAAATGCCCAATTCCTGTTCAGCATGTCATACATATATGCATCACAAAATGATAATTTATCAAGTGAATAATGCATAAAAAGAACTTTTATGATATGTATAACATCACATTTAAGCTAAATGTTGCATGCGTTGAGCTTGTTAGACGTTTTAAAGATCCATGGGAAAGGTAGAGAAGGACACCCCCATTTGGGAACTTGGGAACAGGGAGACGCCACGCGGTTCAGTGGTTACAGCTATACGGCCTTCTGTGTTCTCTGCTTATTATATTAAGGATGGTGATGTAGATGAAGGTTACGCAGGAAAATTAGGTGATGTGTGTATACTACGTCAACAGGCAGCTGTGCAGTCAGCCAGATAGATTGTTTAACCTGTCTGACAATTGTTATGTCTGACAAGGGAGAGTATAAAAAGCCGATGTTAACACATTTGATCTAACGATAGTTTTGCGTTCTTTAGCATGTATTGGAAGGGACGGCCGTGGTAAGTCACTGTGTGCGTTGGAGCATGAAGAGACGCATGTTAATTAGTACAAATGGTAAAGAAAACAAGCGAGTGACCTATCCCTGTTGTAAATTATTTCTGGTCTGACAAATAGGAGAGTACCCCATTAAACCTCGGACGAAGAAAAGCCGGGACGGGCAAACGGGAATTACTAAAAATGGAGACCACAATATCAAAACGAAACACGCTAAACTGGGTAGATACACTTAAAACTACTGGGTAGTAAGTTTTGCCCACGATAGAATGTATTCAACAACGGAAACTTTGACAACATACCGTGTGTCACCTAGAAAGAAACACAATTTTGGTGCTTTGTGTTTCCTTTGTGAGGGGCTTTACAAGGCCATTAGCTCAAGACTGGTGACTGGAAATGTGGCAGTATTTTGAGTTCTTTCCTTAATTACCCAGATGAGGATCCTTAATTACTTATTTGTTCTGAAAAAGCACATATTGTGTATTTCATATACAAGTGGTTATTGGCGAATGTCAGTGGGATTAACAAGAAAAATTTGAATACAGTTTAAAGATCTCACAACACTGTTTATTAATGTGTCAGAATAGTCAGTGGAGTTCGGTCACTCTTGATTAGGGCTTTCACAAATAACTTCATAGATATAGCTTGAATTTTGTTATATTTATAGAATACCTAAATTCAAAAGAATTTCAAGACTCAGTATTCTAACTGTGCTGTATATGTTGCTGGAAGTAAAGCTCTGCGTTCCAGATCCGTGAAGATCTTGAGTAGAACAGGGCTTCAGCAACCCATGCTTCCCATAAAAGGCGACTAAGCTTGTCGTAAGAGGCGACTAACGGGATCGGGTGGTCAGGCTCGTTGACTTGGTTGACACATGTCATCGGTTCCCAATTGTGTAGATCGATGCTCATGCTGTTGATCACTGGATTGTCTGGTCCAAACTCGATTATCTACGAATCGCCGCCATATTGCTGGAATATTGCTGAGTGCGATATAAAGCTTAACTCACTAAATTCAACTGAAATTATTTGTCATTATAATTTCATCTTTTTTTAAACCATATGTTTACAAAATAAAGAAAACAAGCAAATGAAAATATTTTCGTCCACGAGCGAGATTAGTCAAATCGCGACCGTAATGATTTAATTTTTTTTTGTCATGATACTTATAAACAGTATACAGTAAGTAGACTTTCATTCATCTATAACCTCCAAGATAATATAAAAAACCTATGAATTTTGAGTGGAAGTCCAGATTCTCGAACTTATTAAAAATTAGCGGAATTAAGTCAAAATGAGTTGAATTTTGTGCCATGCTACTTATAAATATATCCTCATTCATTTGCAACCTCCAAAACAGAGGAAAAGATGTATTTTCAGTAGAAGTAATTATTCTGGCATATTTTTTAAAAATCGAACTGAATTCGCAAAATTAAGTCAAAATCAGTTTCTAAATTAGCAGAATTAAGTCAAAATGGGTTGGATTTCATGTCATGACACAAATAAATGTATTAAATGCATTAAATTACCACCTGCAAAACATGGAAAAACAAATATTTTGAGTGAAGGTAAATATTCTCGCCCATGGGCGAGAGTTTTTAAAAACCGGTCTAAATTAGCAGAATTAAGTCACAAATGGGTTGGAGTTCATGTCATGACACTAATGAAAACATGGGAAAAAAGTATTTGGAGTAAAAGTAAATATTCTCACAGAGGGACCAAATGTTTTTCGCTCATGGGCAATATTTTTTAAAAATCACTCTAAATTAGCAAAATTAAGTCAAAATAAGCTTACTTTCGTGTCACGACACTAATAAATATACATTTATTTAAAAACTGCGAAGTATGGAAAAAGCATGTATTTTCAGTGAAAGTAAATATTCTTTCTTCATTTTTTCATCCCTAGCATATAAACCTAACAACTGGATGTTTATTTTTGCCAAATCCCTTGTGGGAGAGTGGCCACAGTGCGGAGAGTTTGTGGACTTTTGTGAGTCCAGAATTAAATTGTGACGTGTTATTTACATCCCTGTTTTGCACAGCATAGGGCTGCAACATGGATTCTGTACGCTTTGTCCAGTCAAATGCTGCTTAATATTTATGTTATTTCTTTCAAAAAAGGAAATCATATTTTCTTTGTGATTTCAGTGATAAATGTGTCAGATAAAAACGATGTATCTTGAGAACACAATTTGGAATGGGAACGTTTTTAGAAACATTTTGAGATTTACATTTGAATAAATTGTTGCAGCAGAAAATGGTTGTATTTGTTTTGAGCATTATTCAGTGTCGCTGTCGGTATGTTCTCACTTAGGAGAAGGTGGTTTGCAAATAATCGAGTCTGCACCAGACAATCCTGTGACTGCTAATGATGTGCGGCATGAGGACGCACATACTCTATACACCCCAAATTTCAAAACATCTGAATCATCAGAAACCCTTGGACCTGGATTTGTCAGGGATATTTATATATTTCCTGAAGTATTTAAATGACCGTTTTTGACCGTTGTCATCATGACCACCACATCAGAGTCATTGATCATACTTAGACAAGGATTGGTTCACTACTGAAGCATGACACTGTGGATGAAGTGCGGGATACTGCAGGCTGACCAGACATTCTGAAATGCTACATGTGACAGTCTAGTCAAGATTCGACCACCCCCATGGAGATAGAATGCTTGCTGTTGGTGTAGACTTGACCATGAGAGGGCAGCTACGCAGGTTGACCGCCCATCGCCTCCCAAATATATACTAGTATATTTGGGCGACCAGACCACACTGCAACACAGATACGTTTACTCTGTGACCCTGTGGTTCACAGTTATAGGGAGACACCTTTTGTTACGAACATCAGTAACACCTCATTTCAAAACCTTTTAAGGTATACATTAATATTTATGAAATAACACAGGTTCGTTCAGCCGTTCTCTCTGCCTTCGCTTGTACATGAAACGTTGAACCCGTTGTCGAATGAACAATTATTAGCCGGATCCTTAAATTAATTTTTCTCATTCTTCACATGCTTTTGATATATTCGGAAGCAGTCAAGCATATACAAAAAATAGAGAATATATTTGGATTCGATTTTTGTGTACAGGCAACTGACAACTAAAGTGTAGCGAGTCTTTTCTGTATTCCATGTAGTCAAATCAGTGCTTAGGCACCACTGGATTTTCACAAAGCACAAAGAACAAGTAAGAACATAATATGAATTTCAACTCGAGCAACCTTCTTGAATTTGACCCCCAAAGGGAACCGATGCCTCAAATTTCAGTGACTCTCTCAGCTACCACTGGGTTGAAGTTAAAAGGAACCTCATAACCTCCACCACTGAGAATTCGTATTGAACGTATTGATTGTGCTTGACAATAAACGTGTTTTATAATATAACATTTTTGATTAATTATGCTTACCTGGTAGAAAGCCAACATGCCTACTTGAGTGGTGCTTACTCAGTTTCTCTCATAACACAGTGTCTACACAAAGTAGAGACGCGAGGTCAACATACGGGCGGTAGGTCACCCAGGTCACGAGATGTCCTATACCCCTCATTCCCTTACCCATCGAGGCAGGCAATAAAACCCCCAAGGAGGGAGGCTGGGCGGGAACTCACCACTGTTGTCTTTCCACCAGGTAAGTATAAAAAATGACATTTAATAAAATATGCTATATTTTTTACATACTTATCAGGTAAGAAAGCAGCCTGGGGACATAGTCTGGAAATGCCCACCAGATCCTCGTTGGAGAGGGCTCATAAATAGTGGCTGGCGAACAACCTCTGAGGACATTGTCGTCCACCTACCACCATGCGAGGAAGTGTCTGAGGTGAGGTGGGAGACTTATTGGGTAAAGACAGAGGGCCTCCCTGACGTGCTCATTAAGGAACACCTGAAGGGGTTGGAGCAGCAACCTCCCCTGACGGTCAGGTCCTGGGCTGATGTCAGGAGGCCCAGTATCCACTGCCACTGCCTGAGGGACAGGGGCTCTGATAGTGCACATGTCATTAGGGGCGCTAGCCTTGTCATCTGCTCCTTGGGTATGAAGGCCTTGAAGGCTTCTGTATCCAGCATGGCGCCTAGGTATTGGATGGTACTAGGTCCGACTTCTCCAGGTTCACAAGCCACCCGAGGCAACGAATGAGGTGGATGATGAGATCCCGCTGCACCTCGAGAATGGAGGGCGAAGGGTTATGAGCGAACCCATCGTCTATGTACATGAAGAATTGTACCTGGAGTTCATGGAGGAACTGGATGATGGGTTGGGTCACACGCGTGAACAGCCATGGGGCTGAGGAAATCCCAAACGGGAGGACGTTCATTGAAAGTGCCTGACCCCAGGATGAAATGGAGGTACCTGTGATCAGCCCAGTGAATGGGGATGTGCAGGTAAGCATCATGGAGGTCTAGGGACACCACATAGTGAGAAGGCTCCAGCGACAGCATGACTGACAGAACGGACAAGAGTCGAAAATATGGCGGCTGTTCGAGGTAGGAGGAGTTGAACTCCTTCAAGCCGTGAATCAGTCGCAATTTCCCCGTGTTGTGTTTGGGCCTGACAAACAAGGGGGAATAGAACCCGTGAGTCAGATCATGAAGGGGGATCTCCTGAACCACCCCCTTGGAGACGAAAACCTCCACCTGCTCAAAGGTGAGTTGGAACTTGACCGAGTCCATCGGTGAGAACACGTTAGAGGGGTGGAGAGGATGCTGTGATCAGGATGCGGAAGCCCACTCCAGGATCCGACACACGAATGGGGGTCTAGTCCTAGCTGACGCCAGTTCGGGACAAACAGGCTCTGACGGCCGCCAACGGGCCCGCCGAGTGGAGGAATGATAGATGGCAGAAGGACTGACCAAGAGTGAATTCTTCTTGGGGGTCCACTTGCCCTTGTTCCACTTCCGGGGAGTGTGCTAGCTGGGGTTTGGAGCCCCTGGTTAGCTTGGCTGGGCTGGTTGGACTGGTTTGTGGGTCCTCGGCCATGACCTCCAAACCGAAAGTCCACCTTCCCCGTCTGCTTCGTAGGAGTGTGCTGGTCTGTTGGACCTCCCTGATGCTTGCGGGGGCTGGAGTCTGTGGGGGTCCCTCACTCATCATGGTTATATCCTGCTGCTGGATCTCATGGCAAACAAAGTGCCTGCACCCACTGAGGCGTGATGGAGGGAGTCCCTAATTTCCAGAGGGAGATTAGTGCGCCCCAAGAGGCCTTCCCGTCTGCGGTTGGTAATGGTCGCCCAAATCCTGGCAGCTGACAGGGTGACCTCTGCCGCTCCACTGACTACCGCTCCAAATGCCCTGTACAAAGGCTTCTCACCCTGTTCCAACCCTGTTCCTCCTTGACGAAAGTGGCCATAGCTGGTTAGGCGTGAGCAACATAGTTGCTCAGCCCCACAATGGATCTGGCCTCATCCAAATTGATGAGGTGAATGTCTGACACCTTGTGGAGTACGCCTGCAGAAGTCACTCGAGAGATGTCCGTGTCCAAGGAGGGAGGATCTGGAGGAATGGGCTAATCTAGTTCGCCACCAGAAGCCTAAACCTTTGTTTGTCTGTGAGGAGGAGCTGAGGTCCGGCGGAGGCAACAGCCTCCTTCAATTCGTTAGCGGCTAATTTGAGGAAGCGGTGCGGAGGGAGGGCCTTCTGAGGGGAGAGAACAGAGTCTTCAGGACCGCTCGCCCTAGAAGCGGCGGAAGGTTGATCCTCCACTTCCACCAACACCAAGCCGGTGTATTCCGCAAAAGTCTCCAGCCTCGAAGCAGAGTGCAAGACTGGAGTGTTAGGTTCTGGAGGGATATTGTCGCCGTCCTCCGGGAGGATGGGAATAAGAGGAAGGTCTCTTGTGTGAATGAACTCCCGAGAGGGGGAGGACCTGGGAGAATGAGAGCACCTGGGGGAGTGAACTGGCGTCCGCCTCCGGCTGGAGGAGGCCGCAGAGGCAAGGGGAGAGTGGAGAGGGTGGTTCCAAGGAGCCTGACGGTTTGGGCGGACAAAGACATTGGTCAAGGATGGACTCCACTAGCCCTTTAACCGAAAGGATAAACTTCTCTGAACGAACCTGCTCTCGTCCTTCCTCAGGAGGCCCGAGGGGGAGAGAGGAACAGGAGCAAGAAGCGCTCCTCTCTGACATAGTCCTGACGGGTTCTGACTTCAGTTCTGCCTCCTCCGGCAGAGCGAGGCACCGATCATCTGGATGACGCTGGAGATATGGGCGAAACTGTACCGCTAGGTACTGATGGAATGCCCACTCAGAGAGAACCTAACACACTGCGCGAGTGTTATCCGGGGCGCAGGGGCTCTTGCAAAGACTACACAAGGTGTGAGGGTCCCACTTAGTCATCTTCCGAGTGCTGCACTGAGTGCAGAAGGAGGCGAATACTATGGTGGAATGGACGAATGGGATTTGCTACCAAGGGGTGACGTCCATTTTAGCTCCAATCCGAGGAGAGGCACGTCACGAGAAACGCATAGCTAAGGGTCCACCTAGACGGAGGGTCCGTCTGTCGTCCACTACACCGCACAGGAGGTAAGGAATAACGTGTATACGTCATCTCGTGACCTGGGTGATCGCCCGTATGACCTCGCATCTACTTTGTGTTATGAGAGAAATCGAGTAAGTGCCACTAAAGTGGGCAATGTTGACTTTCTTACCTGATAAGTATGTAAAAAAACCAAAACAATTGATGGCATATATACATATATAATTGTGCATACACCTTTGTCATGTCAAAGTCAAAAGAGTTTATTGCATTTAAGGCCACCAGAACACAAACTAGTGGCAAAACAAAGTTTACACTTTTAAATTCACGTTTTCTCAAATACATATACTGCCATAAAGTGAAGTGTTTTCAGAAAACATTCACCAAAGTACAATCTGTGGTGGAGTCGCAAGTCCATGATCAAGCCTCTGTGTATCATTACACCTGACCTCACATTTAACCTTGATAAAATTACTTCTTAACTATAGGAATAGACAAATGTTAATGAAACAATATATCGCATCTTGATCTATAATTAAGGGTTAGTCTGCCAATCCTGATAGAACATATCAATAGCTTGGTTGTTACAATTATATCAATAGTGATTGATATTTCCAACACTTCTTTTCATCCAAACTCATGAGAGAACATAGGATGTCCATGACAGACAGCTTTCATTCAGTGGCTCAAAATACAATTACAGTCGCTCAATGACAACTATTTGTGACGTGACATTAAACTATGGTTTTACATGTGATTTACGGATGGACACAAAATGCTTTATGAAAATGACAAAAGATTTGATGATATCAGCATCATTGAATTACGTACAAGGAGTACAGGCAATGATAGTTCTGGATCAGAGTCTGGACCCAAGTCTGGACCATGTCCGAGTCTGAACCCAGTCAAAGAGGAAGTAGCCAAGACACTGGATTTCACGTGTAACAGTCATGTGACATAAAGCGTCTGCTAAAGCAAGACCGCGATACGAGGGAAGCATTATACAAGAAGTACCATTGAGCCGTCAATACTATTGACGGGATTGATACTATCCTGGTAGCAACAAGTGTATGGCGAGGCGTGGTTTGTGCCGGGTTACTGTCCATCCTCGAGGCCCTGCCTGCGGTGTTCTGTATTGAAATAGAAGCCGGGTCTATGGGGTTGGTGGGTTTGACCCTCAAGTATGACCCTCACGCAAACTACAATGTAAAGAGTTGAAACATAATGAGGTCAAGGTTCTGTCTGAAACAAAACTAAATACGGTAAGCGAGATTATTTCTTCGGCACTCACGGACAGTAAGAGCTCAGAGGGAGAGTTCTGTCTGATTTTAGCTGAACTCACCACATACCATCAACTGAAAACATTACTGCGTTTGTGGTCCTGACTATCATTGTCTATAATACTCGTTCATTATATATCTTTTGTGGGATGTTAGAGCTTTTAAAATACTTCTCTCTGCAGGCAGAGGAGGCCCCACAGACTAAGTAACGTTCGTCTTCAGCTTATACGAAAAGAACAATAAGAACATGATACATCTTCCAATCTGCATTTAAGACATGTAGACAGATGCGAAAAAAGTCTGAAAGGGACTTATGATTGAGAACACTGACACAATATTTTTTTACATCGCCAACATCTTGCTTAAAAACCGAACATCGGAAAACTATGCCTACGCAATTTTATCGATGTAGTGTAAATGTAAAAATATATACTAGAAAGCAAGTTTGGAAAATCTGTTTTCATGCATACGGATGGGTTTTATCCAATATTACGAGCATTAAATCCGAGACTTTAAATATTTCACATTCGCCATAAATTATACCGTTTGATGCATATAATACAATGGAAAAATATCTTTTACGTGCTTTCCTACACTACCATATATTTGGTATCCCCAAGTATCAGATCCATATAACATTATTGGTTTCATCCTCGCAATCAAACAGTTTTAAAAATATTTTAGGTGAGGTAATTGCTGTCAGACGAAGTTAAAATTATATGTACACGTGTGGAAGTCGCGGTGGCTGAGCGGGTTAGGCGGCTGACTTTGTGTGCTAGCGATTAGGTGCCTGACTCTGAGGGTGCGGGTTCGAATCCCGGATGGGACTCAACAAAAAAGTACTAGAATTTGTACTTTACTGAGAAAGTGAAATTCCAAACATGACATGCGTTGCATCCCTTTACATTATTTTTAAGATGATCGTTTCTGATATCGTCATCTAAACCTAAAGTTATGCCTATTTTGCTTGCCTGTGAAAGCATTAATATCTCCACAGTGAACTGTAGAAGAGACACTGATTCTTGATGGGTGTCCATATGGAAAAGGTTTGATCTGTTAAAGACATTAGACATTTTGAAACCGTCGCCTTTCACAGAATAAAGAAGCTGCATATTCATAAAAGGTCCACAGAAGGTATCGTCATTCTGGATTCAGGTGAAGTCTAACATTCGGAGTAACCATGCTTTTGATCATAATTCTACCCCAAAGTCACCAATCTTTATGTCACGTATTATCTTGAACATTTTAAGAATGCCTTGTTTACACCAACCAATTTAACGATGGGCATCGTTTTAGGAGCTGGAAAGTTTGAAGATTTAAGTAAAGTCCCATAAGCCATTGTGGATTTCTTGATCCATGTTGGGTATTTGGTCTTTGTCAATTACCGATTTAAATATAGAACTCTGCCCAAGTTTTGCTCGTCATTGATTTATGCTTAAGCAATAGGACGAGTCTGGCCATCAGTGGACTTTGCGTTGTGTATTTTTAAAAGGTGTTATATGGCAACTCTAATCGCCAAGCTCGTACTACTGACCCAGGTTCTTCCTCTGTTGCGGGGTGAAGGACAACTGAACACAATATAGCTTTAACAAAGAATATTTATTATAATAACAGTATAGATAACTGCACTTATAAAAGCTTTACATTACGGGTAGCACGAAGCCGAATAGATCACTCAGAAGCAAGTCAATATGCACTTCGCACATCTAATGCCAACCTGACTAAGTTCTGCAGTAAATACACCAACCTGCCACAATGTCTCACAGATAATGTTCAAGAGTCACATTTGGTGCCAACTTGAATGTTACAAAACAGCAACATGCATCAACATGTACATGTCACTTATAATGCCAACCCGACCAGACTCTGCAGTGAACATCTAACCGCTACAACTCAATGTAAGACAACAACTCACGACTGCTACAGAGTGCATCACAACTGATGCTAACTCGTCAAGGTTCTCCAGTAAACATCTTACTGCTACAATATAACAGAGGGGTTGACCTGCAAATGAAGCCTAAGAACTGTGTCTTACTCTCATGCCAACTCAACTAAATCATGTAATACTTGCAATGCACCATGTTAAGAAAAATAAAATAAAGGTGCATTGTTAAACAAGCATATTAAGAGGAGGCGGGAAAAGGGTTTCGTTCTGATGGAGAACGTACTGAGTGGAGAGCTCTCACCTCCAACCAGCTACTGGTCGTCACTGACTCTTGGCACCCGTGAACGGCCACCTCCTCGTGGTGGGTGCTGGGTAACGCTGAGAGCCGTTCACCCCCGTTGTGAACCAGGGGAAATATTTGGTCCACCAACCCGTTTGCTGTGGGTTGATGCCCTGTGTCGGTGGAGAACGGGAGTCTGGGGGCCAAGGGCATGGGAGCAATGAATAGCGTTACTGTGCCCAACACGCCACTTGCAATCGTGAGTGAGTTAATATTAAACGTCAAATCGGCAACATCTCAGCCATATCGTGACGAGAACATTTAATACTGCAATGAAATATACGTCCATTCTAAAACCTGTCAAGAAAGAACAGTAACACAACTAGGATATCACAGAGTGGAATATAAAACTAGTAACTATACCTAATGTATGAATATGCCTGACCGTGACTCTCTCATCACAAGGGATATAAAATGGAGGATCCTCACCTTTTGAAAGGTAGGAATGAGTATATCTAGTATGGCCAATACGACATCGTCTTAAAATAACCTCTTCAAATCTGGACTGACAACCCAAGTATGTGTCACCAATATACGGTTTTATTTCATGTAATTTATTTGTACCTACTTGGGTTTCCCACTTCTTCTGCATCAGATCACGGATGTAAGTTCTAATGCTAGCTTTGTAATCAGTGCAGGGAATAAGAAGTGGTGTCACAGATTTGTTGAGTGCTGCTTTAGCAGCAAGATCAGCCATTGCGTAACCGTAAATGCCTACATGGTTGGGTAACCAACAGAGTACGATGTCGTATTGGCCAGTGGCAAGATTATTATACAATTCAATAATTTCAATTAAAAGTGGATGTTAATTAATTATACTCTTGTTTATATTGTAGTTCATTGGTTTCTGATTTTTTAAATGTAGTTAATGTTAGGTCAACTTGTGGCCTAACCATCTGCCAAGGAGGAGAAGAAAGAAGACGGGAAGGGGCTACATTATCCAGCTCAATGCTGGCAGCAGAAATAAGTGGTTTTATTCTTAAGCCGAGAGGCGGAACAAGAGAAGATTTCTTATTATTGCATAAATCCTCATACACAGGATTGAAAACACAGTTATATGCAGGGTTTGACTCATTTGAATATAGTTTTGTTACATACTGTGAAGCTAATTTTATACGACGCTGCTCAAGAGATGGTTCATTAGCCTCGACATACAGGCTGTCTACAGGTGAGGTTCGAAAGGATGGACTGAATCTAATAGTTTCAAGTTGCCTTTGCAGGCTCCACCATAGACGATGGAGCCATAATCAAGTTTAGAACGCACGAGAGATCGATATAGATGGAGAAGGGTAGCTTGATCCCCTCCCCATTTAGAATTTGAAACCACTTTCAACAAGTCAAGTGCTTTCAGGCATTTAGTTTTAAGTGACATAATATGCGGTGAAAACGTTAAGTGTGAGTCAAAAATGAGACCCAAGAACTTAGCTGCCTTGACGTGCCATCTAGAGATAGTTCAGGGTCTTTATGTGGTTTGTATTTACGACAAAAATGTATGCAATTAGTTTTCGATTTAGAAAATTTGAAGCCGTTTTCAAGACACCATTTATTAATCTTGTTTAAACACAACTGCAGTTGCCGTTCAATGGTATGCATATTTTTACCACGACAAGAAATATTAAAATGATCCACAAACAACGATCCATCAATTGAATCGTTTAAAACTTTGGATAAACTGTTAATCTTTATACTAAAAAGTGTGACTGACAAAATACTGCCTTGTGGAACACCCTGATCCTGACTGTAATGATCAGACAGGGTAGAACCCACTCGAACTTGAAATTGTCTGTTATTTAAAAAGCTGGATTTGAATTCAGGCAAACGACCTCGCAACCCGAAATCATTTAAATCTCTTAAAATGCCATATTTCCAGGTTGTGTCATATGCTTTTTCTAGATCATAAAAGATAGACACAGCATGCTGTTTATTAATTAGTGCGTTTTTAACAAATGATTCTAAACGCACTAAGTGGTCGAATGTACTTCTGTTTTTACGGAAACCACATTGTATATCTGTTATGAGATTATTTGTTTCCAAGTACCAAACAAGTCGATTATTTATCAGGCGTTCCATGGTCTTGCAAACACAGCTAGTTAATGAAATCGGACGATAATTGGATGGATCCGTATGATCACGTCCAGGTTTAGGTATTGGTACTGCTGTAGCATCGTGCCATGAAGAAGGAAATTTCCCGGAAATCCAAATATCATCAAAAATTGATAAGAGCGTCTCTAAACAGGATTCTGGTAAATGCTTGAGGAGTTGATAATGTATGTTATCAGCTCCTATAGCAAATCTACTGTCCATCATCTTAAACATGGAAATCAATTACTTACTGATAAATCAGATATTGCGAATAAACTGCGAATAAACTGCGAATAAACTGGGGAAGATTATAATGAAACGTTTTCTATTGTTTGGTACTTGGAAACAAATAATCTCATAAAAAAAAATATAACAGATATACAATGTGGTTTCCGTAAAAACAGAAGTACATTCGACCACTTAGTGCGTTTAGAATGATTTGCGAAAAACGCGCTGATTAATAAACAACATGCAGTGTCTATATTTTTCAATCTTGAGAATTCATATGACACAACCTGGAAATATGGCATTTTAAGAGATTTACAAGATTTCGGGTTGCGAGGCCGTTTGCCTGAATTCATATCCAGCTTTTTAAATAACAGACAATTTCAAGTTCGAGTGGGTTCTACCCTGTCTGATCATTACAGTCAGGATCAGGGTGTTCCACAAGGCAGTATTTTGTCAGTCACACTTTTTAGTATAAAGATTAACAGTTTATCCAAAGTTTTAAACGATTCAATTGATGGATCGTTGTTTGTGGATCATTTTAATATTTCTTGTCGTGGTAAAAATATGCATACCATTGAACGGCAACTGCAGTTGTGTTTAAACAAGATTAATAAATGGTGTCTTGAAAACGGCTTCAAATTTTCTAAATCGAAAACTAATTGCATACATTTTTGTCGTAAATATAAACCACATAAAGACCCTGAACTATCTCTAGATGGCACGTCAAGGAAAGGCACCCGTGGCGAGCCACCTCCTCATGGTGGGTGCTGGGTAACGCTAAGTGCTCGCCAACCCCCCGTGTGGATCCGGGGGCATATTTGGTCCACCAACCCGTTTGCCGTGGGTTGCGGCCCTGTGTCGGTGGAGGAGGGAGTCTGGGGGTTGAGGGCACAGGGGGCCTGTGACCGCGTTCCCTTTGCTCAATACACCCCTTCGACCCTTACTTCACCTAGACGGGAGGTTGAATGGGCCCGGTTCAACCAATCGGCTGGTCATGCCAAGCCCTGTGCATAGATTATAAATTTATGTATCATTGCACAAGTATGATTTGGAATTAATTTTGATTGCGTTTAGTCTTGGCTTTATTGTCTAAAACATGTTTGATGTTGAATTATGTTGTTTTGAACTTTGCCTAGAGTCTTATGCCCAGAAAGCGGTGGCTCATGGGCCAATCTGGTTGAGTAATTATTTATGATTCTTCTACTGGAGTATATCATCCGGGTATCCTTGGTGCTGTAAGATGGAGGCCCGCTTGCTTTAGCATCGTCCTTGTGAGACTCCGTGGTGGGTGGGGAGCTCGGATGATGAAATCTACATAACTAAACATGGCTTACGAAACCCCCACTAATTACTGGCCACGTTTTCTTGTCATTGAGACCAAAGATAAGACACCTTTGAAGCTGAACCCATTTGCTGTGTCTAAAGGTATCCAAGGCATTGCTGGCGAAGTAAAGAACATTCGACGATTACGTTCTGGTGCACTGTTGATTGAGTGTGCCAGAAAGCAACAGTCAACCAACCTTTTGAATATCGACACTTTTGTTGGTACTCCGGTTACTGTCACGACTCACAAAACACTCAACACCAGTAAGGGAATAGTGCGAGATCGTGATCGATTGATAGCAGACATGTCTGACCTAGATATAGTTTCCGAGATGAGAGATCAGGGTGTACTATATGTCAAACGCTTCTCAACCCGTAAAAACAACACAACCATAAAAACCAACACATATCTGTTTTCCTTCTCATCGCCTACTGCTCCAAAGTCACTTAAGGCAGGGTACTGTGATCTCAATGTTGATACATACATTCCAAATCCGTTGAGGTGCTTCAAGTGCCAAAAATTCGGTCATGGTGTAAATACGTGCACATTGTCTGTTGTGTGTGCTCATTGTAGTGAAAAAACACACACAGCAGAAGATTGTGACAGCCATGTTAAAAAGTGCACAAACTGCGCAGGGGATCACCCATCTTTCTCTAAAGAATGTCCTGTGTGGAAACAACAAATGGCCATTAACAGAATAAAGTTTACACAAAACATCAGTTTTGCAGATGCAAAGAAAATGGTCCAGAGCTCAGTACAAACGGAAAGCTATGCTTCCGTTGCCAGACCAAACCCAGACGCAACATCCACAATTATGAAATTATCTGCAAGCTGTCAGACAAACTTGACTTGGGTGAACACGGATTCCCCTCAACCTTTGTCACCTGCCATATCTACTCAAACTGCAGAATCACTTCCTGGTACATCTCAGATTCAATCAGCAACATCCCCTGATCATAACATATCTTCTGCCATCAACAAGGTCTCAATCCAGTAAAACAAAAACTAAGAAGCCTGATTCTTTGAAAAAGCTAAGTGGCAGAGCCCCAAAAGGTTCAGAGAATAAAATCCAAATTTACAACAAATATGGATCACTCGAAGACATGGACGTGTCTGAAAACGTCCGCTCTAGGGCACACAGCCTGTCGCCCACGAAAAAAGTGCGGGGCAGATCCCCAATAAATCCCCCCAAAAGATAGGTTATCAGAATAATATTATTCAGTGGAATTGCAGAGGACTAAGGACTAATTTTAATTAATTGCAGCTTTTAATCCAGGATTTTACACCGTCAGCAATGTGTCTACAGGAAACATATTTAAAACACACTGATACTCTCGACCTCCGTCATTTCAATGCGTACCATTATTTTTCACCTCCCGGTGATACGGCAAGTGGAGGATCATCAATCTTGGTACGGCAAAATGTTATACATAGTTCAATCGCGCTTAAAACAAATCTCCAAGCTGTAGCTGTGCGACTTACATTACAAGTTGCATATACGCTTTGTTCATTGTATATTCCACCTTCATCCACTGTCCATTTAACTGATCTACAAGCTCTTTACAATGAACTTCCTAAACCCTGTATAATCATGGGCGATTTCAATGGCCATAACCCACTCTGGGGTGGTACTACTACGAACACCAAAGGTAAATTACTTGAGGATTTTCTTTCAAATAATGATCTCTGTATTTACAATGACGCATCACATACATATTTACATCCTAGCACAGGGACATATTCAGCTCTTGATTTATCAGTTACTGACTCTAATCTCTTAAAAGAATTTGAATGGTCGGTTCACGATGACTTGTGTGGGAGCGACCATTTCCCTACAATACTAAAACCTGTGAGCCCCTCTGATGTACCTCCATCATCACGATGGAATTTTAAAAAGGCCAACTGGGCTCTATATGAATCTCTCTGTACTGGCAAACTTAATCCCGAACATTTTATTACTGCTCCTGATGCTATTAAATGTTTTTCAGATGTACTCATTGACATTGCTGATGAGTGTATCCCAAAGTCTTCTGCAGTTCCACATATTCGAAAACCATGGTTCAGCGATGAATGCAAACAGGCTAGAAAGGCAAGGAAAAAAGCAGAACATTATTTCCGTCGCCACCCTATGGTGCATAATTTAAATAGATTTAAAATTTTAAATGCTAAAGCACGGCGTACCTTTAAACTGAATAAACGCCAATCTTGGCAAAATTATGTATCTAAAATAAATTCTCGGACACCCACGTCCAAGGTATGGAACATGGTCCAGAAAATAAAAGGTAAAGGTACTAAATCTACTGTCCATCATCATAAACATGGAGATCAATTGCTTACTGATAAATCAGATATTGCTAATAAACTAGGTGAAACCCTTGCTAAACACTCTTCCTCTTCAAATTATGTACCAAAATTCCAGCAATATCAAAAACAAGAAGAAAAGAAAACTATTAATTTCAATTCTGATAATGGGGAAGATTATAATGAAACGTTTTCTATTCATGAACTCCATACTCCTCTTGATCAAGCTCATGACACTGCTACTGGAGCTGATAACATACATTATCAACTCCTGAAGCACTTACCGGAATCCTGCCTAGAAACTCGTCTCAATATTTTTGATGGTATTTGGACATCGGGTAACTTTCCTCCGTCATGGCGTGACGCCATAGTAGTACCAATACCTAAACCTGGACGTGATCATACGGATCCGTCCAATTATCGTCCGATTTCACTAACTAGCTGTGTTTGCAAGACCATGGAACGCCTGATAAATAATCGACTTGTTTGGTACTTGGAAACAAATAATCTTATCACAGATATACAATGTGGTTTCCGTAAAAACAGAAGTACTGTCGATCACTTAGTGCGACTGGAATCATTTGTGAAAAACGCACTAATTAATAAACAACATGCAGTGTCTATCTTTTTTGATCTTGAAAAAGCATATGACACAACCTGGAAATATGGTATTTTGAGGGATTTACATGACTTTGGTTTGCGAGGTCGTTTGCCGCAATTTATTGCCAACTTTTTAAATGACAGACAATTCCAGGTCCGTGTGGGTTCTACCCTGTCTGGTCATTACAGTCAGGATCAGGGTGTTCCACAAGGCAGTATTTTATCTGTCACTCTTTTTAGCATCAAGATCAACAGTTTATCAAAAGTTTTAAACGATTCAATTGATGGATCGTTGTTTGTGGATCATTTTAATATTTCTTGTCGTGGTAAAAATATGCATACCATTGAACGGCAATTGCAGTTGTGTTTAAACAAAATAGATAAATGGTGTCTTGAAAACGGCTTTAAATTTTCCAAATCGAAAACTAATTGCATACATTTTTGTCGTAAATACAAACCCCATAAAGACCCTGAACTGTCTCTAGATGGGACTCCCATTAAAGTTGTGAAGCAAGCCAAATTCCTGCCTCTAATCTTTGATTCACATTTAACTTTTTTACCACATATTAAATCTCTTAAAACTAAATGCCTGAAAGCACTTGACTTGTTGAAAGTGGTTTCAAATTCAAAATGGGGAGGGGATCAAGCTACCCTCTTACATCTATATCGATCACTAGTACGTTCTAAACTTGATTATGGCTCCATCGTCTATGGTGGAGCATGCAAAAGCAATCTTAAACTTCTTGATTCTGTCCATCACCAAGGTCTAAGACTTTGTCTTGGGCCCTTCAGAACTTCACCTATTGACAGTCTTTACGTTGAGGCCGATGAACCATCTCTTGCACAACGCCGTATTAAATTATCTTTACAATATATCACAAAACTATACTCCAACGAATCTAACCCTGCATATAACTGTGTTTTCAATCCTCTTTATGAGGATTTGTATAGCAAAAAGTCTTCTCTTGTTCCACCTCTTGGGCTCAGAATAAAGCCGTTTATTGCTGCTGCTGGTATTGAGCTGGACAATATAGCTCCTTTCCGCCTTCTTTCCTCTCCCCCTTGGCAGTTGGTTAGACCACATGTTGACCTAACATTAACCACATTTAAAACATCAGAAACAAATGAATTACAGTATAAACAAGAATATAATCAATTGAAACATACATATAACAATTACAAATCCTTATTTACAGATGGGTCCAAGGACGGTGGTGCAGTTGCTTGCGCTACTGTCATTGGATCCAGAACAATATCTTCTAGATTACCAGATAATAGTTATATTTTTACAGCAGAAGCTAATGCCATATTAACAGCTCTCAAATATATTCAAAGACACCCGAAACGTAAACAGTATATAATATATTCCGACTCTCTTTCTTGCCTTCAGGCTATTAAAAATATTTCTTGTAAACATCCACTTTTAATTGAAATTATTGAACTATATAATACTCTTGCTACTGGCCAATACGACATCGTCTTTTGTTGGTTACCGAGTCACGTAGGTATTTCTGGGAATGTGATGGCTGATCTTGCTGCCAAGGCAGCACTCCACAAATTTGTGACGCCACTTCCTCTTCCATATTTAGATTACAAAGCAAGCATTAGAACGTATATCCGTGATCTGATGCAGAAGAGGTGGGACACTCAAGTAGGTATCAATAAATTACATGAAATAAAACCGTATGTTGGCTACACCTACTTGGGTTGTCAGTCCAGATTTGAGGAGGTCATCATGCGACGATGTCGTATTGGCCACGCAAGATATACACATAAATATTTGCTTAAAGGTGAGGATCCTCCGTTTTGTATCCCTTGTGATGGAAGAATCACAGTCAAGCATATCCTGCTTGACTGTGTTGAGTATTCCACCACAAGGGATCAGTATTTTCATTCACGAACTCTGAAGGATCTTTTTAATAACACAAGCTCTCATTTAATCATTGCATTTTTAACAGAATTAGATTTATTGACAGAATTGTAAATAGATAAATATTTTATTATTGGAAGTTTAAATTGGTAACTGTGCTTGTTAGTGGCTGTATCCTCAAAGGGGGTTGAAGTATTGTAAAACTATTGTCCCCCTGAGAAGGTACGTAAGTCCACAAACATTCAAAGTAAATTCAAACTTTCACATTTTTGAATCGTAGCATAAGTGTCGTTTTATCTGCATGGCTAGATTTCCCAAATTGCTGATGGCTGAGGGGATGATGTAAATCCAGCTAGGGTCCATGCAGGTAGCAAAAGTATTGTAAGTCCCCATGGTCCCTAGTATGGTGATCTACTTTCAGTTGTTAGCAATCTATAGCCCATTTTTATCTTGTATTGTCCTCTATAGATAAATTGTTTTACGTATAGTTACTAGTTTTATATTCTCATCTGTGATATTCTAGTTGTTTTACTGTCCTTCGTTGACAGGTTTTATAATAGATATATATACTTCATTTCAGTATTAAATGTTCTCGTCACGATATGGCTGAGATATTGCCGATGTGACGTTAAATATTAACTCACTCACTCACTCACTCACTCACTCACTCACGTCAAGGCAGCTAAGTTCTTGGGTTCACACTTAACGTTTTCACCGCATATTAAGTCACTTAAAACTAAATGCCTGAAAGCACTTGACTTGTTCAAAATGATTTCAAATTTTAAATGACCGGGGGATCATGTTACCTTTTTTTTCCATCTATATCGATCACTCGTGCGTTCTCAGCTTGATTATGGCTCCATCATATATGGTGGAGCCTGCAAAAGCAACTTCAAACTATTAGATTCTGTCCATCATCGAGGTCTAGGACTTTGTCTCCTTTAGAACTTCACCTGTTGACAGCCTCTATGTTGAGGCCGATGAAGCATCTCTTGAGTAGCGCCGTATAAAGTTAGCTTTACACTACATTACTAAATTATACTCTAATGAGTGAGTGAGTGAGTGAGTTAACATTTATCGGCAGTATTGCAGCCATATCGTGACGAGAGCATTCTTAAACAAGGAATCTATGTATATCATAAAAAACTGTTGACGACAGACAGCAAAACAACTAAAATATCACAATAAGAAATAAAACTAGCGTGAAAAGTTAAAACTGATATCCCTATTCAGACAATACAATATAAAAACAGGCTCTATAGATCACCAACAACTAAAGGCAGATCACCATACTAGGGGCCATGGGGACTTACAGTACTTCTGCTACCTGCATGGTCCCTAGCTGGAGTTACATCATCCCCTCAGCTGCTGGTGATTGTATGCAAGATTAGCCACAAATTAAAATGAGAGAAATACTACGGCTAAGACAAAATGGAAGATCAAATTTGACTTCAAATGTTTTGGGACTTACGTACCTTCTCAGGACGACAATAATTTTGACAGTGCTTTACGCTCCCTCGAGGATACAGCCACTAACACTCTAAGTTACTAATTCAAACTTCCAAGCATAAAATATTTATCTATTTACAATTCATTTAGCAAATCTAATCCTTTTAAAAATGCAATAATTAACTGAGAGCTAACATAATTAAAAAGATCCTTCAAAGTTCGTGAATTAAAATATTATCCCTTATGGTGGAATATTCAACACAGTCAAGCAGGACATGCTTGACTGTGATTCTTTCATCACAAGGGATACAAAACGGAGGATCTTCACCTTTTAATAGATACTCGTGAGTATACCTCGTATGGCCAATGCGACATCGTCGCATAATGACCTCCTCAAATCTGGACTGACAACCCAAGTAAGTATAACCGATATAAGGTTTTATTTCATGTAAGCATCAGATCACGGATATAAGATCTTATTGTAGCTTTATAATCAGAGTATGGAATAAGAAGTGGTGTCACAGATTTGTTGAGTGCTGCTTTAGCAGCAAGATCGGCCATTGTGTTACCAGAAATGCCTATGTGACTAGGTAACCAACAAAGGACGATGTCGCACTGGTCAGTAGCAAGATTATTGTACAATTCAATAATTTCTATTAAAAAGAATGTTTACAAGAAATATTTTTAATCGCCTGAAGGCAAGAAAGAGAGTCTGAATAGATTATATATTGTTTATGTTTAGGGTGTCTTTGAATATATTTAAGAGTAGTTAATATGGCGTTAGCTTCTGCTGTAAAAATAGAGCTATTATCTGGAATTCTAGAAGATGTTCTCGATCCAATGACATTGGCACAAGCCAATGCAGCACCGTCCTTGGAACCATCTGTAAATAAGGATTTATAATTGCTATATTTAGTTTTTAATTGATTATATTCTTGTTTATATTGTAATTCATTAGTTTCTGATTTTTTAAATGAAGTTAATGTTAGGTCAACTTGTAGCCTAACCAACTGCAAAGGAGGAGAAGAAAGGAGACGGGAGGGAGCTATGTTTTCCAGCTCAATGCCGGCCGAAGAAAGAAAGGGTTTAATTCTGTGTCCTAGAGGTGGAACAAGAGACGACCTCTTGTCGTACAAATTTTCATAAAGTGGATTGAACACACAGTCATACGCTGGGTTAGATTCATTAGAATATAATTTAGTAATGTATTGTAAACACAATTTTTGCATGGCATTGTGAAAGAGATGGTTCATCAGCCTCAACATAGAGACTGGCAACAGATGAGGTTCTAAAAGATCCAAGACAAAGTCTTAGACCTTGGTGATGGACAGAATCTAATAGTTTAAGGTTGCTTTTACAGGCTTCACCATATACAGTGGAGCCATAATCAAGTTTAGATATCAATGATCTGTATAAATGAAGGAGGGTAACTTGATCCCCTCCCCACTTGGAATTTGAAACAACCTTTTACAAATCTAATGCCTTCAGGCATTTAGCTTTAAGGGATTTAATGTGTGGCAAGAAGGTTAAATGAGAATCGAAAATGAAACTCAGGAACTTGGCCTCCTTTACAACCTTGATGGGAGTGCCATTTAAAGATAGTTCAGGGTCCTTATGGGGCTTATATCTTCTACAAAAATGTATGCAATTAGTTTGGATTTAGAAAATGTGAAGCCATTTTCAAGACACCATTTACTTATTTTGTTCAAACATAACTGCAGTTGTCTTTCAATAGTGTGCATATTTTTACCACGACAGGAAATATTAAAATCATCCACAAATAATGATCCATCAATTGAATCTTTTAAAACCTTGGATAAACTGTTGATCTTAATACTAAACAAAGTGACTGACAAAATACTACCTTGAGGGACACCCTGATCCTGATTGTAATGATCAGACAGGGTAGAACCTACTCGGACTTGAATTTGCCTGTCTTTTAAAAACTCTGATATCAAAAGAGGCAAACGGCCTCTCAAGCCAAAGTCATGTTGTTTATTTGCTATTGCGTTTTTAACGAAGGATTCTAAGCGTACCAAATGATTTGTGGTACTGCGATTTTTCCTGAAACCACACTGAATATTTGTGAGAAGATTATTTGTTTCAAGATACCAAACTAATCTATTATTCACCATACGTTCCATGGTTTTACAGACACAGCTAGTGAGAGATATCGGTCTGTAATTCGACAGATCTGTATGATCCCTGCCAGGTTTTGGTATTGGGACTACAATGGCATTACGCCACGAAGGAGGAAATGCTCAAGACGTCCATATTTTGTCAAATATATCTAAAAGTGTTACCAGACATGGTTCAGCCAAATGTTTCAGTAGCTGATAACGAATATTGTCATCACCGGCTGCAGTGTCATGAGCTTGGTCAAGAGCTGTATATAACTCATGTAATGAGAAAACTTCATTATAATCTTCACCATTATTTGATTCGAAATTGAGTTTTTTTCTTTTCCTGTTGTTTCTGATATTTCTGAACCTCGGGGACATAACTTGCTGATGAAGAATTTTTGGCAAGTGTTTCGCCAATTTTATTTGCAATATGAGACTTGTCAGTAATTAAATTATCACCATCTTTGAAATGGTGAACTGAAGATTTTGAACCTTTACCTTTAATTCTTTGAACCATGTTCCATACCTTGGACATTGGCGTGCGCGAATTAATCCTGGAAACGTAGTTCCTTAAGATTGCCGTTTGTTTTGTTTGAAGGTACGACGGGCTTTCGCATTGAGGATTGTGGACAGTTGGATGATAGCGGAAATAATTTTCCGCCTTTTCCCTCGCTTTTCTGGCTTGCCTACAATCAGAATTGAACCATGGTTTCCGTACATGTGGAGCAGTAGAAGACCTTGGTATACACTCATCAACTATTTCATTTAAAGTGTCAGAAAAAAAGCCGAATAGGATCAGTTACATCACTGAAACACTGCGGCCGTAGTTTAGATGTGCATAACGTTTTAAATAACGACCAGTCTGCCTTGGAAAAATTCCATCTTGTATAAGATGGAGAATCAGATGGATTAATTGCTGATAAGATAGTTGGAAAGTGGTCACTTTCACAGAGGTCATTGTGGACTGACCAGTCAAATTCATTTAGTAGAGAAGGGTCTGCAAGAGACAGATCCAGAGAAGAGTAGGTGAGAGTTGCAGGGTGCAGATAAGTGCTTGAATCATCATTGTATATACATAAGTCATTATTGGCTATAAAATCTTCCAGTATTTTACCTTTAGAGTTTGTATTTGTATCACCCCAACTCGGGTTATGTCCATTGAGATCACCCATTTTAATACAAGGTTTAGGAAGCTGGTCATAGAGAGCTTGAAGATCAGACGGCTGGAGTGCTGAAGAAGGTGAAATATATAAAGAGCATAGTGTAAAGGAAACGTGAAGACTTGGTCTCACTGCAACAGCTTGGAGACTCGTTGTGGGTGTTACAGGACTATGGATAACATCCTGCTTTACAAGAATTGAAGACCCTCCAGTGGCCCTATGACCTGCGGGTAAAACACAATTATATGCAATGAACTGACGTAAATCAAAAGTGTCTGTCTCCTTCAGATAGGTTTCCTGGAGACAGTAAGCCGATGGTGCAAAATCCTGGACAAGTAGCTGCAACTCGTTGAAATTGGTCCTTAGGCCTCTACAGTTCCACTGTACAATATTTTTGGAATTGATTATCGTTTGGGCTGATTGGGGATCTACCCCGTACTTTTCTTGAGGGCGACAATCTGTGCGCCCTTGATTGGACGTTTTCGGACACGTCCATGTCCTCAAGTGATCTGTATTTGTTATAAAGCTTAATTCTGTTTTCAGACCCTTTTGGGGCACTGCCACTTTTTGAAGAATCAGGCATAGGTTTAGTTTTTCCTTTAGGAATTTGTTGGACATTTGACAAAGATTGAGACCTTGCAGATGGCTGTGATGATGAATCATGATCCGAAGCTGGCCCTGATTGACTTTGCGACATGCGAGGAAGTAGCTCAGCGGTCTGAGTGGAAATAGCGGGTGAAAAAACCTCAGGGGAATCAGTGTGCACCCAAGGCAAGTTTGTTTGAGCAGCTGAAGAAGACTTGGAAGCCTTAGAGGATGGTTCAGATGATGGTTTTGTTTTAGAAGCATATGTTTCTTGTGGGTGGCATCTTTGAACAAGTTTTCTCGCTTCGGCAAAGCTGATATTTTGAGTAAATTTTAGTTTGTTTATTTCCCTCTGGTACTCCCAAATCGGACACTCTTTTGAGGAAGACGAATGATCTCCTGAACAATTGGTGCATTTCTTGTAATTACTGTCACAATCTTCTGTTGTGTGGGTCTTCTCACCGCAGTGAGCACTAACAACAGACAACGTGCAGGAATTTACACCATGACCATACTTTTGACACTTGAAACATCTGAGTGGATTAGGAATAAAAGTTTCCACTTTGATGTGACAGTAGCCGGCCTTTATTGATTTTGGGGCCGTTGGAGTGGAAAATGAAAATAAATAGGTGTTGGTTTGTTGGATCTGGTTGTTTCTTCGTATTGTGAAACGTTTGACAAATAACACATCTTGGTCCTTCATCTCTACAGCAAGGTCAATGTCCAGCATATCAGCAAATAGTCTATCACTGTCTCTCACAATACCCTTACTAGCGTTAAGAGTACGGGGTGGAGAGACTGACAGTGGAATGCCTACAAATGATTTTGTTGAAAGGAGATTGGTTGCCTGTTGCCTCCCACTGCACCCAACAAGCAAAGAACCTGTTCGTAAACGTCTAACGTTTCTAACATCACCTGCAATGCCCTGTATGCCTTTTGATACCGCAAAAGGGTTCAGCTTTAACGGTGAGTGAGTGAGTTAATATTTAACGTCACATCGGCAATGTTTCAGCCATATCGTGATGAGAACATTCAACAATGAAAAAGATCATATATACATTATAAAAACCTGTCAACAAAGGACAGTAAAACAACTAGAATATCACAGACAAGAATATAAAACTAGTAACTACACCTAAAAAAATTTATCTATAGAAGACAATACAATATAAAAATGGGCCATAGATTGCCAACAACTGAAGGTAGATCACCATACTAGGGACCATGGGGACTTACAGTACATTTGCTACCTGCATGGACCCTAGCTGGATTTACATCATCCCCTCAGCCATCAGCAATTTGGGAAATCTAGCCATACAACAAAAAAAACCCCACTCATACTACGATTAAAAACCTGGAAATGTAGAATTTACTTTGAATGTTTGTGGACTTACGTACCTTCTCAGGAGGACAATAATGTTCAACCCCCCTTGAGGGTACAGCCACCAACAATCCAAGTTACTAATTCAAACTACCAATCATTAAAATACACCTATTTACACAACATACTGTTCACAATTCCACCCAAAAATCAATTTCTTTTAAAAAACCTATACTTAAAAGAGAATTAACGCTATTAAAAAGATCCTTCATTGTTTTAACTGTAAAATACTTATCCCTTGTGATGGAGGATTCAACACAGTCAAGCACAATATGCTTGACCGTGACTCTCTCATCACAAAACGGAGGATGCTCACCTTTTAACAGGTGCACATGAGTATATCTAGTATGGCCAATACGACATCGTCGTAAAATAACCTCTTCAAATCTGGACTGACAGCCCAAGTAGGTGCAACCAATATACGGTTTCATTTCATGTAATTCATTTATACCTACTTGGGTGTCCCACTTCTTCTGCATCAGATCACAGATGTAAGTTCTAATGCTAACTTTATAATCAGAGTATGGAATAAGAAGTGGTGTCACAGATTTGTTGAGTGCTGCCTTCGCAGCAAGATCGGCCATTGCGTTACCGGAAATGCCTCGTGGCTGGGTTACCAGCAAAAGACGATGTCGTATTGGCCAGTGGTAAGATTATTATACAATTCAATAATTTCAATTAAAAGTGGATGTTTACAAGAGATATTTTTAATAGCCTGAAGGCAAGAAAGAGAGTCTGAATAGATTATATATTGTTTACGTTTAGGGTGTCTTTGAATATATTTAAGAGCTGTTAATATGGCGTTAGCTTCTGCTGTAAAAATAGAACTGTTATCTGGTAATCTAGAAGATATTGTTCTGGATCCACTGACAGTGGCACAAGCCAATGCAGCACCGTCCTTGGACCCATCTGTAAATAAGGATTTATAATTGGTATATTTATGTTTCAGTTGATTATATTCTTGTTTATACTGTAATTCATTCGTTTCTGACTTTTTAAATGTTGTTAATGTTAGGTCAACTTGTGGCCTAACCAACTGCCAAGGAGGAGAAGAAAGAAGACGGGAAGGAGCTATGTTTTCCAGCTCAATGCTGGCAGCAGAAATAAGTGGTTTTATTCTTAAACCAAGAGGCAGATTTCTTATTGTATAAATCCTCATACACAGGATTGAAAACACAGTTATATAAAGGGTTTGACTCATTTGAATATAGTTTTGCTACATACTATAAAGCTAATTATATACGTCACTGCTCAAGAGGTGATTCATAAGCCTCGACATACAGGCTGTCTACAGGGGATGTTTGAAAGGAACCAAGACAAAGTCTGAGACCTTGATGATGGACTGAATCTAATAGTTTTGCAGGCTCCACCATAGACGATGGAGCCATAATCAAGTTTATAACGCACGAGCGATCAATATAGATGGAGAAGGGTAGCTTGATCCCCTCCCTATTTAGAATTTGAAACCACTTTCAACAAGTCAAGTGCTTTCAGGCATTTAGTTTTAAGTGACTTAATATGTGGTAAAAACGTTAAGTGTGAGTCAAAAATGAGACCCAAGAACTTAGCTTCCTTCACAACTTTAACTGGGGTGCCATCTAGAGATAGTTCAGGGTCTTCATGTGGTTTGTATTTACGACAAAAATGTATGCAATTAGTTTTCGATTTAGAAAATTTAAAGCCATTTTCAAGACTCCATTTATTAATCTTGTTTAAACACAACTGCAGTTGCCGTTCAATGGTATGCATATTTTTACCACGACAAGAAATATTAAAATGATCCACAAACAACGATCCATCAATTGAATCGTTTGAAACTTTGGATAAACAGTTTATCTTCATACTAAAAAGTGTGACTGACAAAATACTGCCTTGTGGAACACCCTGATCCTGACTGTAATGATCAGACAGGGTAGAACCCACTCGAACTTGAATTGCCTGTTATTTAAAAAACTGGCGATAAATTCAGGCAAACGACCTCGCAACTCGAAATGTAAATCTCTTAAAATACCATATTTCCAAGTTGTGTCATATGTTGTTTATTAATTAGTGCGTTTTTAACAAATGATTCTAAACGCACTAAGTGGTCGACTGTACTGTACTGTTTTTACGGAAACCACATTGTATATCTGTTATGAGATTATTTGTTTCCAAGTACCAAACAAGTCGATTATTTATCAGGCGTTCCATGGTCAAACACAGCTAGTTAGTGAAATAGGTCGATAATTGGACGGATCCGTATGATCACGTCCAGGTTTAGGTATTGGTACTACTATGGCGTCACGCCATGAGGGAGGAAAGTTACCCGATGTCCAAATATCATCAAACATATTTAGAGGAGTTTCTAGGCAGGATTCTGACATATGTTTCAGGAATTGATAATGCATGTTATCAGCTCCTGTAGCAGTATTATGAGCTTGATCAAGAGGAGTATGGAGCTCATGAATAGAAAATGTTTCATTATAATCTTCACCATTATCAGAATTGAAATTGATAGTTTTCTTTTCTTGTTGTTTTTGATATTGCTGGAATTTAGGTAAATAATTAGAAGAGGAAGAGTGTTTAGCAAGAGTTTATCCCAGTTTATTCGCAATATCTGATTTATCAGTAACTGATCTCCATGTTTAAGATGATGGACAGTAGATTTAGTACCCTTACCTTTAATTTTTTGGACCATGTTCCATACCTTGGACTGGGTGTCCGAGAATTTGTTTTAGATACATAATTTTGCCAAGATTGGCGTTTGGTCTGCTTAAAAGCATTTAAAATATTAAATTTATTTAAATTAAGCACCATAGGATGGCGACGGAAATTATGTTCTGCTATTTTCCTTGCCTTCCAAGCTTGTTTGCATTCATCGTTGAACCATGGTTTTCTTATGTGTGGAACTACAGAGGACGTTGGTATACACTCATCAGCTATGGACTTCACTTCATCAGAAAAACATTTAAAGTGGCACTGATGCGGAGCAAATAATATTTCTCGCCAACGGTTTTATTACGAAACCAAATTGTAAATTGGTCAGCGCCCGTTCTCTCGACCGTGACGGAGAAAGGGACTGGGCTCCTGTCCATATTAGCAGAATTTCTTCACCTAAACAGTCAGGAGGCCGAATGCCCATCATATGCCATTAATTAAAAATATCCATGATATTCCTTGTCTGATCGTAACAAAATATCCCAGCAGTGTAGTTTTTTTCGACTGCTTGGATGGTATAGTGACTGATCCAATTTGATCCTATTTCTGTATTTTTAACCTCGATATGTAATCATGTTATGTGAAAATATAATGTCTACAAGCACGAAGCAAGCCATTTATTTCAGTTCGAAAGATTGCAAAGCTTTATATTTACGTAGCTTTGAGTGTTGGTTCAGCTGTCATATCAAATATCATACGTAAATTTTAGTAGCTATGGTAGCTACCCAGGTTTATTATTTATGAAACTAAAGACACACAGTTGATTTATTTGCATTCGTAAACAAAAAAAAAAAACGATGACTTTGCCTTTGGTAGAGAAATCTGAAAATTTTCTTACGTAAAACAAAAAAACTTATTACACCTATTTACCCAAGTACACAGCAAATGCCTGTATGTATTCCTTATGTAACGAAGTTCCGTTGGTAGCCTCAAAACACTTTCGGCCCATAAGTGTTTTCAGGCTGCATGCGACAGAGAGATTACGTCTTCCTTGTTGTAACTCGCGTTTGATGGTGTAAACCTACACGTGTTATTTGTCATCATTCTTTTGATGGTCAGCTAATGAATTTATAACAGGTATAATTAGTAGTAACACCACTTCGGTTACTCAACAGAGGTTGCCATTTGGCATTTCTCCTGTCTGGAGTAAATACTCAACATTATAAATTAAGGTTTGTAATGGCAAATGTATTGTATGTTATGTAATATGTCCTGTAAGTGATGCAAGAGGGTTTATCAGCTGAGTTACAAAAACAAACATCCATGAAAGGATTAACCGATAACACACTGACTGATTAATTACTTTCATCTTCTAGCGGATTTGTCAAAAGGCAGTGTGTGTAGATGTACTGATTTATACTGACTACACCCTGTCGTAAAGTGCGAGTGTAAAAACAACATCCTCCCTTCAAAGAATTAACCACCCTTGCGTTGATTGACTGATTGCTCATTACTGGTTAACTAAATTACTTAGAATGGTGGACATCATACAATTAATTGCCAGGTGTGCTATCATGGGAGACCAATGAGAGGTTTATCAGGTTTTCACCAACGAAAGACGTGAAACGATGTGTTACTTTTTTGCAAATTTGACTGTTGTAAGACACACGATACAGAGCAGGATTATTTATCAGCTGCAGATGATGGAAATACGATTTCTTTTATGTGGATATTGATGGATACTTCCTGAACAAGGTAGTAGCCTGACATTGTTGCTATAAAATTAGTCTGTTTTACATTCATTATTTGTCTTTTGTTTTAATTTGCATTTGTAATGAAGTAAAAATGACTTCACCTTACTTGAACTGTCTATAATTAAACCATCAACTGTACATACGGACTGTGCAGCAGAGGTCACGAACCAGTCATGAATTCTGGGATATCATCCGGGTACTCACGGCAGAAAAACAATAACAAAAGTTTACACCAGTCCACGGAAATTGCTCCGCATCAGTGCCCCTTTAATAACATCGGGAACGCCAATAAAACGTTCAGGTTTAAGTTTTTCAGCACACAGTGTTTCATATAAAGCCCAGTTAGCCTTTTTAAACTTCCGCCTTGATGATGGAGGAACATCGGATGGAGTTACAGATTTTAGAAAAGTAGGAAAATGAAACTTCCACAAAGTCATCGTGGACTGACCATTCAAATTCATTTAGTAGTTCTGAATTTGTGAGTGACAAGTCAAGAGCAGAATAGGTCCCTGTACCAGGGTGTAAATATGTGCTTGAACCATCATTATAAATACATAAATCATTGTCAGAACAAAAGTCCTCCAACAACTTACCTTTAGTGTTTGTAGTTACACTATCCCAGAGTGGGTTGTGCCCATTTAAATCTCCCATTATAATACAGGGCTTCGGGAGTTGGTCATATAGAGCTTGAAGATCAGTTTTGGCAAACGTCGAAGATGGCGAAATATAGAGTGAGCATAGCGTAAACGCTACATGTAAAGTAATTCTCACAGCAACAGCCCGCATATTAGTAATAAGTGAAACATGGCTTTGAATAACGTTTTGTCTGACTAGAACGGATGATCCGCCAGTGGCCCTATCACCCGGAGGTGAAAAAGAATGATATGCATTATAATGACGAAGGTCAAATGTATCTGTTTGTTTTAAATATGTCTCTTGGAGACATATCGCTGAAGGTGTGCAATCTTGGACTAATATTCAGGTAATTCAGGTAAATTAGTCCTCAATCCTCTGCCGTTCCACTGTACAATATCATTGGAATAAACTGTCTTTTGGGGGAATTTATTGGGGATCTACCCCGCACTCTTTTGGAGGATGACAAGCTATGTGCCCTAGAATGGACGTTTTCAGAAACGTCCATGTCTTCAAGAGACCCATATTTATTAAACAACTGAATTTTGTTCTGTGACCCTTTAGGAGCTCTGCCACTTTGTTGTTTTGAAGCATCGGGCTTAGGCTTAGGTTTCCTTTTCACAGCTTGTTGACTATCAGCTGTTGATTGAGACTTTGAATGTGACTGAGATGATGATGATTTGTGATCAGAAGCAGACTTTGATGTACTAGGAAGTGATTCCTCAGTCTGAGATGATATAGCAGGGTACAAAAGCTGTGGAGAATTCCAATTTACCCAAGGCAAGGTAGTCTGGCAGCCTGTTGATGATTTTGTTACTTTAGAGGCAGGCTCCGATGATGTTTTTGCTACTGTAGCAAACCTCTTTACCAGTTTTTTTCTTGCCTCAGAAAAGGAGATATTCTGGGTAAACTTTATTCTGTTTATCTCCATTTGCTCTTTCCAAATAGGACACTGTTTTGAAAATGAGGAATGGTCGCCTGAGCAGTTGGTACATTTTTTGACATTACTATCACAATCTTCTGTTGTGTGTGTCTTTTCACTGCAGTGAGCACATACAACAGACAATGTACAAGTATTGACACCGTGGCCGAACTTTTGGCATTTGAAACACCGAAGGAGATTCAGAATGTACTTTTCCACACTGATATTACAGTAACCAGCTTTAAGTGATGTTGGAGCAGTAGGTGATGAGAGAGAAAAAAGATAGGTATTTGTTTGAATTGTTGTGTTGGTTTTACGTGTTGTGAAACGTTTGACATATAATACACCCTGATCTTTCATTTCGGAAGCGATATTTAGTCCACACATGTCTGCTAGCAAGCGATCTCGATCACGTACGATTCCCTTACTCGTGTTCAGTGTTTTGTGGGCCGTGACAGGAATCGGAGTACCAACAAAAGTGTCGATATTCAAAAGGTTGGTTGACTGTTGCTTTCTGGCGCACTCAATCAACAGTGCACCAGAACGTAATCGTCGAATGTTCTTTACTTCGCCAGCAATGCCTTGGATACCCTTAGACAAAGCAAACGGGTTCAGCTTCAAAGGTGTCTTATCTTTGGTCTCAATGACAAGGAAACGTGGCCAGTAATCAATCTGTTTGGACGGTCTGAGGTCGTCAATGGGATCATTTTCGAGAGGACGTTTGCTCTTCTTAGTGGGGGTTTCGTAAGCCATGGTTAGTTAAGTAGATTTCATCATCCGAGCTCCCCACCCACCACAGAGTATCACAAGGACGATGCTAAAGCAAGCGGGCCTCCAGCTTGCAGCACCAAGGATACCCGGATGATATACTCCAGTAGAAGAATCATAAATAATTGCTCCACCAGATTGGCCCATGAGCCACCGCTTTCTGGGCATAAGACTCTAGGCAAAGTTCAAAGCAACATGATTCAACATCAAACATGTTTTAGACAATAAAGCCAAGACCAAAATCAATCAAAATCAGTTCCAAATCATACTTGTGCAATGATAAATAAATTTATAATCTATGTACAGGGCTTGGCATGACCAGCCGATTGGTTGAATCGGGCCCATTCAACCTCCCGTCTAGGTGAAGTAAGGGTCGAAGAGGTGTATTGAGCAAAGGGAACGCGGTCACTGGTCCCCAGTGCCCTCAACCCCCAGACTCCTGTCCTCCACCGACACACGGCCGCAACCCACGGCAAACGGGTTGGTGGACCAAACATCCTCCCGGATCCACACCGGGGGTTGGCGAGCACTTAGCGTTACCCAGCACCCACCACGGGTGCCCGAGGATCTGAGAAAAAACTTGTCTTGTGATAATGCTGATTGATAGGGAATAAGTAAGGAATTTGTTTTGGACATTGGGTATTCTGAAGATTAATATGTAAATCACCGATTGTAGTTAATATGTTGCTTGGGTTACCTAATATTCGTGTGACTGTATAATATTATCATTTGAGATGAAAGACCCGAGAATGATACGGTTGTTTGTAATTTGGAACACAGTATCATTTTGTTTCAAGGAGATATAAGGTGTGAAGGTGTAATGAAGATTATGTTGATCAGCCATTTGGGCTCTTTCAAGTCTGCTAGTGACACCCGCTCGTACACGTTGGTTTTAAACACAGGACATAGGAGATGTTTTCCTCACCAGGCAGATCAAATCCCTCCATGACTCCCAGATCGCCGAGTGTAAGGTTGGAGTGATGACTTGTATTTGTTTATATAAAAATGTTACAAAATATTATCCCATTGTTTTTCTGATGATTTCTTAGTGGTGCACTTCAACCCTATGAGATGTATGTTATCGGGAAGGAAAATCGTGATGAGGTATATAGTGTTTTCCACGGTAACAGTGACCCCCCTGCAGACTGGTGTGTGAATTGACGCCAACCCAGACGTAAATGGTGCAAATGTGATTCTCGTGTTGTTTGACCCACCTTTCTTGATACCCTTCACGATCTCGATGTTGCGCTGCCATGGTGTGCCTAGGTGGACTGGGACGAAAAGCGTGGAATTCACCAGTAGACTTTCCAGGATGGTGACCACGTCATCGAATGCAGGCACCAACTACAATGCCAGGTTTTTATCCCCGGGTTTACTAGAGTGCATGTGAACTGCCATATGGTCTCCGTATCCGCGTCAGGACGTAAGCCACGATCAGGATTCCATTGTTCACGACTTTATTTAGGTATTGGTCTTTGTTTTCCATGAACACGTAGGGGCAACTGAGTGCGATGTTGAGAAACCAGTCGACTTGAGATCGTACAAAACACCACTTTTCACCGTTGTGAAGACGAGGCTGTACTGCTTGTTTCGAGTGACGTCCATGGACTCGACGTTGTTTAAGTCGAACAGCTTGCTGCTGAACGATGGGTATATCATCCATTCGTCCTTGTTTTTGCGAACTAGGTCGTGCCAAGTGTTACTGACAGCTCTTGAGGTATCGACGTCTACGTTACTGCCACCGACGGTGGGGACTTCAACACGTTTGTAAATGATTTTTTCAGTTGCAAGGCAAACAGTTAGCCGTCTATTCCTGGTTCGTCAAATCCATGAGTGTCCCCGAGGTCGGAGATCCCTACATTGGTGCATTGGCAGATCCTGAAATTCATTTTCCTCATTATCACATGCTTTTGATATATTCGGAAGTAGTCGAGCATTTAGAAACAAGAGAAAATATAATTAGATTCGATTTTTGTGTACAGGCAACTGACAACTTCAGTGTAGCGGCCCTCTTCTTTACTCCATGTTGTCAAATCAGCCCTTACGCACCATTGGATTTGCGTAAAGCACAAAGAACAAATAAGACCATACTATGAAAAACATTCAGTTCAAGCAACCTTCTGGGTGGGTCCAAAACAGTAAAATGTAAGCATCCATAATATCAACTAAAGAGTATAGTGTTTTGAAACGTTTTGCCAAACTAGACACAAAGATTGAATGTTGACTTAAGTCATTGCCCTACAAACATATTCCCCGAATATAAGCATCAGAAACTGTGTACACAACAATCGTGATTCCAAATTATCTATCTGTATTTTCTGGACATTGATCTCTTCACTGGTTTTTGGAAGCATAGTCGCCTTGCATGCACACTCATGCGCGGTCACATGAAAGATTAGTGACACCTTTGGGCATTTTTTTGGTGTGGTCGAGACATGCTTATCTTTTCACGTGAAAACCTGTTGCGATCACCTATTTCACCAAATTAATTTGTATCTGAGGATAGGAAAGATGAGCACTCTTATGCTCTGACGTTGTCTACATGACTTCATTTGGTGTCGGGGCATATGTTTACTCCTGTTCACCCTGTGGTCCATGATCAAATTGAGGCACGTTTTTGATATAAGCGGAAGCAGTCGCCCATATGGAAAAAAAGGGAATATATAATTTGAATCGATTTCTTTCATACAGCAAACTGACAACGTCAACGTAGCGTGTCTGTTCTGTACTCCATGTAGTCAAGTCACTGTTTAGGCAACACTGGATTTGCACAAAGCACCAACAAGACTATATTCTGAATTTGAACTCAAATGACCTTCTGAGTAGGTCTATGAAAAGGAAGCCTGCACAATAGATTATAGTGTTTTGAAACCAACCATTTGCTAAACCAGACACAAAGATCGAATATTCTTGAATTTGATCCCAAAAGGGAACCGATGCCTCAGATTTCAGTGGCACTCTCAAATACCGTTGGGTGGAAACTGAAAGGACTTTGACCACTGAGAATAAACTTTCGTAGTGAACGTATTGATTATGTTTGACAATAAACATGTTTTATAATGAAAATAATTGATGGACAGTATATACTATGTCAAGTCAAAGTCAAAATAGTTTATTGTATTCAAGGCCACCAGACAACAAACTAATGGGCAAAAGAAACTTTCCACTTTTAAATTAACGTTTTCAGAAATACATATACTGCCAGAAAGAGAAGTGTTTTCAGTGGTTCTGTGGTCGAGTCGCAAACCCTTGACTGAGTGAGTTTTGTGTTGCATACCCACTAGATGTTGAACAGTGCACCCATTTTGCACCCAAATAGAACATCTAACGGCATTGATGACGGTCATTAACATCATCAATAAGGAAGCGTGTTTTGGCATCTAACGATTCATGAGGTCGACACTGGCGCTACTGAAAACCTGCCCAGTTTAATAATGCGACTTGAAAAAAACATCATGTGAATGATCTGTGATTGGTTAATATTTCATTTTGACCATTGTCTCTTGTGCTTGATGCCGTGACCAGATTGCTATCGATTACATATTGGTGATTCGGTTGCACGCTTGGTCAATCCCCCAAACATCAATAATATTTGTATGATAGATGACTTGGTGTCTTCTTTATAAACCACGACATTAGCTGATCAGGTTTTTTAGCCCACGAGTTTACAAATATACAGCAAACAAACAATTATACACAGTACAGATAATGGACATAAGAAGATAACAGGCAACTGTCTCATAGTCTCATGTTTGGTAGATTAAGAATAGCATTGTCATTTTGAGAAGATATTAAGGGTATAAAACCTAGAGCAGGGTTTTTTTGAGTGAGTGAGTGAGTGAGTTTAGTTTTACGCCGCACTCAGCAATATTCCAGCTATATGGCGGCGGTCTGTAAATAATCGAGTCTGGACCAGACCTTTTACGACAAGCATAGTCACCTTTTATGGCAAGCATGTGTTGCTGAAGGCCTATTCTACCCCGGGACCCTCACGGGTTGTATTGTCTTGAACATTTTAAGGATGCCTTGCTTACAACAACTAATTTCAGGAGGGGCATCGTTTAAGGAGCTGAAAAGTTTGAAGATTTAAGCGAATTGTAATAAGTCATTGCTGATTTCTTAATCCATGTTGGTTATCTGGTCTTTGGCAATAACCGATTTAAACATAGAATTCTGCCCTCCTTTTGCTTCATGATTAGTATCACACATGATCAATTTAGCGAGCAGTCACCATACAAAACTCTACCAATGCATGTCATCTGTGACGAAACGACAAAAGTCATTCTGAAATAGTAAAACGGATATTGATTTCCAGTATTATTTCACATTTTTATGCTCATCCTATAGTCGAGTATTTTAACCGTGCGTTCAATAGTCCTATACACACATATTCCAATTTTTCTGTCAGCTTACTATTTGACAAGAGGTTGCGATGTCATCTATTTGAGTGTTAAAAAATAACACAAAACTCGAACTGCTTCTACCTGATGCACCGTACGGACTTTTGTTAAAGTTTGATGCAGTTATAAAGCTCCTTAAGCCATTTCATCAAAGACTTGAAGTGATGTTAGTCCTTTATGCGCTCGCCTTTGTAGTGCTTTGACATTATTTCTTCAAGACTGCAGGGTGTGAAGAATCTGTTGGAAGTTTGCAGAACACGAGTCTATTAAACTGTCATAGGTTCAGGTTAGCCAACCGCATCGTTTTTGTTGTTGTCCCATCTGTGCATATTCATTCTCACGGAGGTTCCTGTCGACAAGATGTCTGTTTCTTCGCTCGCCTTTGTGGTCTATCTTGGCATTTTGAAACTGCACGGCGCACAGGGTGAGTATATTCTGTTGGCATCTTTTAGAAAACAAACTTTAGAGCTTTGATAACTTTTTCTATATTGCTCAGTTAATGCTACAAAGACAACGCCCATAACATTCAACATGACTTTTTTGTTCACATTTAAAAGAGATGCAACTCGAGATGTTTGAAAGTATGTTTAGACTAAACAGAGGCGGCTTTGACCACAATACGTGTATTTCGTATCACCCTATGAGTATGATGCACTTTTGAAACATGATCCTCCATCCCCCCCCCTCCCACCCGAGTCTCCTTCCAAGGAACAGTTATGTGTAAAACACTCCCCGCAACGTTGCCACACTCTCACGCTGCCTTCTGGCGTCAGTGCGAGTGGTGAACTGCAGTCTTCCATGACAAAAATACTGGCTTCTGTCGGAGAAGACCACAGTTCGCCACTCCCGGTGACACCAATTCCGATGTGTGACCCACTAGAGACGAGAACGATTATGTCTGACAGTGAGGATCGGACCAGGGAAGAGCTGTGACATCTGACGTTTCTCTGCCACAAACACCTCGGGACTGCGTCGGTGCTGACTGGTCATTGTTTTTATCCAGTGGTGGTCTGTGCAGTTTCCGTAGCACGAGCGAAACGAGTTTGCAGGTGTTGATGGACAATCCGCAGGCGGTCTTCCACTGTGAGCATGGTCAGCTGTGCTTCCAGCGGCTTTGACTCGTTGCTGCAGGCGGTATGTTGTTCGACATGAACAGAAAAAATTATTTGCAACATGCCAATCCACTGAGCGCCGATGTACCACCGTCCATTCCGTTCTAAACATCTCGCCGTTCTCCCCGATTTGACCCTTGCCCCGTTGTGTTCCCCTTGTATCTACGTTGTATCTACGTTTCATCCCCCCGCTTTTCACCTTTGACCCCCTCTAAACCCGTTCTAGACCCCGTCCTATGCGTCCAGACCCCGTCCATTCCGTCAGTACCCCGTTTCACTCCAGTCCTAACTCCGTCCTAACCTTTTCACACCCGTTTGACTACCGTTCATCCCGTTTCACTCCAGTTCGACTACCGTTTATTCCGTTTCACTCCCGTTCATACCGTTTCGGTCCGATTCACCATCCGTTTGACTCCCATTTGAGTCCCGCCAGTTACGTTTCACTGCCGTTCTAATAGTCCGATTCTTGTCCAACCCCCGCCTAAGTCCTGTCTCATTAGCACCTGTTCCCACCCGGTCTCCCTATATAATAGCCTCCTGAACCCGAATCGCTAGTGGAATACCCAGACACCAATGGATACACTCCTAGCAGTATTGGTTTGGACCTTTGTCAAACTGTACGACTGGTCCCTGGAGGCCCATGATGAAGAAGAACAAGAGCAGAAACGTCATTTGAAGTGTAAAGCTGGGAAGAAAAATGAGGAGGCCTTCAGTATGGGTTGATCCTGGTTGGAACCTGAAAGGGTGCTGCAATATGGACACTATAAGAATATCCTTGAAGAACTCCGGTTTGATGACAGCAGTTCATTCTTCAACTACATGAGAATGCCTGCTCGTGAAAGTAATGCCCGCAATAAGCACGCATGACACTAAATTTCGGAAGTGTCTTGAACCTTGATTGAAGCTTGCAGTTACAACGAGACACCTTGCTACAGGAGATAGCTATGCCACCGTATCCTATGACTTCAGGGTGTCACGCCATACAACATGCGAGTTCATCCCTGTAGTGTGCCAAGCCATAGTGAGCAGTTACAAGAATGGAAGGAGATAAGTGTAGACTTTGAGATGAAGTGGAATTTTCCACATTCTATGGGAGCACTTGATGGCAACCATATTGCCTTAAGAAAACCTAAGAAGCTCTGGCAGCTTGTACCACAATTATAAGGGGTTCATCTCTATCATTCTGCTTTCCCTGTTGGATGCAAACTATAAGTTCCTGTGGATAGATGTGGGTGATTATGGGCACATGTCAAATGCCCAGATCTACAATGCATCAGAGTTAAAGAATGCATTGAGCAGGGGACAGCCTGTCTGCCTGACCCAGAACCCTTGTCTAACGATGACCGGGACATGCCTTTTTTTCATGCTGGGGAACGATGCCTTTGCTCTGACAGAACACCTTATGAAACCCTATTCCAGGAGGGGGTTGAGTGGTGAAGAATTAAGCTACAGCTATAGGATATCAAGAGCAAGGAGGGTATTTGAGAATGCTTTCGGAATATTGGCAGTCAGGTGGAGAATACTTCCAACAACTATGCAGCAGACACCAGATGTGGTAAGGGGTATTGTGGAGGCGGCTGTGTGTCTACACAACATCATGAGGGAGAAGTACCCTAGTGCCCATGACAGAGACTTAGACAAGGGGTAAGAAGGCCACAGCACTGTGCCTGGAGACAACATGCGAATATGCACGACATAACATCTGTGGTTGGACCAAATAGAGATACTGTGCTGGCAAAAAAAAGAAAACGAAACAAAAACAGCAAGAGTACCTAAACTTTACTTCAATAGTGGGGCTGGTTCTGTGTCATGGCAGCAAAGAATAATAAAGCCGCCAAGCAAAGAACAAAGTTAAAGTTTGTGTATGTACCGAAAATGTGGCACCGAAAAGACAGAGAATACTTCGATAATGAGACCACTTCTCTTGTTTTTTGTATATATGTACTTGTTTCCATGAATCAGTTGTTCTTAATAATAATAAAGTTTTGTTGTTTGCACTTGGGTCTTCTGTTGTTGGTTTCAATAATCCATCATTACACAGTTGCTAGAGGCAACCAGAGTTACATATTCTAAAAGTAAGGAAAGTAGGGACATTCAGATGAAATTCCTGAGTCAATTATTACTAATATCGTTTGATTAACTTTCAAAGTTATCCTTTCGGAAATGTGTTAGTCCTGAAGAGGACTTTTTAGTGTTCTTCAGGATATTCAGTTGTCAGGAGGCTCAGGGGTGTTCAGTTCTTCCTGGGAACAGTAGTGGCAGACAATGCTGGTGAGGTTCAACAACGAGAGTGAAGCTGCAGAGGAAGAGTGCAGAGCTGGAGCAGGTGTACCGGCCTGTGCTTTGGATGGGCTGCTGAGGGCTCTTGGCTGGACGTGGCTGGACGGAGAGGATGCCGCCAATGGAGGACTCGAGGGGGTCTGGAGGGGCTGCAGTGTGTGGAGTTGAGAGGAATGCGGTGCTGTTGATGTGGCTGGTTGATGGTTGACTGCTGCTGGGGCGGCAACTGTTATTGGACCAAATGTGCATCCTGCACCTTGGGTCCAGTAGCCATCGACGGCCATTGGCTGGGATGGGGCTGCCACCCCGGGCTGGTGCTTGGTCTCTGCTGTGGCACGTTGGACTGGGTCCCTGGTGGTTGAAAGGGCTGCGTGTTCTGGGGCACAGGCAGCATGTCGATGTTGACCTGGGGTCTTGAGTAGGTGGGGGTCGGTGCTGTGCTTGTGGGTGGCCTGTTCCGGATCATGTCCCGCTCCTGCCAGATGAAAATGGTGAATTTGCTCTGAATCCCCTCGTAGGACTCCTGGGGAAGATCCTACAGCTGTTTCCCCAGCCAGTTGCTGAACAGCTCCCTCTCTGTCGGCTCCTCCTTCCTGGGCTTCAGATGATGGGTTAGCAGGTCTGTCACTTTAGTGAGGGCTTCATGTTCTTGCTCCCGGATGTCAGCTGAGCTCTGATTTCCCCTGGCCGGACTTGGTCCTCTGCAGGCAGCCCACTCTAGTTCGAATGCTCTCGTACCATGTCTTCAGCTCTATTACTGGTCGCCCCATCTTCTAAGCTTGCTGAGTCCATAGCCAGTCCTTCACTTGCCTCTGGGTCCAGGCCTTCAGCTTCTTGTTGAAGAGGCATTCATTTGAGGAAATAAATTGGACCATTTCCTCCTCCTCCTCCTCCTCCTCCGGTGTCAGCCTTGCCACAACCCGCTTCTTTTTCTGTGGGCACTGCTCCTCCTCTCCTGATCCAGGCTCTGCTGTGGGTACCTCGGTGGGTGTTTCCTCCCTCGTCTTCTACTGGGGTGGAGAGCCTTGGAAGGGCCATACCCTTGCCTCTTCCCTTTGCACTCGACCCTTTCCTAGGCATGGTTGAAAATTTCTCGATGGGTGATATAGTTGTGAAAGTCGCAGTCAGAATGGTTTGGTCTGACGCTGCGGCCTTTTCATAGAGAACGCTTGGCAGGGCGGGTCAGGAACCGTGTCTTAAACGGATCAGACGGATGACACGGGAGCAGGACGGGAGTAGCAGACATCAAAGGAAAATTGGAAAGGACTGTAAAACGTAGGAGGGTGGGGGGGGGGGGGGGGTAGTAGAACGGAAATCGTTGTCAAAACAACGGTCGGCTGACAGGACGTGAAGTATAAGGTGCTCGGAACGGATTAACAGGGTCTGAATAGGATGAAACGGGGAGGTGAACGGCCACAATGGGGACGGAACGGGTGGAACGGACATGAGTCGGGCTGAAATCGGAATTCCGTTTGATCCGTTCCGTTCCCGTCCTGTTCCTGTCCTACATCATATTCAACCCAAGAATGGGACCAGGTTGGCCGGTTTTTGAAGATGTAGATTATGTTTGAGTCTTTGATGTACAAATGCAACCAATTTTGTGGTATGGTTCTATGATATAGCAAGTAGCAACATTATGGAACAGTTTCAGTTTACATCCTGTAAATTCGTTTTATGCGCTGTTTTTTTAATGTGCAACAACTTATTGTATGTATAGATTCGGCTCTTAGAATAAGTACGGGAAGTTGGGAACGAATACCTTTTTGAAAAAGAATAGGCTTAATTTGCTGCCTACATGCAATTAAAAACGAATATATATTTTTTGACAAGAATGACTCACCTATCTTAAGTCATCTTCCTGTTCTACCGTTCTCGACCAACTATCTTGACTGACTCGTCTACTAATACCTGTCAATCCTATATCTGTCAATTGTGTAAACTTGAATAAATACTCACCATGTATGAGGAAAATTGTTTCTTTGGCATGCCTAAGTACTGTAATAGAATACGTTTCTTTTCCCCATGGTATTCTATTATATCCTGTGTCTTTTTTTTAAACCAACATTAAAAATAAATGTTTTGAAATGGTATTAAAGGCCTTTCAAGTTTGATTTTTGGATGTATTGTGTCACTTTCTTTGGATCTATAACCCCTGTGAATCGGTACCTGATACGGATGGGAAAGCCACATTAAATCGATACACCTAGTGGTAGCAAGAGCTGCATGATCCCCAGGGGGTTGAGACTGATAATAGTGGTCCTGGGAAACACAAAGTGTCGGAGCAGCTGAGCTGGATGTCGTCGCTGTGCACATATTATAATAATAATATATTTTGTTCACTTCTCTTAAGAAATTTGTAATTTACCCTTAGAGAAACGGATGCCAATTACTAAACGTGTCTTTTCTCAAAAATGAAATTGATTTACTTAATGAAATTATCTCTCTAACATTTTCTGCCCACTGTTCGTTACATGAAGTAAATTGTTGTGTCTATGCTGCCGCACGAACCTTGGTGGAACTTCACACACTTTCTAAAAACAAACCCGCTAATAATAACAACAAAAGACCAAAGAAAAACCGGTTTCTTGTAAAACTTAATGAAACTCGAAAAAAACATTTCATGGATAGAACTGTGTCTTAAAGTAAGATCATAAGGGAGTCGAATGTCAAAACAGCAAAAGGCAATATGGAGAAAACTAAAACCACAGTGCAAGATAACAAAAGAAAAGGTACCTCTGAAAATCCATGATTCCCTGAAGGCGAAAATAAAGGTTTGGGCAGAAAGAAAGAAACAATGGGGAAAGACAAAAAACAAATTTATCAAACAAAATAAACACTTTAGAAATAATGAAAAGCAATTTTACAGGCAACTCAAGACAAGTGGTGTTGATGAGCATGATAAACTGCCTCCTATGGCTGCCAATGAAAGGTTCTGGAAACAATTGTGGTCTATGCCCGGCGACAGTAACCTGGAGGCACCATGGGACAGTGATTATGACCATGCAATGCACGAGAAATTACCCAGCTCGTTTGTCTGTTAAATCTCTCCAGATTGCCTGAAGATGCATTCGAAACCGGTATTGGAAACGGTTTCCCTGTGTCCAAGCACCACGTCTTCACTGTTTCAATTCTCTTGTGGACAAAGGTGATGTTCCTCCATGGTACTGTAAAGGTCGCACAATACTTCTCTCCAAAAAAGGAGACTTGACTGATCCAAAAACCTCCGCCCTATCACATGTTTGAATAGAGAATACAAATTATTCACAGGGTGTTTGACAAACCTCATGTTATCTTACTGTTTGCCCAATGTCCTAATTTACAGATAGCAGAAGGGGGCGAGAAAGGGATGTTGGGGGTGCAAGGATCAACTTCTTGTACAGAAAATGATTTTGGAAGAGGCTAAACGTATTTCTGCAACCTCTCCATGTGCTGGATTGTCTACACAAAAAGGCATAAGACTCTGTATCTCACAAATGGATTCTGAAGTCTCTTCAGTGTATTGACCTCCCTGAATGACTTCTTGATTTACTCAGGTCTTTAATGAGTAATGTGAACGAGCTCCTTACCAAAGGAGAGACCAATTTGAAAGAATAGGTTCTCCTTGTCGAGTCCTTTACTAGTGATATTTGCATGAATTTTGGACTGGACAAATGTAATACTCTTCATCTGAAACGTCACAAGGTAACCAATGAATCAGTCAAGTTACAAGGGGGAGGAGTTATTGAGCATCTTTTGAAAGATCAGGCCTACACCTATCTTGGAATGCAAGTTCGAGACAAGCTCCAGAATGCCCAGATTCAAGATAAACTTCGGGCCGAGTATACATCTCGTTTAAAGAATACCTGGAACTCAGAGCTAAATGCTCGAAACAAGGTCAAAGCCACCAGTACTTTTGCTGTACCAGTCCTCTCCTATTCCTTTGGAGTAGTTGTTTGGGCAAAACAAGATATCCAGAGTCTTGACCGCCTAACCAAAAGGATCATGTCTGATAACAAAACACACCACCCTTGATTAATGTGGAGGCTCTTCACAATTTTATTGTGTACTTTTGCACATATTTATTTATCGGATGATCCTCTGGTGATGCACATCAAGACTCACGATGGAAGCAAGTAATTCCACAGCTACTTTAAGCTTGCCAGCTACTTTAACCGCAATCTGAAATTTGAGGTTGATTTTGTTGATGGTGATGTACTGCTGGACGGTACAGTGATGGGAGTAAACCAGGTGAAGTCCTTTACCAAATCTGCCCAGAGTCAGTCCTTTGTGGAGAGGCTGTCTGAGAAGCCACTGCATCGTGTGTTCATGCAGAGTGTGGAACAGAACAGCAATGCAATCGATTCCTTCGCTTGGATGAAGTCGGCTGGTCTCAAATGTGAAACTGAGGGCTTCCTGTTTGCTGCTCAAGACCAGTCACTTCCCACTTGCAATCGTCAAAATGTGATTCTCAATCAAAATGTTAACATGAAATGTCGTCTTTGCAATGAATTTACAGAGACTGCCCAACACCTTGTCAGTGGATGCCCTTCCTTGGCACAAAGAGCATATATTGCTCTCTGCTTTTACTATCATCTCCGCCATGCCTGTGGCTTTGATCCTGAGGTCCATCCAATGTACGACCTTGAACATGTCCAGGGTGACCTGGAAAATGATGCTTTTAAACTTCTCTGGAATAGGCCAATATACAGTCTGAGACGAATTCCAGCCAAGAAACCTGATCTTGTCCTTTTTGATAAAGCCAATGAAATTATTTATATCATTGACTTTTCTGTCCATTTTGACAGCAATGTGATTCGCAAGATTCAGGAAAAGCATGACAAATGTGCGGACCTCGCCTTTGAAATGTCTCGCTTGCATCCCAAGTACACTGTCGTCAAACTTCTTATTGTTCTCGGTGCCCTTGGTTGGTACCTCCTGATCTCTTGGCGCAGATGAGGGGATCAGGAGGGTGCCCGGGTTCTCCACCGGGAGCACAGCCCTCTGACAATCTGGGTAATGCAGAAGGCTGCAGTGTTTGGGAGCCTTCATATCCTCCGAAACGTTCTTGGTGGGTTAGACTAGGCAGTGTTTCCTGGGAGAAGTCCCATTCGCTGTCTGGGCTGCGTGTAGAGGGGACGAGGGCCCTGAGCTGATGATGAGCTTTACCAGCCTGACTGTACCAAGATCACTCAAACCCTCTCTGCTGCATTTTCATTCTAATCTGTAAAAAATAATAATAATAATAATAATAATAATAATCAAGCGACTCCTTCGCCTGGATGAAGTCGGCTGGTCTCAAATGTGAAACTGAGGGCTTCCTTTTTGCTGCTCAGGACCAGTCACTTCCCACTCGCAATCGCCAGAATGTGATTCTTAAAGAAAATATCAATATGAAATGTCGACTTTGCAATCAGTTTACAGAGACTGTCCAACACCTTGTTAGTGGATGCCCTTCCTTGGCACAAACAGCATATCTTAAAAGACATGATGGCATGGCTCGCTGCTTTTATTATCGTCTCCGCCATGCCTGTGGCTTTGACTCCGAGGTCCATCCATGGTACGACGCTGAGCATGTCCAGGGCGTCCTGGAAAATGACAACTACAAACTTCTCTGGAATAGGCCAATATACAGCCTGAGACGAATTCCAGCCAACAAACCTGATCTTGTCCTTTTTGATAAAGCCAATGAAATTATTTATATCATAGAATTTTCTGTCCCTTTTGACAGCAATGTGATTGGCAAGATTCAGGAAAAGCATGATAAATATGCGGACCTCGCCTTTGAAATGTCTCGCTTGCATCCCAAGTACACTGTCGTCAGGCTCCCCATTGTTCTCGGTGCCCTTGGTTTGGTACCTCCTGATCTCTTGGCGCAGATGAGGAGAGTGCCCGGGTTCTCCACCGGGAGCACAGCCCTTCTGACAATCTGGGTAGTGCAGAAGGCTGCAGTGTTTGGGAGCCTTCATATTCTCCGAAAAGTTCTTGGTGGGTTCGACTAGGCAGTGTTTCCTGGGAGAAGTCCCATTCGCTGTCTGGGCTGCGTGTAGAGGGGGCGAGGGCCCTGAGCTGATGATGAGCTTGACCAGCCTGACTGTGCCAGGATCAGCCGAACCCTCTCTGCTGCATTTTCATTCTAATCTGTAAAAAATAATAATAATAATATAAAACCTTCCTCCGGTAGCCAAACCAACCTTACTGGAGATGGGACTTGCCCCAGGGGAAGGCACAGAACCCGACCAAGAATATCTTGGTCACAACATCTAAAATCCACGCTACTTGAGTGTGCGATGGCGACTGGATGGCCTGATAATCCACGCATAAATGGCAAGTCGCTTAAGCTGCATTGGGACAATGCCATGCCCATGTATGCTTACCTGACGGAGCAAAATCTCCGAGATCAACTCCGGCGGCTAAAACACCTTACGCCCCGTGAGACAGTTCAGCCCACAACTGGTGCCCGTCAGGAACCTTTGCAAGAGCAAAATGCTCAAGTGGCAGCAGACCCAAAACTTCTGATGGACGTCCGCGTCAACCTCTTCCCTCTTCCTGGTGGAAACTCTTCCGAGAAAGAGCCAATTGGCCCCGAAATTTTGGACCCTCACTCTTCCTCTTCTTCAGTTGCAGACCTTACCGAAAATCCTGTTTATATTTTGTTTACATCTATTTATGAGGAAATTTGTAATTTACCTTTAGAGAAACGGAGCCCAATTAACCAACTAAACGTGTCTTTTCCCAAAAAGGAAATTGATTTACTTAATGAAATTATCTCTTTAAAACTTCCTGCGGACTGTTCGTTACATGAAGTAAATTGTTGTGTCTATGCTGCCGCGCGAACTTTGGAGGAACTTCACACAGTTTCCAAAGAACAATCTCCCAATACTAAGAACAATAAACCAAAGAAAAACCGGTTTCAAGTTAAACTAACAGAAACAAGAAAACATATTTCCTGGATAGAGCTGTGCCTGAAATTAAGATCATCAGGGAATCCCATGTCTAAACGACAAAAGGCAATTTGGAGAAAATTAAAATTACAGTACAAAACAACAAAAGAAAAGGTACTGCTCCAAATTGTCGATTCCCTTAAGGCAAAAATAAAAGTTTGGACTGAAAGAAAGAAAAAATGGGAAAAGAAAAACAAATTTATCAAACAAAATAAACTTTTCAAAAATAATGAAAAGCAATTCTATAGGCAACTTAAAACAGGTGGTGATGGTGAGCATGATAAACGGCCTCCCATGGCTGCCAATGAAAGGTTCTGGAAACAGTTGTGGTCTGTACCCGGCGACTGTAACCTGGAGGCACCATGGGTAAGTGATTATGACCATGCAATGCATGAGAAAGTAACTAGGTCGTTTGTCTGTTACATCTCACCAGATTGCCTGAAAAGTGTCATTACAAAGTCCAAATCTAATACAGCTCCAGGGCCTGATGGCATTCGAAACCGGTACTGGAAACTGTTCCCTTGTGTCCAAACACCATTACTTCACTGTTTTAACTCTCTTGTGGACACAGGTGATGTTCCTCCATGGTTCTGCAAAGGTCGCACAATACTCCTCCCCAAAAAGGGAGACTTGACTGATCCCAAAAACTTCCGCCCTATCACGTGTTTGAATACTCAATATAAATTATTCACAGGGTGTTTGACAAACCTCGTGTCATCTTACTGCTCGTCCAATGAGATAATTTACAGAGAGCAGAAGGGGGCGAGAAAGGGATGTTGGGGGTGCAAGGATCAACTTCTTGTACAGAAAATGATTTTGGAAGAGGCTAAGACATACCACCGCAACCTCTTCATGTGCTGGGTAGACTACAAAAAGGCATACGACTCTGTCCCTCACGAATGGATTCTGAAGTCTCTTCAGTGTATTGACCTCCCTGAGCGACTACTTCATTTACTCAAGTCTTTAATGAGTTGCTGGTCGACTCAACTTGAGATGTACTCGCAAGGAGAGGTGCAGACTTCGGAATCTATTCCAATCAGAAGGGGAATATTTCAGGGGGACTCCTTCAGTCCATTGCTTTTTTGTCTGTCTCTAAATCCTTTGAGTTTCCTGCTCAACGGGGAGGAAGGGTACCATCCCGGACCTCCTCAGCACAGATCCCCAACACCTCTTACTCATCTCCTCTACATGGATGACATCGAGCTCCTTGCCAAGGGAGATACCAATTTGAAAGAACAGGTTCTCCTTGTCGAGTCCTTCTCTAATGATATTGGCATGACATTTGGACTCGAGAAATGTAATACTCTTCATCTGAAACGTGGCAAGGTAACTAATGATGGATCGGTCATGTTACAAGGGGGAGGAGTTATTGAGCATCTTGTGGAAGATCAGGCCTACACCTTTCTTGGAATGCAAGTTCGAGACAAGCTCCAGAATGCCCAGATTCAAGATAAACTTCGGGCCGAGTATAAATCTCGTTTAAAGAAAATCTGGAGTTCAGAGCTAAATGCTCGAAACAAAGTCAAAGCCACCAATACCTTTGCTGTGCCAGTCCTCTCCTATTCCTTTGGAGTAGTTGATTGGACAAAACAAGACATCCAGAATCTTGACCGCCTGACCAGAAGGATCATGTCTGATAACAGAGCACACCACCCTCGTTCCTCTCTTAATCGTTTATATATGCCAATCAATTCTGGAGGTCGGGGTTTGATTAATGTGGAAGCTCTTCATGACAGAATGTTATTGTGTACGTTTGCACATATTTATTTGTCAGATGATCCTCTGGTGATGCACGTCAAGATTCATGATGAAAGCAAGGAATTCCACAGCTACTTTAAGCGTGCCAAGGTTGTTGGACACAATTTGAAATTTGAAGTTGATTTTGTTGATGGCGATGTACTGCTGGACGGTACAGTGATGGGAGTAAACCAGGTGAAGTCTTTCACCAAGTCTGCCCAGAGTCGGTCCTTTGTGGAGAAGCTGTCTGAGAAGCCATTGCATTGTGTGTATATGCAGTGTGTGGAACAGAACAGCAATCCAACCGACTCCTTCGCCTGGATGAAGTCGGCTGGTCTCAAATGTGAAACTGAGGGCTTCCTTTTTGCTGCTCAGGACCAGTCACTTCCCACTTGCAATCGCCAGAATGTGATTCTTAAAGAAAATATCAATATGAAATGTCGACTTTGCAATCAGTTTACAGAGACTGTCCAACACCTTGTTAGTGGATGCCCTTCCTTGGCACAAACAGCATATCTTAAAAGACATGATGGCATGGCTCGCTGCTTTTATTATCGTCTCCGCCATGCCTGTGGCTTTGACTCCGAGGTCCATCCATGGTACGACGCTGAGCATGTCCAGGGCGTCCTGGAAAATGACAACTACAAACTTCTCTGGAATAGGCCAATATACAGCCTGAGACGAATTCCAGCCAACAAACCTGATCTTGTCCTTTTTGATAAAGCCAATGAAATTATTTATATCATAGAATTTTCTGTCCCTTTTGACAGCAATGTGATTGGCAAGATTCAGGAAAAGCATGATAAATATGCGGACCTCGCCTTTGAAATGTCTCGCTTGCATCCCAAGTACACTGTCGTCAGGCTCCCCATTGTTCTCGGTGCCCTTGGTTTGGTACCTCCTGATCTCTTGGCGCAGATGAGGAGAGTGCCCGGGTTCTCCACCGGGAGCATAGCCCTTCTGACAATCTGGGTAGTGCAGAAGGCTGCAGTGTTGGGGAGCCTTCATATTCTCCGAAAAGTTCTTGGTGGGTTCGACTAGGCAGTGTTTCCTGGGAGAAGTCCCATTCGCTGTCTGGGCTGCGTGTAGAGGGGGCGAGGGCCCTGAGCTGATGATGAGCTTGACCAGCCTGACTGTGCCAGGATCAGCCGAACCCTCTCTGCTGCATTTTCATTCTAATCTGTAAAAAATAATAATAATAATATAAAACCTTCCTCCGGTAGCCAAACCAACCTTACTGGAGATGGGACTTGCCCCAGGGGAAGGCACAGAACCCGACCAAGAATATCTTGGTCACAACATCTAAAATCCACGCTACTTGAGTGTGCGATGGCGACTGGATGGCCTGATAATCCACGCATAAATGGCAAGTCGCTTAAGCTGCATTGGGACAATGCCATGCCCATGTATGCTTACCTGACGGAGCAAAATCTCCGAGATCAACTCCGGCGGCTAAAACACCTTACGCCCCGTGAGACAGTTCAGCCCACAACTGGTGCCCGTCAGGAACCTTTGCAAGAGCAAAATGCTCAAGTGGCAGCAGACCCAAAACTTCTGATGGACGTCCGCGTCAACCTCTTCCCTCTTCCTGGTGGAAACTCTTCCGAGAAAGAGCCAATTGGCCCCGAAATTTTGGACCCTCACTCTTCCTCTTCTTCAGTTGCAGACCTTACCGAAAATCCTGTTTATATTTTGTTTACATCTATTTATGAGGAAATTTGTAATTTACCTTTAGAGAAACGGAGCCCAATTAACCAACTAAACGTGTCTTTTCCCAAAAAGGAAATTGATTTACTTAATGAAATTATCTCTTTAAAACTTCCTGCGGACTGTTCGTTACATGAAGTAAATTGTTGTGTCTATGCTGCCGCGCGAACTTTGGAGGAACTTCACACAGTTTCCAAAGAACAATCTCCCAATACTAAGAACAATAAACCAAAGAAAAACCGGTTTCAAGTTAAACTAACAGAAACAAGAAAACATATTTCCTGGATAGAGCTGTGCCTGAAATTAAGATCATCAGGTAATCCCATGTCTAAACGACAAAAGGCAATTTGGAGAAAATTAAAATTACAGTACAAAACAACAAAAGAAAAGGTACTGCTCCAAATTGTCGATTCCCTTAAGGCAAAAATAAAAGTTTGGACTGAAAGAAAGAAAAAATGGGAAAAGAAAAACAAATTTATCAAACAAAATAAACTTTTCAAAAATAATGAAAAGCAATTCTATAGGCAACTTAAAACAGGTGGTGATGGTGAGCATGATAAACGGCCTCCCATGGCTGCCAATGAAAGGTTCTGGAAACAGTTGTGGTCTGTACCCGGCGACTGTAACCTGGAGGCACCATGGGTAAGTGATTATGACCATGCAATGCATGAGAAAGTAACTAGGTCGTTTGTCTGTTACATCTCACCAGATTGCCTGAAAAGTGTCATTACAAAGTCCAAATCTAATACAGCTCCAGGGCCTGATGGCATTCGAAACCGGTACTGGAAACTGTTCCCTTGTGTCCAAACACCATTACTTCACTGTTTTAACTCTCTTGTGGACACAGGTGATGTTCCTCCATGGTTCTGCAAAGGTCGCACAATACTCCTCCCCAAAAAGGGAGACTTGACTGATCCCAAAAACTTCCGCCCTATCACGTGTTTGAATACTCAATATAAATTATTCACAGGGTGTTTGACAAACCTCGTGTCATCTTACTGCTCGTCCAATGAGATAATTTACAGAGAGCAGAAGGGGGCGAGAAAGGGATGTTGGGGGTGCAAGGATCAACTTCTTGTACAGAAAATGATTTTGGAAGAGGCTAAGACATACCACCGCAACCTCTCCATGTGCTGGGTAGACTACAAAAAGGCATACGACTCTGTCCCTCACGAATGGATTCTGAAGTCTCTTCAGTGTATTGACCTCCCTGAGCGACTACTTCATTTACTCAAGTCTTTAATGAGTTGCTGGTCGACTCAACTTGAGATGTACTCGCAAGGAGAGGTGCAGACTTCGGAATCTATTCCAATCAGAAGGGGAATATTTCAGGGGGACTCCTTCAGTCCATTGCTTTTTTGTCTGTCTCTAAATCCTTTGAGTTTCCTGCTCAACGGGGAGGAAGGGTACCATCCCGGACCTCCTCAGCACAGATCCCCAACACCTCTTACTCATCTTCTCTACATGGATGACATCGAGCTCCTTGCCAAGGGAGATACCAATTTGAAAGAACAGGTTCTCCTTGTCGAGTCCTTCTCTAATGATATTGGCATGACATTTGGACTCGAGAAATGTAATACTCTTCATCTGAAACGTGGCAAGGTAACTAATGATGGATCGGTCATGTTACAAGGGGGAGGAGTTATTGAGCATCTTGTGGAAGATCAGGCCTACACCTTTCTTGGAATGCAAGTTCGAGACAAGCTCCAGAATGCCCAGATTCAAGATAAACTTCGGGCCGAGTATAAATCTCGTTTAAAGAAAATCTGGAGTTCAGAGCTAAATGCTCGAAACAAAGTCAAAGCCACCAATACCTTTGCTGTGCCAGTCCTCTCCTATTCCTTTGGAGTAGTTGATTGGACAAAACAAGACATCCAGAATCTTGACCGCCTGACCAGAAGGATCATGTCTGATAACAGAGCACACCACCCTCGTTCCTCTCTTAATCGTTTATATATGCCAATCAATTCTGGAGGTCGGGGTTTGATTAATGTGGAAGCTCTTCATGACAGAATGTTATTGTGTACGTTTGCACATATTTATTTGTCAGATGATCCTCTGGTGATGCACGTCAAGATTCATGATGAAAGCAAGGAATTCCACAGCTACTTTAAGCGTGCCAAGGTTGTTGGACACAATTTGAAATTTGAAGTTGATTTTGTTGATGGCGATGTACTGCTGGACGGTACAGTGATGGGAGTAAACCAGGTGAAGTCTTTCACCAAGTCTGCCCAGAGTCGGTCCTTTGTGGAGAAGCTGTCTGAGAAGCCATTGCATTGTGTGTATATGCAGTGTGTGGAACAGAACAGCAATCCAACCGACTCCTTCGCCTGGATGAAGTCGGCTGGTCTCAAATGTGAAACTGAGGGCTTCCTTTTTGCTGCTCAGGACCAGTCACTTCCCACTCGCAATCGCCAGAATGTGATTCTTAAAGAAAATATCAATATGAAATGTCGTCTTTGCAATCAATTTACAGAGACTGTCCAACACCTTGTCAGTGGATGCCCTTCCTTGGCACAAACAGCATATCTTAAAAGACATGATGGCATGGCTCGCTGCTTTTATTATCGTCTCCGCCATGCCTGTGGCTTTGACTCTGAGGTCCATCCATGGTACGACCCTGAACATGTTCAGGGCGTCCTGGAAAATGATGCTTTTAAACTTCTCTGGAATAGGCCAATATACAGCCTGAGACGAATTCCAGCCAACAAACCTGATCTTGTCCTTTTTGATAAAGCCAATGAAATTATTTATATCATAGAATTTTCTGTCCCTTTTGACAGCAATGTGATTGGCAAGATTCAGGAAAAGCATGATAAATATGCGGACCTCGCCTTTGAAATGTCTCGCTTGCATCCCAAGTACATTGTCGTCAGGCTCCCCATTGTTCTCGGTGCCCTTGGTTTGGTACCTCCTGATCTCTTGGCGCAGATGAGGAGAGTGCCTGGGTTCTCCACCGGGAGCACAGCCCTTCTGACAATCTGGGTAGTGCAGAAGGCTGCAGTGTTGGGAGCCTCCATATTCTCCGGAAAGTTCTTGGTGGGTTCGACTAGGCAGTGTTTCCTGGGAGAAGTCCCATTCGCTGTCTGGGCTGCGTGTAGAGGGGGTGAGGGCCCTGAGCTGATGATGAGCTTGACCAGCCTGACTGTGCCAGGATCACCCAAACCCTCTCTGCTGCATTTCAATTTTTAATCTGTAAAACATGATAATAATAATAGCAGTTGAGTAGTCATGCCGTTTTCATACGTGCACCTCTACGAGTGTTAATGTAGGAATTATAGAAAGCCTCATAATCAAAGATATGGATTGGCTCATTATCTGGGAGGAAAAAGTATGACTGATCATTTTGCTTCTTCAGTTGCTTTCTCAGCACTGAAGCTACAGAAAATCTTGTAAAGAGAAATTCCATGTTATCTTTTTTGCATGTGTGCCTTGGCTCCTACAAGGACCCATCAAAATGTCTTCCGACAACGGTCTTCTGACAGCGATTTCAGTTAAAATTCATCCCTTTCATGGATTATTGTATTGTTCGTACTCTACTAGCTTGAAGAATGAACGGGTTATTTTTCCTAACCAACCAATAATTTATCAATGTGAATGTCTTATCCGAGTTTATGTACATGTGTGTTTGTGCCTGTGTCTGAGTCTTTGAGTGTCTGCGTCTGTGTATTGAGTCTGCATGTGCCTCTGTTTCTCATAAGTGTCTTCATACTTCCCTTGCAGGTGAAAGCATTTCAAGAGGGAAAGATGCAAAACAGAGCGGTACCTACTACAGCTATGTTGCTAGCCGTGCTCTTGATATATATTATTCAAACACTGAATCAGTAACAGGCCCAGGCAACGACCTCTGGTGGGAGGTGGACCTGAGGGGCTTCTTCACCATCAGCAACATCACCCTCATAGCAGGAAATATATGGTGTCAGTGTTCACATAGATTTGACGAATCACGTGTGCTTCATTCCATCGTAATAAAATATGTAGATCTCGGCACCATTCAGCTGATGTTATAAATGTGGTTACTCTTATTTATTTCAAGAGGCTCAATATTGTTTGTTAAATTGGCACAAGACTATAGCATTTAAATGAACCATATTATTTTCCTAACTACAAGAAAGAAGGCCTATACCATGCAAGAAGCATACATGTTATGTGTGATACCAACCATGGACTGTTTACAGATATCCACATGGAACAAGCATCCGTGGAGGTGACGGACAAGGATGTCAGCCTCTGCTCTGATGTCCAGGTGGTGTGGTGTGGAGCAGTAGCGACCAGTGTTGCTCTTGCTGAGAAGTTCACTTTCACATGCAATGCCACCTTCCCTGTCCGCTTTGTACGGGTCACAAAACGATCCACAAGTTCCATATACCTCATAATCGGACATGTTGACGTGCAAGGGGAAGGGGCAGTGAAGCCATATCGTGAGTAAAGCATGGAGTTCTAAATCATAATCTCTGAAGTAAGAGTCACTAAGTTATTATATTTCGCTTTGTACAGAGGTGACCCGTGAAGGTCCTGGTAAGAATAGGCCTTCAGCAACCCATGCTTGCCATAAAAGGGACTAAGCTTGTCATAAGAGGCGACTAACGGGATCGGGTGGTCAGGCTCGGTGACTTGGTCGACACATGTCATCGATTCCCAATTGTGCAAATCGATACTCTTGTTGTTGATCAATGAATTGTCTGGTCCAGACAATCATATTTACATATTTCACATTTACATACCGACGCCATATGGCTGGAATATTGCTGAGTGGACCTGGTCGTCTGTGGCACATTGCTGGTCCTATAAGAGTGAGTGAGTGAGTGAGTTAATATTTATCGTCACATCGGCAATATCGCAGCCATATCGTGACGGGAACAATAGAAAAAATCCATGATATATATCAATAATACTTGAAACAATCTAAAAACTGTTGACAAAGAACAGCAAAACCACTAGTATATCACAGACATTCATTTAAAACTAGTAATGATATGTAAAACAGTTTCATTACTGAGGACAATACAATATAAAAAACGGGCTATAGATTGCCAACAACTCAAGGTAGATCACCATACTAGGGACCATGGGGACTTACAGTACTTTTGTTGCCTGCACGGACCCTAGCTGGATTTACATCATCCCTTCAGCTGTTATCAATTTCGTCATATCTAACCATGTTAAAACTACGCGTATGCTTCGAGTAAAACAGTGGAGAGCTTTAATTTACTTTGAATTTTTGTGAACTTACGTACCCTTTCGGGAGGACAATAATTTTACTGTACTTTAACCCCCTTGAGGATACTGTCACTAACAATCTCAGTTACTAATTGAAACTTCCAATCGTAAAATATCTATTTACAGCTCAGACAACAAATCTAACTCTTTGAAAAAGGCAATAATTAAATGAGAACTATTATTTATAAAAAGATCCTTCAAAGTTCGTGATGTAAAATATTTATCCCTTGTGATGGAATATTGTACACAGTCAAGCAAGACATGCAAGATACCTACTTGAGTGTCGTCTGCATTATATCCCGGATGTAAGATCTGATAACAGCTTTATAATCAGAGTAGGGAATAAGAAGTGGTGTCACAGATTTGTTCAGCGCTGCCTTCGCAGCACGATCGGCCATTGTGTTCCCAGTAATACCAGCTGGGTAACCAACAAAAGACGATGTCGTATTGGCCAGTAGCAAGATCATTATATAACTCAGTAATTTCTATTAAAAGTGGATGTTTACATGATACGTTTTTAATCGCCTGAAGGCAAGGAAGAGAGTCTGAATAGGTTATATACTGTTGATGCTTAGGGTGTGTTTGAATATATTTTAGAGCCGTTAGTATTGCGTTTGCTTCTGCAGTATAAATAGAACTATTATCGGGTAATCGGGAAGGTAGTATTCTGGATCCAATGACAGTGGCACAAGCTACGGAGCCACCATCCTTGGAGCCATCTGTTAATAAGGATTTATAACTGAAATATTTGCTTTTTAATTGATTATATTCTTGTATATATTGTAAATCATTTGTTTCCGATATTTTTAATGCTGTCAGTGTTAGGTCAACATCTGGTCTCACTAACTGCCAAGGAGGAGACGAAATCAGACGGGAGGGAGATATATTTTCTAGCTCAACATATTTGCAGCAGCAGAGAGGAAAGGTTTCACTCTTATAACAAGAGGCGGAACAAGAGAAGACTTTTTATTGTATAGAGCCTCATAAAGAGGATTAAACACAGTTAAATGCAGGGTTGGACTTACTGGAATGTAGTTTAGTGAGATACTGTAAAGATAATTTGATACGTCGTTGGTTAAGAGATGGCTCATCGGCCTCGACGTAGAGACTGTCAGTTGAGGAAGTTCTGAAAGTTCCAGACAAAGTCTTAGACCTTGGTGGTGGACAACATCTAATAGTTTGAGATTGCTGTTACATGCTCCACCATATACAATGGAGCCATAATCAAGTTTCGAGAGGACGAGAGATCTGTATAAGTGTAAGAGGGTAGTTTGGTCTCTTCCCCACTTAGAATTCGAAATTACTTTCAGTAAGTCAAGTGCCTTCAGGCATTTATTTTTTAAGTATTTCATGTGTGGTAGGAAAGTCAGATGAGAATCTAAAATAAGTTTGATAGCTTTTATGACAGTTGGGAAGTGGTCACTTCCGCAAAGGTCATCATGAACAGACCAGTCCAATTCGTTGTAAACATTCGAATCAGCGAGGGACAGATCAAGTGCAGAATAGGTTCCTGTTCCAGGATGTAAATAGGTGTTTGATTCGCCATTAAAAACACACAAGTTATATATAAAATCCTCAATAATCGGACCTTTATGGTTTGTGCTTGTACTTCCCCATAGAGGGTGGTGCCCGTTCAAATCGCCCATGACGATACAGGGCTTTGGTAACTGATCATAGAGAGTTTGGAGATCAGTTTGTCGGAGAACAGATGAAGGTGGAATGTACAAAGCGCACAGAGTAAACGCAATGTGCAGGCTGAGGCGAATAGCTACGGCTTGGAGATTGGTATTCAAATGAACATCGCTGTGAATGATGTTACGTCTAACTAATATCGATGAACCTCCAGTCGCTTTATCCCCTGGAGGAGGAGAAAAAGAGTGATAACAAGTATACTGTCTTAAATCAAATGTAACAGTATGTTTGAGATACGTCTCTTGGAGACCCAGTGCTGACGGTTTAAAGTCAACAACTGAAAATTATGTTTAAGTCCTCTGCAATTCCATTGTACTAGATTAGCTGAATGGCGCATGGAGGGATAAGTATCTAAGGAGCAGTAACGGGAGATACTGCTCTACCTTTCGTTTTGGGTGAGTGACCATTTGAATGGCCACCAGCGCTCACACGGGTGGATACTTCAGTATCCATATCTTCGAGCAATCCATATTTATTATGAAATTGCGCTGTATCTTTTAGTGCTTTTGGCAATCTGTCATACTGAATCTGTTTTTTCTTTGTATACACTTTGGTAGATTTGGACGATTTGATTTGATTTGAGTCTGTCTGTGTAGAAGATGTTCCTTTTTGTTTTGGTGATGGATCTGTGACCGGTTTGGAACTTATGATATTTTGTAATTGACCTGAAAGGGATTTGGGATGGTAGGAATATACCCAGAAAAGATCTGTCTGACAGGGTATAGACACCGTGACCTTTTTAGCTACTGAAGCATATGATGGAATTTCTGAAACAGGTGCAAAACGTCTGGCTTGTGTTCTGGCATCAGAGTAACTGAGTCGTTTTCCACTTTTTAATCTCTGCACAGTGGCCTCATATTTCCATAGAGGACAGTCTTTAGAAGAAGCCATATGGTCTCCTTTGCAATTTAAACACTTGATGGTGTTGGTACATGTTTCCCCATCATGGTCAGGTTCTCCGCATCTAAAGCAAACTAGCTTATTCCTACAAGAATTTTGCCCATGACCGAACTGCTGACAGGTAAAACAACGAGTAGGGCGTGGGAAAAAAGAAATCTATAGCCATGGAGAAACATCCAACCTTAATAGAAGGTGGCAGAACTTGGGTTACAAAAGTCAAAAGATATGTATTGGACGAGAATACACGGTCATCTTTACGGTATGTGAATCTTTTGGCCTCGATGACACCTTGACTTTTGAGCTGGGAGACAATGTCTTCAACAGATATGTCAGCGAGACTTCGGTCCCTGTCAGGGACTAGTCCTTTGGAAAAGTTAAGTGTCTTGTGTGCTGAACAAGTAATTGGAATGTCATCTAGTTTGGTTGACGTCATGAGATTAATGGCCTGTGACTTCCTGACACATTCAACCAGAAGACCTCCAGACCGTAATTTGGAAACATTTTTCAACTCACCAGCTTTACCTTGTAGGCCCTTTTCTAGCAGAAATCGGGAATAGGATGCAAGGGTTCGTTCACCCTTTGCTTCCAAAACAAGAGAGCATGGACAAGTATCCCTTTCAGAATATAACAATTTCGTCACGTCATCTTCATCAGAGTCAAGCTCAGAATCAGATTCTGAAAGTTGCCGTTTTGGGTTTTTTTATTTTGCTTACTCATAATGAATAGTAGAATGGCTCATCAAATCTGTTCCGTGCCCACCATGGAGCGCCTACAGGGGCGATGTCATGCATTAGCGGAGTTCCAGGAAACTGACACAAAAGGGTTACATAAATGATATACTCCAGTTAATCCAAAGGATCAACCAGATTGGCCAATGAGTCACCGCCTTCTGTGAATAAGCTCTATACAAGAACATAAAACAAATTCATGAACGTTCTGAGTATTCAGAATGAAGGTACCGAGTCAAGATATTATAAAATTACATACCACAGGGTTTGGCGGGACCAGCCGATTGATAGAATCGGGCCCATTCTACCACCAGCCTAGGTGAAGTTAGGGCCAAAGTGGCGTGTTGGGCACAGTAACGTTATTCATTGCTCCCATGCCCTCAGCCACCAGGATCCCCTCCTCTACCGACACAGGGGCGCAACCCACGGCAAGCAGGTTGCCCAATTTAGTCGCCTCTTACGACCAGCAATGGAGTCCTGTGGACACATTCTGTCCCGGGTCCACACGGGAGAAGAGCACTTAGCGTTACCCAGCACCCACCACGAGCAGGTGGCTCTTCACGGGTGCCCGTTATGTTTTGTTCATAATGAACCAAACTATTCCAATACAGTGTTCCCCAATGTGAGCGGATACCTTTTGGTAGTTTCAGAGTTAATAAGGAAAGATACCACCATTGTACTACATGAGAAAGCGATTTGGATGGCAATATCCCATACATAATTTAGTTCTTAGATTCGCATATTCTCCTGTTTGTGTAGATGTATTTTGATTAATTGTGCATCACTATTAACTAAGTAACAGACACATCTTCAAATGTAATGACAACATAACTGAAAATAATGCGACATTTTAGTTGACGTCATGGCATGTTTTGTGCATTTTGTGACGTCGGAAAAAGACGACACTGGTTTACTGATTAGTATATATCTCACCTAACTTCCACTGAATATGTCAAAGATCTCGGGTTCTATGTCAGAATTTAACACACTGTAGACAAAACGTAAAACGAATGGTTTTACCATTGAAATAGAGTCCTGAATATATCAACAATGATACGGTTTTACTACGTATCTTATTGTGAGCTGCTGTTGGCGATCAATATTCTGTTTTTATATTGTATTGTCTAAATAGTGCTATTAGTTTTAACTTACCATGCTAGTTGTAACTGAAATTGTGATATTCTAGTTGTTTTACCGCCCTCCGTTGACAGGTTTTTATAATGTATATATGCTCTTTTTCATTGTTGAATGTTCTCGTCACGATATGGCTGAGATATTGCCGATTAAATATTAACTCACTCACTCACTTATTGTGAGCAACACGTGCACCTGTCTGGCATCAATTTATAGTAAATGAAAATTTCACAACACCTGAATATTCATTTAGGATATAAACATTTCTTCTTTTGATCATGTTATTTTTCTTCATAAGTATGCAATGAAAGGTACAAAGAGATCGCTCTTTTAGTGTGGAACTGTTAGAATATGGACGTAAGGTTTGTCCAAATTAAGACATGACCTGGTTTATATATGTTTCAGCAGGTATGAATATTGTTTGGGTTTGATCCGCACCTGGTCAATCAATTTCATTGTTTTGTCTATAAAAACGACACAAACAAATGCAATGTGTTACGGTTAAGAATTTACCGTGACAAACGATGTAAGAAACTATGTCCACCGTAACACGGCAACCAGCCTTTTTATATACATACTCAGTCACTTCCCGAAAGTTCGGGCACATACGACCATCGTCAACACTGTAGAATGCCGCTGGAAGTAAACACATAGAAAACTAAGAGCAGATAAATTCTAGAAAACCAGAATCTTAAAAGTGCTGACCATCTATTAAACGAAATGTGTGACACATCATAATTATTATTCAAAACACTGAATGTTGTGACCAAATAATAATTACTACTGAATTAATAACAAAATATACCAAAAATACACACTTGTAACAAATGAACAATTCCTTTAAATATGTGTGCCTATACATTTCATAAGATGTACAAACCATTTTCATTAATATTATCAGTTTTGCTCTTAAGACTGAATTAAATCGCTGTTTATTAATGTGTTCATATGAAACTGCTACAGTAGCAAACACGTCACCTGTGCACAGCTCTGAAATAATACAAATCATCCATAAGCTACCAAACTACCTTGACTTGGGGAAATTGTGACTCTCCACAGCTTTTGTCCCCAGCTATGTCATCTCAGACTGAGGAGTCATTTCCCAGTACATCAAAGTCTTCTTCCGATCACAAATCATCATCATCTCAGTCACACTCAAAGTCTCAATCGACAGCTGATAGTCAACAAACTGTTACAAGTAAACCTAAGCCTAAGCCTAAGACAGATGCTTCAAAACAACAAAGTGGCAGAGTCCCTAATAGGACACAAAATAAAAATCAGTTGTTCATGAAATATGGGTCTCTTGAAGACATGGACGTATCTGAAAACGTCCATTCTAGGACACATAGCTTGCCGCCCTAAAAAAATGTGCGGGGTAGATCCCCAACAAATCTCCCCAAAAGAGGTTTATTCCAATAATATTGTACAGTGAAACTGTAGAGGACTGAGGACTAATTTACCTGAATTACATCTATTAGTCCAAGATTTTACACCTTCAGCGTTATGTCTCCAAGAGACATATTTAAAACAAACAGATACATTTGACCTTCGTCATTTTAATGCATATAATTGTTTTTCACCTCTGGGTGATAGGGCCACTGGCTAATCATTGATTCTTGTCAGTCAAAACGTTATTCAAAGCCCTGTTCCACTTATTACTAATATGCAGGCTGTTGCAGTGAGAATTACTTTACATGTAGCGTTTACGCTATGCTCTCTATATATTTCACCATTTTCGACGTTTGCCAAAACTGATCTTCAAGCTCTATATGACCAACTCCCGAAGCCCTGTATTATAATGGGAGATTTAAATGAGCACAACCCACTCTGGGGTAGTGTAACTACAAACACTAAAGGGAAATTGTTGGGGGACTTTTGTTCTGACAATGATTTATGTATTTATAATGATGGTTCCAGCACATATTTACACCCTGGTAAAAGGGACTTATTCTGCTCTCGACTTGTCACTTACAAATTCTGAACTACTAAATGAATTTGAATGGTCAGTCCACGATGACCTCTGTGGAAGTGACCATTTTCCTACTATATTAAAAGCTGTAACTCCATCTGATGTTCCTCCATCATCAAGGCGGAATTTTAAAAAGGCTAACTGGGCTTTATATGAAACACTGTGTGCTGAAAAACTTAAACCCGAACGTTTTATTGACGTTCCTGATGCTATTAAATGTTTTTCTGATGAACTGAATTCCATAGCTGATGAGTGTATTCCAAAGTCCTCTGCAGTTCCACATATTCGAAAACCATGGTTCAGCGATGAATGCAAACAAGCTAGGAAGGCAAGTAAAAAAGCAGAACATTATTTCCGTCGCCATCCTATGGTGCATAATTTGAATAAATTTAAAATTTTAAATGCTAAACCACGGCGTACTTTTAAACAGAATAAATGCCAATATTGGCAAAATTATGTATCCAAAATAAATTCTTGGACACCCATGTCCAAGGTATGGAACATGGTCCAGAAAATTAAAGGTAAGGGTACTAAATCTACAGTCCATCATCTTAAACATGGAGATCAGTTACTTACAGATAAATCAGATATTGCTAATAAACTGGGTGAAACCCTCGCTAAACACTCTTCCTCTTCTAATTATGTACCTAAATTTCAGCAGTATCAAAAACAACAAGAAAAGAAAACTATTAATTTCAATTCTGATAATGGGGAAGATTATAATGAAACGTTTTCTATTCATGAACTCCATACTGCTCTTGCTCAAGCTCATGACACTGCTACAGGAGCTGATAACATACATTATCAACTCCTCAAGCATTTACCAGAATCCTGTTTAGAGACGCTCTTATCAATATTTGATGATATTTGGACATCCGGGAAATTTCCTTCTTCATGGCGTGATGCTATAGTGGTACCAATACCTAAACCTGGACGTGATCATACGGATCCATCCAGTTATCGTCCGATTTCATTTAACTAGCTGTGTTTGCAAGACCATGGAACGCCTGATAAATAATCGACTTGTTTGGTACTTGGAAACAAATAACCTTATCACAGGTATACAATGTGGTTTCCGTAAAAACAGAAGTACTGTCGATCACTTAGTGCGTTTAGAATGATTTGTGAAAAACGCGCTAATTGATAAGCAATATGACACAACCTGGAAGTATGGCATTCTGAGAGATCTACATGATTTCGGTTTGCGTGGTCGTTTGCCTCAATTCATAGGCAAATTTTTAAATAACAGACAATTTCAAGTCCTCGTGGGTTCTACCCTGTCTGATCATTACAATCAGGATCAGGGTGTTCCACAAGGCAGTATTTTGTCAGTCACACTTTTTAGTATAAAGATAAACAATTTATCTAAAGGTTTAAACGATTCTGTTGATGGATCTTTATTTGTGGATGATTTTAATATTTCTTGTCGTGGTAAAAATATGCATACCATAGAGCGGCAGTTGCAGTTGTGTTTAAACAAAATAAATAAATGGTGTCTTGAAAACGGCTTTAAAGTTTTAAATTTTCTAAATCGAAAACTAATTGCATACATTTTTGTCGTAAGTACAAACCTCATAAAGACCCTGAACCATCTCTAGATGGCACTCCCATTAAAGTTGTCAAGGAAGCCAAGTTCTTGGGATTATTTTTTGACTCACACCTTACGTTTCTGCCTCATATTAAATCTCTGAAAACTAAATGCTTGAAAGCACTTTATTTGTTGAAAGTGGTATCAAATTCTAAATGGGGAGGTGATCAAGCTACCCTCCTCCATCTATATCGATCACTTGTCCGTTCTAAACTTGATTATGGATCCATCGTATATGGTGGAGCCTGCAACAGCAACTTAAAATTATTGGATTCTGTTCATCATCAAGGTCTAAGACTTTGTCTTGGGTCCTTTAGAACCTCTCCTGTTGAGAGTCTATATGTTGAAGCCGATGAACACAACTCTTACACAACGTCGTATAAAATTATCTTTACAATATATCACACAGCTATACTCTGACGAATCTAACCCTGCATATAACTGTGTTTTCAATCCTCTCTACGAGGACTTGTACAAAAAAAGTCTTCTCTTGTTCCACCTTACGGGCACAGAATTAAACCCTTTCTTTCTTCGGCCGGCATTGAGCTGAAAAACATAGCCCCTTCCCGTCTTCTTTCTTCTCCTCCTTGGCAATTGGTTAGGCCAAAAGTCGACCTAACATTAACTACATTTAAAAAATCAGAAACTAATGAATTACAATACAAACAAAAATATAATCAGTTGAAACATAAATATAGCAATTATAAATCCTTATTTACAGATGAGTCTAAGGATGGTGGCGCAGTGGCTTGTGCCACTGTCATTGAATCCAGAACAATATCTTCTAGAATACCAGATAATAGTTCTATTTTTACAGCAGAAGCTAACGCCATATTAACAGCTCTTAAATATATCCAAAGTGAGTGAGTGAGTTAATATTTAACGTCACATCGGCAATATCTCAGCCATATCGTGACGAGAACATTTAATACTGAAATTTAATACATGTATCGTATAAAAACCTGTCAGCGAAGGACAGTAAAACAACTAGAATATCACAAATGAGATTAAAACTAGTATGGAAAGTTTAAAAATAATATCACTATTCTGAAAATACAGTATAAAATCAGGCTATAGGTTGCCAGCAACTGAAGGTAGATCACCATACTAGGGACCATGGGGACTTACAGTGCCTTTGCTACCTGCATGGAGCCTAGTCGGATTTACATCATCCCCTCAGCTGTTAGCAATTTTGACATATCTAGCCAAAAATTAAAAATACAGATATACTACGACTAAGAACAGTGGAAAGTTTAAATTTACTGTGAATGTTTTTGGACTTACGTACCCTCTCAGGAGGACAATAATTTTACAATACTTCAACCCCCTTTGAGGGTACAGCCACCAACAATTCAAGTTACCAATCCAAACTTCCAATAATTAAAATACATCTATTTACACAACATGATTTCAAATTTCAACCAAAAAATCAATTTCTTTTAAAAAATCAATAATTAAATGAGACCTAACGCTGGTAAAAAGATCCTTAATTGTTTTAACTGTAAAATACTTATCCCTTGTGATGGAGAATTCAACACAGTCAAACAGGATATGCTTGACTGTAACTCTCTCATCACAAGGGATACAAAATGGAGGATCCTCACCTTTTAAAAGGTATGAATGAGTATATCTAGTATGGCCAATACGACATCGTCTTAAAATAACCTCTTCAAATCTGGACTGACAACCCAAGTAGGTGTAACCAATATACGGTTTTATTTCATGTAATTTATTGATACCTACGTGGGTGTCCCACTTCTTCTGCATCAGATCACGGATATAAGATCTAATGGTGGCTTTGTAATCACTGTAAGAAATAAGAAGTGGTGTCACAGATTTGTTGAGTGCTGCCTTGGCAGCAAGGTCAGCCATTGTGTTACCAGAAATGCCTACGTGGCTTGGTAACCAACAGAAGACAATGTCGTACTGGCCAGTAGCAAGACTATTATACAATTCAATAATATCAATTAAAAGTGGATGTTTACATGACACATTTTTAATAGCGTGGAGGCTAGAAAGAGAATCAGAATAGATTATATAGTGTTTACGTTTAGAGTGTCTTTGGATATATTTAAGAGCTGTTAATATGGCGTTAGCTTCAGCTGTAAAAATAGAACTATTATCGGGTAATCTAGAAGATATTGTTCTGGATCCAATGACAGTGGCACAAGCTACTGCGCCACCGTCCTTGGACCCATCTGTAAATAAGGATTTATAATTGGTATATTTATGTTTCAGTTGATTATATTCTTGTTTATACTGTAATTCATTCGTTTCTGATTTTTTAAGTGTTGTTAATGTTAGGTCAACTTGTGGCCTAACCAACTGCCAAGGAGGAGAAGAAAGAAGACGGGAAGGAGCTATATGGTCCAGCTCAATGCTAGAAGCAGCAAGAAATGGCTTAATTCTGACCCCAAGAGGCGGAAGAAGGGAAGACTTTTTGTTATACAAATCTTCATAGGGAGGATTAAAGACACAATTAAATGCAGGGTTAAACTCATTAGAAGCTAATTTTGTAATGTATTGTAAAGATAGTTTGATACGACGTAAGTTGAGAGAAGGCTCATCAGCTTCGACATATATACTGTCGATAGGAGAGGTTCTAAAAGAACCAAGACAAAGTCTTAGGCCTTGGTGGTGCACAGGATCAAGTAGTGTTAGGTTGCTTTGACAAGCGCCACCATAGACGATGGAGCCGTAATCAAGTTTAGATCGGATCAGTGATCTATATAAGTGGAGAAGGGTAGGTTGATCCCCTCCCCATTTTGAATTTGAAACTACCTTTAATAAATCGAGTGCCTTCAGGCATTTGGCTTTAAGGAATTTAATATGCGGCAAAAAGGTCAAATGTGAGTCGAAAATAAGTCCCAAGAACTTGTCCTCCTTGACGACTTTGATTGGGGTACCACTGAGAAATAGTTCTGGTTCTTTATGGGGTTTGTATTTACGACAGAAGTGTATACAATTAGTTTTTGATTTAGAAAATTTAAAGCCGTTTTCAAGACACCATTTATCAATTTTGTTTAAACACAGCTGCAGTTGCCGTTCAACAGTATACATATTCTTACCGCGGCAAGAAATATTAAAATCATCCACAAATAAATATCCATCGATTAAATCGTTTAAAACTTTAGATAAACTGTTGATCTTGACGCTAAAAAGAGTGACAGACAAAATACTGCCTTGTGGAACACCCTGATCCTGATTATAATGATCAGACAGGGTAGAACCCACACGGACTTGAAATTGCCTGTTATTTAAAAATTTAGCAATGAATTCAGGCAAACGACCTCGCAAACCGAAATCATGTAGATCTCTCAGAATGCCATATTTCCAGGTTGTGTCATATGCCTTCTCAAGATCAAAAAAGATAGACACAGCATGTTGTTTATTAATCAGTGCGTTTTTCACAAATGATTCTAAACGCACTAAGTGATCAACAGTACTTCTGTTTTTCCGGAAACCACATTGTATATCTGTGATAAGATTATTAGTTTCCAAGTACCAAACAAGTCGATTATTTATCATACGTTCCATGGTCTTGCAAACACAGCTAGTTAATGAAATCGGACGATAATTGGATGGATCCGTATGATCACGTCCAGGTTTAGGTATTGGTACTACTATGGCATCACGCCATGAAGAAGGAAATTTCCCGGAAGTCCAAATATCATCAAATATTGATAAGAGCGTCCCTAAACAGGATTCTGGTAAATGCTTGAGGAGTTGATAATGTATGTTATCAGCTCCTGTAGCAGTGTCATGAGCTTGAGCAAGAGCAGTATGGAGTTCATGAATAGAAAATGTTTCATTATAATCTTCCCCATTATCAGAATTGAAATTAATAGTTTTCTTTTCTTGTTGTTTTTGATATTGCTGAAATTTAGGTATATAATTAGAAGAGGAAGAATGTTTAGCAAGAGTTTCGCCCAGTTTATTCGCAATATCTGATTTATCAGTAAGTAATTGATCTCCATGTTTAAGATGATGGACAGTAGATTTAGTACCTTTACCTTTAATTTTCTGGACCATGTTCCATACCTTGGACGTGGGTGTCCAAGAATTTATTTTCGATACATAATTTTGCCAAGATTGGCGTTTGTTCTGTTTAAAAGTACGCCGTGGTTTAGCATTTAAAATTTTAAATTTATTTAAGTTATGAACCATAGGATGGCGACGGAAATGATGTTCTGCTTTTTTCCTTGCCTTCCTAGCTTGTTTGCAGTCATCGTTGAACCATGGTTTTCGGATATGTGGAACAGCAGAGGACTTTGGAATACACTCATCAGCAATGTTATTTAGTTCATCAGAAAAGCACTTGATAGCATCAGGAACGTCAATAAAATGTTCAGGTTTAAGTTTGTCAGCACATTGTATGGTATATAAAGGCCAGTTAGCCTTTTTAAAATTCTATCTGGATAATGGAGGAGTATCAGATGGGGTCACACGTTTAAGTATAGTAGGAAAATGGTCACTTCCACAAAGGTCATCGTGGACTGACCACTCAAATTCATTAAGTAAGCTGGAGTCAGTTATTGACAGGTCAAGGGCTGAATATGTTCCTGTTCCAGGATGTACCATCATTGTAGATACATAAATTATTATTTGAAATAAAATCTTCAATAATTTTACCTTTAGTGTTTGTGGTCGCACTCCCCCAGAGCGGGTTGTGGCCATTCAGATCGCCCATGAGTACACATGGTTTGGGAAGTTCATCATAGAGAGACTGAAGATCAGCCAGAATAAGAGTTGATGATGGCGGAATGTACAATGAACACAGAGTAAGTGTAATGTTCAACGTAAGTCGTACTGCAACTGCCTGAAGGTTTGTTGTGAGTTTCACATGACTGTGGATAACGCCATTTCTGACAAGAATGGATGATCCTCCAGTGGCCCTATTTTCAGCAGGAGAATAATAATTATATGCGCTGAACTGACGAACGTTTAAAGAATCTGTCTGCTTCAGATGCGTTTCTTGTAAGCAGATTGCTGACGGTTGAAAGTCTTGGTCTAATAGATGTAGCTCATGCAAATTATTTTTAAGGCCTCTGCAGTTCCACTGTAAAATGTTCGAAGAAACTATTTCTTTGGGGGGTTTATTGGGGATCTACCCCTTGACTTTCGAGAGGGTGACAGACTATGTGCCCTGTGCTGGATGTTTTCGGACACGTCCATGGCTTCAAGGGATCCAAACCTATTGTATATCTGGATCTTATCTTCTGCACCTTTAGAGGCTCTGCCACTCTGATTTTTCTTACAAGTATCATTGTTTGGTTTCACTTTGGTTTTTGAAACCTGTTTTCCATAATTTCCAAGAGAGAGTGTTGGGGTAGACTGTGATGATGATTTATCCTTTGACACTGACCGAGATTGAACTTCAACTGTGACTGGTGTTTTTGATTGTGATTCGATCGTTTGTGTTGACTGGTGAGGTGAGTATACCTCAGGTGTATCAGTGTCAACCCATGTCAAATCAGTTTGGCATGATGTGGAAAAGGTGGACATAGGTGCAGTTGTTTTTTGACTCGTTCCAGCGGATACTCGAGTAACTGAGGCATATGACTGATTTGGTTCTGGGGTCTGAAGAACAAGCTTTTTGGCATCAGCAAAACTAATATTTCTGGTGAATTTAATTTTGTTTATTTCCATCTGTTGTTTCCATAATGGACAGTCTTTAGAAAAAGATGAATGAGTGCCAGTGCAGTTTGTACATTTTTTAAAGTTACTATCACAATCTTCAGTCACGTGAGTTTTTTCACCGCAGTGAGCGCATGTTATGGAATTTGTGCAGCTATTGACACCATGTCCATACTTTTGACATTTGAAACACCTCAGAGGGTTTGGAATATAAATGTGAACGTTGATATTGCAATATCCTGCTTTAATTGATGTTGGAGAGGTTGGCGAAGAAAAATGGAATAAGTAGGTATTTGTTGGTCTATTTTCAGAGTTTTTCCGGGTCATAAATCGTTTCACAAAAGTTACTCCTTGGTCCTTCATTTCCGAGGCAATGTCCAGTTCATTCATATCGGCAAACAATTGGTCCCGGTCTCGCACGATGCCTTTACTTGAGTTCAAAGTTCTATGCGGAGTAACAGATACCGGTATTCCAACGAATAACTCAGTGGACATCAAATTGGTTGCCTGCATTCTATGAGCAGAGAACCTGTACGTAACCTTTTTATGTTAGAAACTTCACCAGCAATACCATGCACACCTTTTGATACAGCAAAAGGATTGAGTTTTAGAGGTGATTTGTCAAGTGTCTCGATCACGAGAAATCGTGGCCAATATTCATTTGAGTTTGAAGGTCGTCGATCATCATCATCACTGTCCAGTTGACGCTTGTTTCGTTTTAGGGGGGTTTTGTATTCCATAGTAAGTGTATAAGTTTCATCATCCGAGCTCCCCACCCACCACGGAGTATCACAAGGACAGTGCTAAAAACAAGCGGGTCTCCAGCTTGCAGCACCAAGGATACCCGGATGATATACTCCAGTAGAAAAATTAAAAGATTAATGATTCCACCAGATTGGACCATGAGCATACAACTCTAGGCAAAAACAGACATTAACTTAGGTATTGAAATTCGGAGTCCAAAAGTTCGTCAAGACTTTAAAACATATCAAAGTATAATTTTCAAACTTTGGTGCAACAGTACAATATGTAGCACAGGGCTTGGCGTGACCAGCCGATTGATTCAATTGGGCCTATTCAACCACCCGTCTAGGTGAAGTTAGGGCCGAAGTGGTGTGTTGGGCAACAGGATCACCTAGTCCTTGTTCCAGTGCCCTCAACCACAAGGATCCCCTCCTCCACCGACACAGGGGCGCAACCCACGGCCAACAGGTTGCCCAATTTGGTCGCCTCTTACGACCAGCAATGGGGTGCTGTGGACACATTCTGTCCCGGGTCCACACGGGAGAAGAGCACTTAGCGTTACCCAGCACCCACCACGAGGAGGTGGCTCTTCACGGGTGCCAAATATATCCAAAGACATCCTAAACATAAACAGTACATAATCTATCCAGACTCTCTTTCTTGCCTTCAAGCTATTAAAAACCTAGCATGTAAACATCCACGTTTAATAGAAATTATTGAACTTTATTACTATCTTGCGACTGGCCAATACGACATCGTCTTTTGTTGGTTACCCAGTCACGTAGGTATTTCTGGGAATGTGATGGCCGATCTTGCTGCAAAATCAGCACTCAACAAATATGTGACACCACTTCTTATTCCATATTCAGATAACTTGCATTAGAACGTATATCCGTGATCTGATGCAGAAGAAGTGGGACACTCAAGTAGGTATCAATAAATTACATGAAATAAAACCGTATATTGGTTACACCTACTTGGGTTGTCAGTCCAGATTTGAAGAGGTCATCATGCGACGATGTCGTATTGGCCACACAAGATATACACATGAATATTTGCTTAAAGGTGAGGATCCTCCGTTTTGTATCCCTTGTGATGAGAGAACCACGGTCAATGTAAAAACACTTTCGGATCTTTTTAACACCATAAACACTCATTTAATTATTGGATTTTTAAAAGAAATTGATTTCCTTGTTGAATTGTGATTGATATGTTCTGTAGATAGTTGAATTGAAATGATTGGTAGTATAGATTAGGAACATTGATTACTAGTGGCTGTACCCTGGAAGGGGGTTGAAGTATTGTAAAATTATTGTCCTCCCGAGAGGGTACGTAAGTCCCAAAATTTTCGAAGTAAATTTATACTTGCCAGGACTTTTAAGTGTAGTATTTGTGTCATTTTAATTTTGGCTAAACTTTCTTACAATCACCAGCGGCTGAAGGGATGGTGTAAACCCAACTAGGGTCCATGCAGGTAGCAAAGGTACTGTAAGTCCCCATGGTCCCTAGTATGGTGATTTACCTTCTGTTGTTGGCGATCTATAGCCTGTTTTTATACTGTATTGTTCATATAATGATATCAGTTTTAACTAACTCACTAGTTTTAATGCTAATTGTGATATTCTAGGTGTTTTACTGTCCTTCGTTGACAGGTTTTATAATGTACACATGGTCATTTTCATTGCTGAATGTTCTCGTCACGATATGGCTGAAATATTGCCGATGTGACGTTAAATATTAACTCACTCACCCAAGCTTGATTACGGTTCCACTGTATATGGTGGAACCTGCAAAAGCAGCCTGAAACTTTTAGATTCTATTCATCACCACGGTCTAAGACTTTGTCTTGGATCCTTTCGAACTTTATGTCTTTATGTTGAAGCCGATGAGCCTTCTTTGAACCATCGGCGTATTAAGCTCTCTTTGCAGTATGTTACAAAACTGTTTTCTAGTGAATCCAACCCTGCTTACAACTGCGTTTTTAATCCTCTGTACGAGAATTTGTATGGAAAAAACCTTCTCTCACTCCGCCGCTTGGAATACGAATTAAACCTTTCCTTTCTGCTGCTCGCTTTAAGCTACAAAATATAGCTCCTTCCCGTCTTCTTTCTTCTCCTCCTTGGCAGTTGGTTAGGCCAGAGGTTGATCTCACCCTGACAATGTTTAAGAAATCCGAAACAAATCAATTACAATACAAACAAGGATATAATCAGTTAAAAAGTAAATATAGCAATTACAAATCCTTTTTCACAGACGGGTCCAAGGACGGTGGCGCTGTGGCCTGTGCCACTGCCATTGGTTCTACAACAATATCGTCTAGAATACCGGACAATGCCTCTATTTTCACAGCTGAATCAAATGCCACATCAACGGCTCTTAAACGTATTGAAAGACACCCTAAACATAAACAGTATATAATTTATTCAGACTCTCTTTCTTGCCTTCAGGCTATTAAAAACTTATCGTGTAAACATCCACTTTTAATAGAAATTATTGAAGTATATAATGGTCTTGCTACTGGCCAATACGACATCACTTTACCCAGCTGCCACGTAGGCATTTCTGGTAACACAATGGCCGATCTTGCTGCTAAGGCAGCACTCAACCAATCTGTGACACCACTTCTTGTTCCGTACTCGGATTACTAAGCTAGCATTGGAACTTCCATCCGTGATCTGATGCAGAAGACGTGGGACACTCAAGTAGATATCAATAAATTACATGAAATAAAACCCTACATTGGTTAAACCTACTTGGGTTGTCAGTCCAAATCTGAAGAGGTGATCATGCGACGATGTCGCATTGGCCATACTAGATATACTCACAAATACTTGTTAAAAGGTGAAGATCCTCCGTTTTGTATCCCTTGTGATGAGAGAGTCACGGTCAAGCATATACTGCTTGACTGTGTTGAATTCTCCATCACAAGGGACAAATATTTTACTGTTTTACAGTTAAGGATCTTTTTAACACAGTTAGTTCTCATTTAATTATTGGATTTTTAAAGGAAATTGATTTATTACTTGAATTCTGAATAAAATGTTCTGTAGATAGATGTATTGTAATGTCAAAACTATCAAGGATCTTTTTATCAGCGTTAGTTCTCATTTCATCTTTGGTTTTGTTTTGATTCTTTGGTTGAATTTTGAATAATATGTTCTCTAAATAGATGTATTTTAATGATTGGTAGTTTGGGTTAGTAACTTGAATTGTTACTGGCTCTGCCCTCAAAGGGGGTTGAAGCATTGTAAAATTATTGTCCTCCTGAGAGGGTACATCGTTCAAAGTCAGTGTAAACATACCAGGATTTTAAAATGTAGTATTCTTGTTATTTTAATTTTGGCTACATTTTCCTACAACCGCCATCAGCTGAAGGGATGGTGTAAATCCAGCTAGGGTCCATGCAGGTATCAAAGGTACTCTAAGTCCCCGTGGTCCCTAGTATGGTGATCTACCTCAGTTGTTGGCAACCTATAGCCTGATTTTATATTGTATTGTCCAAATAGTGATTTAAGTTTTGACTTTCCAAAATAGTTTTGATCTCATTTGTGATATTCTAGTTGCTTTACTGTCCTTCGTTTTTATACTGTACATATATTTCATTTGAGTCTTAAATGTTGTCGTCACAATATGGCTGAGACATTGCTGATGTGATGTTAAATATTAACTCACTCACTCACTTACAGGTTATGAGGTTGGCGTTACGTAAAGACTTATCAGTAAACTCTCTCGAAATGGTCTCTAGAACTATAGAAGCTACTAGGGTTGTTTGAATCCAAGTTATATTCGTTGGACAGGTTGAGCTTTTGTCCACAGAAATGTATCGGTTGGTGTGCGATCTTGACTACCAGTCAAGTCACTTTTCCCCACAAAGATGTGCTTGGTAGTCTGACTCTGAGACATTGCAGATAGTGTGTTACATGACTCGATGACCTTTACTAGTATTATGTCAATACAATGTTGAAGGAATCCCTTTCACACCTTAAATAAAATTATTTTCCAATAGGTTCGTACTACAAGCCGTCCTGGAACAAGAAGGTGTCCGAGCCGTTCCTGACCACGTCGGCAACGATAGCTGGCGAATGCGGCATCGTTTGTCATAAACACCATTCATGCATCGGCTTCAGCTATAGTGCAACAGCGTCGACTGGTGAGAACTGTCTGCTAACCGACAAAACCTTGACTTCACATCAAGACAATTCTTGGATAACCTACACCATTTACTGTATGTAAAAAGGCAACTAAAAATTGATGTCCTCTTTTTCACAAAAAACTTTAGTGGTTATCAATGATAATATACTCAGAAAGTACCTGGAAACAAGCTTCCTTTTTAAAGAATTATCTTTGTAACTGATCTTGGGTTTAAAGTGGTCACAGTTGTTTGATGAACTAAGCTACCTAATGGAGGTCCCTTTGGAATGACCCCATGAGAAGTGGAACCAGGGCCAAACACTTTACGGTAGCACGGGAGGATTGGTGCCTGTAAATAGAAAGCGACAAAACCATATCCACATTCATAAAAAATCAAGTGTACAACTGAGATATAAATATCAAGGTTTCTGTCTCAGCGCACAAAACACTCAACTCGTGTTGAGGCATTGTACAGGACAGAACTTGGCGCCTGTCTGACGTGACTGAAGAACAAATTGTACGAGATCTCCTATAGCAGTCTTTCCCAGCTGTAAAACCATTCGCGTTCAAACAACAAAGACATCTCTCCTAGCAAAGATTCCTTCCTCCATCAAAGCTAGCTACTGTAACAATAAGATCGGTGTGGAAGTGTACGTTGCCCAATCCACTCAGGTGTTACAACTGCGAAATGTTTGGACATAGCTTCAAGTCCTGCCGTTCTTCTGCTGTTTGCTATCGCTGTGGTGACAAACATATAGCCTCTTCCAAGTCTTGTGCAGTGTGACGTGACGCAACAGAAATCAGAGATCCTAAAGATCAAACGCAAAAAATATCTCCTTTTATGACGCCAAGAAGAGGTTGGAAGTTTAACTGTAACCCGTTCAACCATCTCCTACTCTTCTGTCGTCTCTCATCATTCTGTCAGTACTCCACCTATCTCGTGCCAGACCGATCCTACATGGGTCACATCTTTTCCGGGAATCTCAACCAATTTATTCCGAGAATCAACAACCAAACCCCTGAATCACAAACACCCTAACTAACACCAAAGCCTGAAACAGAAACTGGGCGCCCAAAAGGAAAGAAAATACAACTACAGAAACTAAGGCGGTCTGAGCAACTGCTAAACCCGGTCGAGGTCCATACCTTCTTTGGCTCCATTTCCATCTGACACCAATAGGCTTCAAATGCTTGCACACGGTCACGTGACATATCACCAGTGGAAGCACCATGAATTCACAAAACATGATTCAGTGGAATCGAAGAGGACTTTAGAACAATTTTAATGAACTGCAGTTATCGATCCCAGATTTTAATCCAGCATCGTTATGTCTCCAATGAACCTACCAAAAAAGAACTGACAAATTTGACATCGGTACAGTTCCTACCAGTCTTTTGTCTCTTCCCGGCGTCGAGACACTTCTTTCCTGTCAGGCTGGACATCCTCCACAGTCCTGTTCCACTAAACACCAACCTACAAACTGTCGCTGTTCGCATGGCTCTGAACATGGGGTTCATGCTATCTTCGCTCTATCTTCCTCCCTGCTCAACTGTCCGCCAATCAGATCTTCAAAACTTTTACAATCAACTCCCGAAGACCTGCGTGATGATGGCCGCCAAGAACGGTCATAACCCTTAAGGAAGAGTACTGATACAAACAACAAGGAAAAGGCCCTTGACGATTTTCTCTCAAATAATGATATCATCTTCATGGCTCAAACACTTATCTACATACTGCCACTGGATCTTACTCCGTTCTTAATCAGGGGTAGTTGTAATGCATCACATTTTGATATTCTAGATGTTTTACAACCCTTTGTCGACATATCTCATTTAAAGTTTATACTATATTATACATTGTTAACATGTTAACTCCTTTAGTCGCAATATGGCTGAAATATTGCCGATGTAACTATAAATTTTAACACACTCACTCACTATATATACACTTATGTCTTTTGTAGATTTTGTCACTATGCAGGTACTTGTCATTTCATTTTATAGCAATCTGCTATAGATTATATACATACAGCCATTTGTTACAAAATTTGTGGCATTATATAGCTGTTTCCTAGCCTTTTCATTATATAGCTATCTGTTTTATGGGGTTTTTTGACATACAGCAATTTGTTACCAATTGTGTGTCATTTTATGGCTGTTTCCTCGCCTTTTCATTATATAGCTATCTGTTTCGTAGGTTATTTATATACAGCTATTTGTTACCAAATTTGTGTCAATATATAGCTGTTTCCTCGACGTTTCATTGTATAGCTATCTGTTTCCACCTTCATTGTATAGCTGCATATATTTATATTTTCTTACGTATACCAGATGAAAGAGTAAGATTATACTCCAAGACGTCGTTCCCGGAGTTGCTATCCACCAGTTCGTGTCTTATTTTACCAGCTGATACTGTCTATTTCATTTCGAAATAAACACGGTGACATGTTGAAACTGGCATCACCGACACTTTGTACATCTATACTTACTAAAACTTTTTCATGTTTGTAGTATTCATTCAAAAATATGAATTGTTAATGACTCTGTCCTTCGGCCCAATAGCGCAGATCGATGCTCATGTTGTTGATCACTGGATTGTCTGGTCCAAACTCGATTATTTACAGACCGCCGCCATATAGCTGTAATATTGCTGAGTGCAGCGTAAAACTAAACTCACTCACCCACTCACTGTCCTTCGGTTGAAGTAGCATGAAAGATTAATCCTTCTGACTAGATATTTAAATACAACTTCATTCAAAGGAACTGTATTTCTGTGCCAATAGTGGCTAGATTTATTATTTCCATTCAAATAATAATTAGAATATTATTGATAACGTTGAAACACAAGAATTTACGTATCTCTTCTGGGTGATAGAATGATTGTATAGCTTGTGTTTTTCGTGGATGGAATAAGAACCTGTTTTTCGACTGTTTCATTGTGTTTATGGCTGTGTTTGACCCTCTTGGTAAGCACACATTCTTTCAGTTACATGGCTGTGCATATTTTAGTATATCTGTTACATTGTCTTTCTATTTACTCACAATATATCTATTGTAGAAGTGTAAATTACTAAAATTTGCTTTCCACTGAGCGTTTCTCCCTTATCGCACCGTCACCATGGGATATAATTGAAATATTTATCAAAGGAATTAACTTGTATTGAATTTAAACATATGCAATAATTTTGATAGCTACGTCGAAACCTTCATAAAATTATACAGCTTTCAAAATTTTCCTCACTGAACAAAATTATCGATGGCAAAGTTTTTCAGTTACACCAGACTAACAGCTCAGGGTATTAACTAACACTCAACTGTCTTCAACTGAAACAATGTAATACATCTACAACACTGTTTTGCCCAGCGTATCACTGCAATATGATATAATTCTGGACGATTTGAACGGTCAAATTAATGTAAAATTTTTCTTTCAGTGATTAGTGTGTCCGGCAAAAACTATGTAAGTCTGAAACACAATTTTGAATGGGAACGTTTTTTCGAGACATTTTGAGATTTCCTCTAAAAAAACTGTTGCAGCATAAAATGTTCTTGTGTTTTCTTTTGGGTGTTATTCGGTGTCGCTCTCGGCTATATCTATTGTGGAAGTGTATTGTAGGGTCAGGATTATCACGGAATTCCTTGGGAAGCAGGGCGTCGAGCGGGTGGAGTGGTCCGCATGCTCGCCAGACCTCAACCCAGTTGAGCATGTCTGGGGTGAACTCGGTCACCCAGGACTCCGCAGAGCTCTAGTAGAGGAATGGAATGCGTTTACGCATGTTTTCTTCATTAGCTTGAAAAGGGCATGTGAGGAAGGTGTGCGGTACACAAGATAATGAATGATGGAGTGCTTCAGGTTTGCCTTTTTCATTTTGGGGGCTTTGAAAACTGAAATGAGAATTTGAAAATTTGCGAAGTGTAATTCAGATCATCTACTTAAAACTTGGTAGAATTACACGTCACCCAGGATTCTGCAGATCTCTGATACAGGGATGGATTACGATTACACAAACTTCCTTTATTGGCTTGATGAGGAGCATGGGAGCACTTGGACACTGGAAAAAGTACACAAGATATTGACTGACCGAATGTTTCACGTTTGTCATATTCATTTTGGAGGCTGTGTCTATACAACTCATGTTTGCTAGTGCTGTTTGAACTGTTTGTCTGTATCCCTTGTATACCTATATTTTACTGAATTTTATCTCTTTTGGTAAATTGTTAGCATATGATTTTAATTTTGTGTGCTTTAGTTATAACAAACCTGTGATAATCTCGTAATTTTACTGTCCTTCGTTGACAGGTTTTCATGAATAAAATGTATTTATTATGACTTTAGAACTAGTTCTAGTCACGATATTGCCGATGCGACTTAAAATGCAAACTCACTCACTCTCTGTATGTCACGATGTGTGACATTTTTCACGGCACTCATCAGTATGGTGACGCTCTTAGTTTTTTTTATTTCTGAGAACCAACTTTTTTTATCTTCAGTGCATCTGTTTACGCTACACCTTAGAACCTAACGAACTATCTTTAAGCAACCTATAATAACGTTATCGGCCTAAGACTGCCCCACTCAATTGATTACTGGCCACGGTTTCTTGTTGTTGAGACTATTGACAAGACCCCTTTAAAGTTGAATCCTTTTGTCGTAGCTAAAGGTATACACGGCATCGCTGGTGATGTTAAAAACATTAGGCGATTACCTTCCGGTGCCCTTCTGGTTGAGTGTGCAAAAAGGCAGCAAGTCACCAATCTTATGAGTACTAAATCTTTGTCGGCATTCCAGTTACGATCTCGGCTCACAAAACACTTAACACCAGCAAAGGAATTGTCAGGGACCGTGAACTTTTGTTTGCTGACATGTCAGAACTTGACATCGCCTCAGAGATGAAGGATCAATGTGTCCTTTATGTCAAACGTTTTACAACCCATAGAAATGATGCTACTGTAAACACAAATACATATTTGTTCTCTTTCTCTTCTCCAAATGTTCCAAAATCACTAAAAGCAGGATACTGTTACTGTAACATCAATGTTGAAATGTACATTCCAAACCCTCTTCGATGCTTCAAATGTCAAAAGTTCGGCCTTGGGGCTAATAACTGCACATTGTCTGTTGTTTGTGCTCACTGTGGTGATAAGATACATACAAAAGAAGACTGTGACAGTAACGTTAAGAAATGTACAAACTGCATTGGTGCCCATCGTTTTCTAAAGAATGGCCTGTCTGGAAGTATCACATGGATACAACAAACTAAAACTCACCCGAAACATTAGTTTTGCAGATGCAAAAAAACTTGTCCAAAGTTCTGAACCTAAAGAAAGCTATGCTTCCATAGCTTAAACAAGTATAACAAAATTAACCGCAAGCTGTCAAACTGACTTGACTTGGATTACATCAGAAGCTCCTCTGATTTTTTAACCTACAATATCTACTCAAACGCCAGAGTCACTTTCGTCTTCATTCCAATCAGTAGCATCCTCTGATCATGGGGCATCTTCTCAAGCAACTCCAAAATCTTCAGAAACCGTTAAAACTAAACCTAAAAGGCCAGATCCTTTGAAAAAACTAAGTCGCAGAGCCCAGAAAGGGTGACAAAACAAAAATCAAAATTCTGTTGTTTGACAAATATGGGTCTCTCGAGGACATGGACGTTTCTGAAAACGTCCATTCTAGGGCACATAGCTTGTCGCCCTCCAAAAGAGTGCGGGGTAGATCCCCAATAAATGCCCCCAAAATATAGTTTATTCCAATAATATTGTACAGTGGAACTGCAGAGGATTGAGGACTAATTTACATGAATTACAGCTATTAGTCCAAGATTTGACACCTTAAGCGTTATGTCTCCAAGAAACATATTTAAAACAGATACATTTGACCTTCGTCCTTTTAATGCATATCACTGGTTTTCCCCTCCGGGTGATAGGGACAGTGACGGATCGTCCATTCTAGTCAGACAAAACGTTATTCAAAGCCCTGTTCCACTTATTACTAATATGCAGGTTGTTGCAGTGAGAATTACTTTACATGTAGCGTTTATGCTATGCTCTCTCTATATTTCGCCATCTTCGACATTTGCCTAAACTGATCTTCAAGCTCTATATCACCAACTCCCGAAGTACTGTATTATAATGGGAGATTTAAATGGGCATAACCCACTCTGGGGTAGTGTAACTACAAACACTAAAGGTAAATTGCTGGAGGACTTTTGTTCTGACAAGGATTTATGTATTTATAATGATGGTTCCAAAACATATTTACACCCTGGTACAGGGACCTATTCTGCTCTCGACTTGTCACTGACAAATTCAGAACTACTAAATGAATTTGAATGGTCAGTCCATGATGACCTCTGTGGAAGTGACCATTTTCCTACTGTATTAAAAGCTGTAACTCCATCTGATGTTCCTCCATCATCAAGACGAAGTTTTAAAAAGGCTAACTGGGCTTTATAAGAAACGCTAAAAAACTAAAACCTAAACGTATTATTGACGTTCCTGATTTCCTTCTTCATGGCGTGATGCTATAGTAGTACCAATACCTAAACCTTGACGTGATCATACGGATCCATCCAATTATCGTCCGATTTCATTAACTAGCTGTGTTTGCAAGACCACGGAACGCATGATAAATAATCGACTTGTTTGGTACTTGGAAACAAGTATACAATGTGGTTTCCATAAAAACAGAAGTACTGTCGATCACTTAGTGCGTTTAGAATCATTTGTGAAAAACGCGCTGATTAATAAACAACATGCTGTGTCTATCTTTTTTATCTTGAGAAGGCATATGACACAACCTGGAAACATGGCATTCTGAGAGATTTACATGATTTCGGTTTGCGAGGTCGTTTACCTGAAATCATAGCCAACGTTTTAAATAAGAGACAGTTCCAGGTCCGTGTGGGTTCTACCCTGTCTGATCATTACAATCCGGATCAGGGTGTTCCACAAGGCAGTAATTTGTCTGTCACTCTTTTTAGCATAAAGATCAACAGTTTATTTAAAGTTGTAAACGATTTAATAGATGGATCTTTATTTGTGGATGATTTTAATATCTCTTGCCGTGGGAAAAATATGCATACTATTGAACGGCAATTGCAGCTGTGTTTAAACAAAATAGATAAATGGTGTCTTGAAAATGGTTTCAGGTTTTCTAAATCAAAAACCAATTGTATACACGTCTGCGGTAAATATAAACCGCATAAAGACCCAGAACTATTATTAAGTGGCACCCTTATCAAAATTGTCAAGGAGGCTAAGTTCTTGGGGCCTATTTTTTATTCACATTTGACCTCTTTGCCCCAAATTAAATCCCTAAAAACCAAATGCTTGAAGGCACTCGATTTATTAAAGGTTATTTCTAATTCTAAATGGGAAGGGGACCAGGCTACCCTCCTTCACTTATATAGATCACTCGTGCGATCTAAACTTGATTATGGTTTCATCGGATATGGTGGAGCCTGTCAAAGCAACCTAAAATCCTTGATTCTGTCCATCACCAAGGCCTGAGACTTTGTCTTGGTTCTTTTAGAACATCTCCTATCGACAGTCTTTATGTGGAAGCTGATGAGGCTTCTCTCAACCAACGCCGTATAAAACTATCTTTACAATACATTACAAAATTAGCTTCAAATGAGTCTAATCCCGCATTGAATTGTATCTTTAAGCCTCTTTATGAGGATTTGTATAACAAAAGGTCTTCCCTTGTTCCACCACCTGGGCTCAGCATTAAGCCATTTCTTGCTGCTGCTAGCATTGAGCTGGAAAATATAGCTCTTTCCCGACTTCTTTCTTCTCATCCTTTGCAGTTGGTTAGGCCTCAAGTTGACGTAACATTGACTACATTTAAATTCAGAAACTAATAAATTACAATACAAACAAGAATATAATCAATTAAAACATAAATATAGCAATTATAAATCCTTATTTACAGATGGGTCCAAGGACGGTGGTGCAGTGATTTGTACCACTGTCATTGGATCCAGAACAATATCTTCTAGAAAATCAGATAATAGTTCTATTTTTACAGCTGAAGCTAACGCCATATTAACAGCTCTTAAATATATTCAAAGACACCCTAAACATAAACAGTATATAATCTATTCCAACTCTCTTTCTTGCCTTCAGGCGATTAAACATTTATCATGTAAACATCCACTTTTAATTGACATTATTGAATTGTATAATAATCTTGCCACTGGCCAATACGACATCGTCTTCTGTTAGTTATCCAGCCATGTAGGCATTTCAGGTAACACAATGGCCGATCTTGCTGCTAAGGCAGCACTCAACAAATCTGTGACACTACTTCTTATGCCATACTCAGATTACAAAGCTAGCATTAGAACTTATATCCGTGATCTGATGCAGAAGAAGTGGGATACCCAAGTAGGTATCAATAAACTACATGAAATAAAACCGTATATTGGTTACACCTACTTGGGCTGTCAGTCCAGATTTGAAGAGGTTATTTTACGACGATGTCGTATTGGTCATACTAGATATACTCATGCGCACCTGTTAAAAGGTGAGGCTCCTCGGTTTTGTATCCCTTGTGATGAGAGAGTCACGGTCAAGCATATTCTGCTTGATTGTGTTGAAGTCTCCATCACAAGGGATAATTATTTTACTGTTAAAACAATTAAGGGTCTTTTTACCAGCGTTAATTCTCATTTTTTAAAAAAGAAAGTGGTCTTTTGGTTGAATTTCGAATATCATGTTGTGTAAATAGATGTATTTTAGTTTTTGGTAGATTGGATTAGTAACTTGAATTGTTGGTGGCTGTACTCTCAAAAGGGGTTGAAGTATTGTAAAATTATTGTCCTCATGAGAGGGCACGTAAGTCCAGAAACATATACAGTAAATTTAAGTGTACCAGGTTTTTAATCGCAGTATTCATGTTGTTTTAATTTTGACTAACTTTTCGTACAATCGCCAGTGGCTGAAGGGATGGTGTAAATCCAACTGGGTCCATGTAGGTAGCAAAGGTACTGTAAGTCCCCATGGTCCCAAGTGTGGTGATCTACCTTCCGTTGTTGGCGATCTATAGTCTGTTTTTATATTGTATTGTCTAAATAGTGATATTAGTTTTAACTTTCCATGCTAGTTTTAACTGAACTTCTGATATTCTAGTTGTTTTACTGTCCTTCGTTGACAGGTTTTTAAATGTACATATGATTTTTTTCATTGTTGAATGTCCTCGTCACGATATGTCAGAGATATTGCCGATGTGATGTTAAATATTAACTCACTCACTCACCTTGAGTTTACATATGTGCACCAAATTGTAAGTATAATTTTTAAATTTCATTTTGGCTGTTCGTTCTATGACACGCGCCCCTCTTCTCGATCAGTAGTTTGTCTCGTGTCTTAGAGGCGACCAACGGCATCGGTGGCCACGGTCGCTGACTTACTGGCACATGCCTTCATATCCCAATTCCCACCATGTTCGATTCCACACATTGGAATATGTGTAAAGCCCATTTCTGGTGTCTCCCGACGTAATATTGCTAGGATATTGCTAAAAGTCCCGCAAAGCTAAACTCACGATCGCGAGTACTGACTCCATCAGAAACCATCTGATCAGCCGTCCATACACAGTATAATGATAGGCTTATGGGAACTGGCGCTTCGGTACCATGCACAAACGTAATGTACAAAGAAATCTGCTGCAGACAACAGAGTTAAATTTGCGTGAAGTGTCTCCTCCATTGCACAATTCCTTTGACGTGGGGAGGAGTTCAGTCCATAATTTACGTCTTGGCATTCATTTGCCCGTTTTGATTCTTGGTGCTTTAGGCATTTCACATACTAGAGTTTGTTGCTGTTTATTTTTATTTTTTTTTACTTTAAAATATTTAGGAGCGGGTCATGTAGTGTTGTTACCATGTCCTGGCAGTTACTTTACACAATTGCGCAGATGATGATTACACGATGCCATTTAGGAAGTGGTCAAATGCAGCATATGTCTCAGAGTCAGGCACCTAATTGCCAGCACACAAAGTCAGCCGCCTAGCCCGCTCAGCCACCGTTACTTCCACAAAATGAAAGTCGGACAACTGGTAGTCTAGACCTTCTTAGTAAAGTACAAATTCTAGTACTTTTTGGTTGAGTCCCATCCGGGATTCGAACCTGTACCACACAGTGCTGGCGATTAGGTGCCTGCCTCTGAGGGTGCGGGTTCGATTCCCGGATGTTACTCAACCGAAAAAGTACTAGAATTTGTACTTTACTAAGAAAGTTAAATCCTAAATATGACAAATGTTGCGCAGATGATGCTCGTGCATCACTGGATAGTCTGGTCTAGACTCGACAATTTGGAGACAGCCATAAATGGCTGGACTATCGTTGAGTGCGGCGTAAAACTAAACTCACTCACTCTTTCGTAGTGTCCAATATTGAAGGTTTTACATTTTTAACTATCATCTTAGTAATAGTTTGATATGAGGGAAATATATGAGAGTACCTACTGTGGCGTATGATGGCCAAGTGTAATGCATTAGTGCTCAGCTGTAAATCTGATTATGATTATGATACTCTTCATCACGAAGGATCGTAAAACAGTCAGTTCGGTATCAATGTATAAGTACAGAACACACTGCATCACGAAGGATCGTAAAACAGTCAGTTCGGTATCAATGTATAAGTACAGAACACACTGCATCACGAAGGATCGTAAAACAGTCAGTTCGGTATCAATGTATAAGTACAGAACACACTGCATCACGAAGGATCGTAAAACAGTCAGTTCGGTATCAATGTATAAGTACAGAACACACTGCATCACGAAGGATCGTAAAACAGTCAGGTAGGTATCAATGTATAAGTACAGAACACACTGCATCACGAAGGATCGTAAAACAGTCAGTTCGGTATCAATGCATAAGTACAGAACACACTGCATCACGAAGGATCGTAAAACAGTCAGTTCGGTATCAATGTATAAGTACAGAACACACTGCATCACGAAGGATCGTAAAACAGTCAGTTCGGTATCAATGTATAAGTACAGAACACACTGCATCACGAAGGATCGTAAAACAGTCAGTTCGGTATCAATGTATAAGTACAGAACACACTGCATCACGAAGGATCGTAAAACAGTCAGTTCGGTATCAATGTATAAGTACAGAACACACTGCATCACGAAGGATCGTAAAACAGTCAGGTAGGTATCAATGTATAAGTACAGAACACACTGCATCACGAAGGATCGTAAAACAGTCAGTTCGGTATCAATGCATAAGTACAGAACACACTGCATCACGAAGGATCGTAAAACAGTCAGTTCGGTATCAATGTATAAGTACAGAACACACTGCATCACGAAGGATCGTAAAACAGTCAGGTAGGTATCAATGTATAAGTACAGAACACACTGCATCACGAAGGATCGTAAAACAGTCAGGTAGGTATCAATGCATAAGTACAGAACACACTGCATCACGAAGGATCGTAAAACAGTCAGGTAGGTATCAATGCATAAGTACAGAACACACTGCATCACGAAGGATCGTAAAACAGTCAGTTCGGTATCAATGCATAAGTACAGAACACACTGCATCACGAAGGATCGTAAAACAGTCAGTTCGGTATCAATGCATAAGTACAGAACACACTGCATCACGAAGGATCGTAAAACAGTCAGTTCGGTATCAATGTATAAGTACAGAACACACTGCATCATGAAGGATCGTAAAACAGTCAGTTCGGTATCAATGCATAAGTACAGAACACACTGCATCTCAAAGGATCGTAAAACAGTCAGTTCGGTATCAATGCATAAGTACAGAACACACTGCATCACGAAGGATCGTAAAACAGTCAGGTAGGTATCAATGTATAAGTACAGAACACACTGCATCACGAAGGATCGTAAAACAGTCAGTTCGGTATCAATGCATAAGTACAGAACACACTGCATCATGAAGGATCGTAAAACAGTCAGTTCGGTATCAATGCATAAGTACAGAACACACTGCATCAACAAGTTTTTGATTGTATGTTTAGTATGAAGTAAACCTTGGCCATGGACCGCTAGCAACCAAAGATGGGTTGCTTACTGGGTTCATGGGAACTTTCAGAGCATCTGATAACAGCGCGTTTCCCTGTAGACATTATGGTATTACCAGTGCCGATGTGCATTGATAATGGCTAGTTAAACAAACACTGATGAAAGGATCGAAGTGAGTTAGATGGGTCTTACATAATTATTAGCAGTATCGCAGGAATATCAGGACAGGGGACACCAGCAAATGGCTTTACCCTTTGTACCAATGTGGAGAATCGAACCTAGGTCTTCGGCGTGACGAGCGAACGCCTTGAACAAATGCTTCCCTTCCGCCCCTGACTCTCACTTACAAAACCAAGGATACTCTCCCCTCACCATATACTTACTTGCACAACATGTATGACCAATGCTGCATCGTTAGAGAATGACTTCATCGTGTCTGCAATGTCAGGCAAGCAGGCGGATTATAACTTGCTTAACTTCCATTAAATTTATTAGACCCGTTTGGGTTTCTCGTCATTTTTTCACTCAACTGAGAAGTCCTTCATGAATGTTATTTATATTTAACGCAGGGAAGTGAAAGGCATCAGGTGTTGTTTTACCTGCAATAGAAACGTGGCTGGGTAACCAACAGTGATCAAATTAGCACTGGTCAGATGTAAGACCGATATCGAGAATCGGGCGATAATTCAATGAAACCTTTTATGAGCCTGGAGATTTAATAAGGAATCACAGACAACACTGCCCGGATTGAATGTACTTTGGGGAAATATTTCAATGATTAAAATGAACATATTTAAGTCCCAGTTATGCATACCGTTGCTGATAAATAGCTTGCTTGAAGCATAATGTTTTCAACTGGTATCTTCTGTGTCTGCCTCTGGCTTGCCTCTTTGCCAATGAGGTATGGTCTTTAAGAGGTGTGATGCAACGGAGTCAAGATCAACATCTGCTCCTGTTACATGAAGTTCCCCTCAGGTAGAACCAGCTTTAGTTTACGTTTAAATACTGATAAGAAGGAACAATATTTTTGAATAATTCCTGGAGTACATGGGTTTGGTTTTACTGTAGTAATATTTGTGTATATTTGTTTGATGGGACGTTGTTTTTATAGAAGGCTACCCTTCCTCCACTTGCACTCCTGCTGGGGACAGTGTGTCAAGCTTTTCTGGTGACTTAGATTCAGCTTCACCATATCTAATGGAACTGTATCCTAGCTTCTAAGAGTTATCTGAACAAATAAAGAAGGGTAATCTGATCCCGACTCAAGAGTTTGACATGAACTGAAGCGAGGCTAGTGCTTAGCCTTGGCAAATCAAACGTTGTGTGAGCCCCAAAATCTTGGCCAATTTGATGGACCAGATGTAATTAAACTACCGTACAGTTAAATCTAATTTGTAGAAACAAAAGAAACAACAGGTTTAAACCCAAGCAGAAAACATTCACCAAAAGGCAACATTGTCCCGATAACGACACAGCTGTCTGAAAACTTCGAACCAATCATGAATCTAACTGTGTGGGATTCCTCAGAATGCATGAACATGGCTGTGGAATATGTACCGATGTTGGACAGAGCAATAACTCCAACACCAAACGAATATGCCAAAACATTCATATGTTGCCTTCAGTTGCTCCAATCAGCCAACATTTGTACTTATATTTCTGCTTTGGCCATGATTGGCGTGTACCATTCAGCTTGGTGTGCTCACATTCTCATGAACATCCGAAACTCTAACATTGCATGTCAGTTATGACGGATACACAGAGCTCACTGTTGAATCATAATTATGATGTTGATTTTCAGTATTCACATTTTCAGATCCTAGAATGCACACAGTGGAGCATTTTAACCTTGCATGCAATATTTTCCAGGTTTGGTTTTCTCTCTGAAACATCGTACGGTATAGTGTTCTGGTGTCAATTATTTACGCCTTAACAACAGCAAAATTCTCCAAAAACCAAGTGGTGTCTGTTTGATGCTTCATATACATATAAGTGGTTACAACAACAGCTTTTGGCTCGCATGAAAGTTTAAAATTTCTGAAAATGCTTTATAGGTATAACATGCTTGTTATGTCACAGAAAACCGATCGGCGTTTCAGTTGACTCACTAGTACTGCTTCTTGAGAACTTGGCGTGATGTCAAAAAGAACATTTTTCTATTGTAGTATGATAAATGATGCACATGTTGTTGCAAACATTTTCAGAGAGATCTTATTCCGACTTTGTTGTCATGGGCTCAGTTTAGTCAACCGCATCGTGTTTGATGTTTTGCATGTTCTGACGGCACGTCTCTCTGCTTGAACATTCATTTTCACGATGGCTCCTGTCAACAAGACGTCTGGCAATGTGCTCGCCATTGTAGTGCTATATCTTGGCATCTCCAACCTGCACGACACTCGGGGTCAGTATATCATGACGGATGTAGCATAGATATGTTAAACGTTTATAATTACTGAGATGTTGTTACATAATCAATTATAATATTATATTACGTCAATGTTCAACGTTGAAGGGCATTTAAACTTGGTTTGCGTTAAGGAAAGGAAGAGTTATTCACAATAATGTAGTTGACATCCCTAAATCTTGCTTTTGTAGAATCAATTCTATTTGACATTATTTGTTATGTCAACATTTGTAAAAGATGTGTGAGTTAAGGTATTTGAAGGTTAGTGAAGCTGGTGAGGACTTTGGTCGCAATATTCCGTATGATCCCATGGATATGAAATGGATTTGAATGGATGGATGGATTTGAATGGATGGATGGATTTGAATGGATGGATGGATTTGAATGGATGGATGGATTTGAATGGATGGATGGATTTGAATGGATGGATGGATTTGAATGGATGGATGGATTTGAATGATTATTAGGTTGATCAAAACGTTAGATCCACATATACATTTTATAGTGGAAAATCAAATGAAACTGAAAGTCATGTGGATACCTTTTAGAATAACTTTTGCAACGAGATAGGTATTGATCCCTTAATTGGAACAATACGTCATTAAAGAAATCTTATGAAATCAGTGAGAAATCTTTACCTATGTCTTTTTGCTTTGATAATAAATTAAAGTATGTCTATCAGTATCATGACATATTATCTATTTATTATTTATTATTATCTATTGATAAAATTGCCCGGCATGGGCGACATCAGATTCATCCATGTCTTTGGTTGTGTTAAGTTCTGGATCAATATATGAAAACCGTTTAATATTTCTTCACCAAAACATATATAGCTGACGTTTACAAGACAAGTGTTAACGGGGTTGATGAGAATATCGATGCCTTTATCCGGCTTTCTGTTTTACAACTAGGGGCAGTGGAGTAGCCTATTGGTTGAAATGTGTGTTCGTCACGTTGAAGACCGAGGTTCGATTCCACACATTCTACCCATGAATGTAGAATGGGTGTCTTGTGTGATGGAAGTTACAGATGCTGTACTACCACGAAAACATTCTGAAGGAGACTTACACAAAACATATGATCACAGCTCAACAGAACAGGTCAAAACAAATGTCTTAGCGTAAGAATCCACATTCCTGATTTGGCAGACGTCGGGGCTAGGTGATTTCCCATGATGATGCGATCATACTCATACAAATCATTTCTTAATAACACTTTCTTTTTTCTCAGTTATTACTTTATATTTAAGGTTCAAACCAATATGCATTGGTATTATAATTCATATTTATTTTGGGGATGTAAAGAAAGGAGAATTGGGCTCTTAAACCTAATTATAATGTCTGCAAAACAATTCATCTTTGCAAAGAGACGTTTAAAATCTATCCCTACCATACACGGACTAGAGCGACATCTAAATATCATATACCAGTTAATGCATGTGCAGCATACGTAATACACAATACACGAGTTTGGGGACCTTTTGGCCTTCATGTCATAACTGTAAAACTACTCTTCCATCCCTTGCTGTCATATGAAAATGTCTTAACAGTGAAAAAATCACACTATGCATGTTACCCATTCAGTGTTCTTAATGTGGAAATATATTGTATACAATAATATATTATATGTACATATATCTCAAATTATTCACTTGATTGTGTCTATAGTCATGTAGTACCTGTACCTTTCAAATAAAAAATAGTGATAAAAAATATTATGTAGGAACACACAAATGCTCATGATAGGTGTTAGGGGCAAAATTGTTTTGTGACATCTGCCCGGGATGCTGTCCTGGTTGTATAACTCAAACCAGGACACGTCCATCCTGAGGAATATGTCGTAGTCGACGGTATGAAACATCTGAAATGCAATAACTTAGTTTTAGTCCGATTTATCAATATTCCGCCATATCAGAGTGGGGGAATTTAGAGATGGGTTCAGCACATGTTTACATGTGGGCAATCCAACACGAGTCTTTTTTAACTTTAGAAAGTTTTAACTGCCTAGCTGCCCCACCATCCTGCCACATCACCCTTATCAGACACGCGTGTTGTCTTGTTATTAGTGGCTGGTGATACGAGTGTGTGTGGTACTCTTTGTATCCACAAATGATTTCCTTCTACTAAGACAGGATTTGATATTAACGTAGCTACAGGAATGAATGAGTTCTTTTACTCCAACTCGAACAATGATTTAAGAAGCAATGTGAATGTGTATGTCAATGTGTCTGCGAATGTCTGTGTGTATGACTGTGTTTGTGTATTGTGTCTGTGTGTATGACTGTGTCTGTGTATTGTGTCTGTGTGAGCCTCCACCTTTCTCCTGGTCTCTTCACATTTCCCTTGCAGGTGAAAATATTTCAAATGGGAAAGAGGCAAAACAAAGCAGTACCTGGGAAAGTAATTATGCTAGCCATGCTCTCAATATATCGTATTTAAGAGACGGAGCAATGACATTCAACGGCAACCCGTCATGGTGGGAGGTGGACCTAAGGGGTTACTTCACTATCAGCTACATCACCGTCACAGCAAGAAACCAAAGCGCAGCAAGTACATACATATATATATATATATAGTCAGTGTCAGTCCATATCCTATTCACCATCTGTATTGTAGTTGTAATGATACATTTCGGAGAATAGTCACTTTTTTATTTGAAAACACTTAAGATAGTTTGTTAAAATGGCACAACGCAATACCATTTAAAGAAACCAGTTTGTACCACCTAAGAAACATAGATTATGTGTAACACCTACCCTGAACTCTATGTTTTCAGATTCCAATTTGACAAATGCAACCGTGGAGGTGATGGACAAAGACGTCAGTCTCTGCTCTGATGTCCAGGTGGTGTTGTGTGGAAATGTGCCAAGCGTCGTTTCTGCTGGGGAGAAGTTCACCTTCACTTGCAACGCCACCTTCCCCGTCCGCTTTATCCGAGTCTCAAGGCGATCCACACGTGACGTATTCCTTACAATCGGACATGTTGACGTGCAAGGGAAAAGGACCGTGAAGCCATGTTGTGAGTAAACCATTGACTGAAACCTCTGAATCATAACATCTTATATATATATACGACCTTAGTAAGAGCTGATATGTCTTAGCTTTGTGCAAGGATGACACAAACACCGCTGATCCTAAGAGACCATTGAATGGATCTGTTCGTCAGTGACGGCGACTTTGATGTTATAGTCAAATGGTACATGGCTATCGTGCCACCCGATCTTGATTATTTACGTGCTATAACATTGGAGTTTAACGTTTAATTACTAGAACTTACTATGTTTCTAGGGCTGTATGGACCCATGTTAGCTCTGTCTAGAAAGATGATCTTGTTGTGTCGTGTCACTGTGTCCCTATGACCAGGACCGTCAGTCAGCTGACTGGCACGTTGAAGAACATCCATTCACAAATGGATTAAAAGCATCTTTTGTGGCATACTACAAACCGCCTCGCCTAAGAGTAATAAGATGCCTGAGCAATCCTTGAGTATGGGTGATGAAATCCCGTTCATACTATAAAAATAATGTATCGTCCATAGGTTCACATTACACCTCGTCGCCGAACGTGAAGGTGTCCGAGCCGTTCCTGGCCACCTCAGCAGTGACAGTCGGCGACTGTGGCATCGTTTGTAACCAGCATCATTCATGCATCGACTTGATGTGTAATTTATTGCAAGAAAATTTATCGGACAAATGGTCAACAGTGATTTATCGACCGGCTTGGAAAAAGTCAAGATTCATCATGACGCCCCATGCACGTGTAGGAGCCTCCCATGTAGTATTGTGTTTGAGTGTGGTGATATCGTGCAATAATGCTGCATACACAAAATGAATGCCATTGTAACGTTCCTCAATGGGTTTTCTTTCTACCAGACTTCAAATTCCAGGTTCCCCTACATGTTTTAAGAGTATATCAAGTTTGTGTTGTTATCACTAACTGTAGTACTACGCGGAGGGTGTTGGCCATTAGAAAGTTTCACCGAGGTAGCTCTGCAACCGCTGAGGCTACACAAATAGGCTCTCTTCATACCACATTTACAGGACTTGCTCAACGTCATCAGTAAAACCGAGGTTGGTGCTGATCGTCTCCGTACCGGATGGCCACGAGTGACTTTCAATCGACGTGTAGAAATAATAATGAAGAACTGGTAGGTGTTATGGGTGGTGACCGATAAACCAATAACCCATGATTAGGTTTAGATGAAGTCTTAAAAGATTGCGTGCAGCAGTATGACATAAGCAGCCAGCAGCCATCATACGGGATAAGTATTTTACTGTGAAAACAGTTAAGGATCTTTTTAACAGTCAGTGCTCATTTAATTATTGTTTTTAAAGGAAATTGATTTTATTGTTGAATTTCGAGGAAATTATTGTTGAAATTCCTGAGGGTACGTAAGTCCAAAAACTTTCAAGTCTATGTAAACTTACCAGTCTTTTTTAAACATAGTATTCTTGTTGTTTAAATTTTGGCTAACTTTTCCAACAACTGCCAGCAGCTGAAGGGATGGTGTAAATCCAACTGGAGTACTTATCAAAGGTACTGTAAGTCCCCATGGTCGCTAGTATGGCGAGCTACCTTCTGTTGTTTGTCTAAATGGTGATGATAGGTTTAACTTTCCTTGCTAGTTTTAGTTCAAATTGTGATATTCTAGTTGCTTTATTCTAGTTGCTTTGACGTCACTTCTCTTGATATATGGACACAGAGCACTAAGTGAAACCCGCTGTAGTTTAAGTACAGGTGAAACTGTGTTGACATTGCACCATTCTGTTCATTGTTTGAGTCCTAATTGTGTGATCGGGGAAAGGAGTTTTGTTGCTGTTGACGAAATCGTAGCAATGTGTAAATCATGTTTAGCGTGTCCATGATGTTTTCATTTCATATGAAAAGTCGATTAACCATATCTTAACATCGGATCTGCAATAGACAGCGTCGTACTGTAGTGAATGGGTGAGTTTACCTTTACACCGCCCTCAGCAATATTCCAGCTATGTGTCGGGGGTCTATAAATAGTCGAGTCTAGACCAGATAGTATAGTGATCAACAGCATGAGCATCGACCTGAGCAATTGGGAGCCAATGACATGTGCCAACCAAGTCAGCTGGCCTGACCACCCGATCCCGTTAGTCACCTCCTCCGACAAGCATTGTTGCCTTTTGTGACAAGCATGGGTTGATGAAGACCTATTCTATGCCTGATCTCCACGGGTCAGAACAGTGAATAAAGGATGGGCATTCACTTATCATGTTGTGAAGCAAGCTTCATACCGAAACATCTGTAATATAAAATCTTTGGAAGGCATTTAGATGTGAAAAGCACAAGAAGTTCAGAAGTGCAGTATCTCCGGTGAGAGGATGGAGGAGCAAGGTTACACTCCGAAACGCTGTGTTATTCACAATGAAGAAGTTGACATCCATTTCTTGTTTGCATTTAAGAAATAACACCAAAATGAAGTTGCTACGGACAAACTGTGTCTGCAAATTATTATTACCGGTTAAGTGGTGTGAAGTCTCAAGGCAGATTCCGGGGCGGTGGGGTAGCCTAGTGGTTAAAGCGTTCGCTCGTCACGCCGAAGACCCGGGTTCGAATCCCCACATGGGTACAATGTGTGAGGCCCATTTTCTGGTGTCCCCCGCCGTGATATTGCTGGAATATTGCTAAAAACGGCGTAAAACCAAACTCACTCACTCACTCAAGGCAGATTCCATTGTAAATCCTGCTCACGAAATGCTTTGGGAAATCTATAAAACAGTGACGATCCTATCTTAGCCAAGTTGGCCATATTTTGTCGATTTCAGATATAAGTAGCTAGATCTGCCAATTGTTTCCATCACAGTTTTTAACGATGTGAAAACAAGAATAAATAAAACACGCATCCTCCAGAAGAATTGCGGAGCGGTTGATGAAGGACACAGTGGGTCATTGTAAGGTACGGAAAGCATAGGAGGGCCATTACAGTTTCATTATCCCCTACGTAGTGACTTTGAGATAATGTGCAAGGTCACAGCAAAAATATATGACGACATAAAAATTTTAGCGCGATAACTAAAGAAAGATTTGACAATATTTGCTTAACAGGTGTGTTGGGAGGAAGGTTGGAAGGTGTGCGGACACCAAATTGAATTGGCGACCTTCAGATTGATAAAAAATACTGATGTACACATGTAATATGTAATGGCGTTTGTAACAAGAGTGATCCATTTGACGAGAAGTGATATGTATAATGATGTATAATCGATATGAAATCTTCAACTGTCCTCTGTGTAACATTTTGTTAGCCGTGTGAAGTTCCGTGGTAGAATAGGCCTTCAGCAACCCATGCTTGCCATAAAAGGCGACTATGCGTGTCGTAAGAGGCGACTAACGGGATCGGGTGGTCAGACTCGCTGACTTGCTTGACACATCTCATCGGTTCCCAATTGCGCAGATCGATGCTCATGTTGTTGATCATTGGATTGTCTGGTCCAGACTCGATAATGTACAGACCGCCGCCATATATATCATGCTATGTCGTAAATGAAGTCTCGTATGAGGCCACACAGTGCCAGGCGTCGCTGACAAAAATGTTTCAAATCTCTGCATTACATGTAAACACGCTAAATCTAATTGTCCAGCATTGAGATAAACCGCCCAAGAACATTTGATGCCACCAATACCAATTTCTATTTTTAAAAATTTCGAGTAAATGTTTTACTTTCTCACATACCGCGCACGTGCGTGCCTGCGTGCGTGCGTGTGTGTGTGTGTGTATGACTCGACATTTGTATATATTATAACCGACTACGTTATCTGCGAAACAAGGTGACGTCACATTTTGTGTGCACACGAACAGATGATGATTTCGGTAAACAAACGTTTCATTCACGTGTGAAATATTGTGCATTTTCAGTTTGCTGAATCAATGGGTAAAATAATCAGTGAGTATATAAAATGCACATAACTCATTGAGGCCGAGAGACGCGCGCGCATGTGCGATTTAGTCCCATTTATGGGAGTCCCATATTTGGCAGTGAGATTATCATTTCTCTTAAGTAGGCCAGTGAGTTGTCCCATATCTGGCAGTGAGATTATCATTTCTCTTAAGTAGGCCAGTGAGTTGTCCCATTTCTGGTGGTGCGATTTCCGTGAATCCCTTTTTCTGGCAGTATGTTGTTCACAGCTCTTAACTGATAGGTACTAACTACTACTAAATTACTAATTGGATTTGAGTACGGATTAACTTAATCGATCTATAGCACCTTACCACTAGAGATACATGCAAGTAAAAGAAACATGGATTGCAAGTCATATGAATTTATTATACATATAAAAGCATAACAAAATTTATGATATTTAGAGTTGAGGTCAAAGGGCATATCACATATCACAGCGATAACAGAATAAGCATTGATTCACTTGGAGGGTTGTGCACAGAGTTAAAACCTTAAAAGAACCTGCAAGTACTGCACCACACGCTGACATATACGATGAAAAGTCTCTCTCACAGGTCACATACTCCCGGCAAGGTTGTAAAGGGTGCGGTCGTTTTCCTAAAAATGGGGGCGTTTGGAAAGCTTGTGACAAGCTTCTAGTTGAAGTAGAAATACACCCTATCCAATCCAAAATAAAACAAACAAAAAAAACAACAACTGTGTTCTTAATCATTAGGTGCGGGGGGTAATTGATAAATGGTGTCAGTTAAGCAGCAAATGGATTAATAAACCCAATTTCACCTGCGCACATGATTAATTAACCCTATTTCATGTTCACACAGGATTAATTAACCCACTTTCATGTTCACACGGGATTAATTAACCCACTTTCATTTTCACACAGACCAATTAGTTGTATCGTATTGTTGTAACACACAGGCTCCCAATATTTTGACTTTGGACCGAAAATCACTAATATCACCCTTACAAAACTACGTTACACGTGTAGTCAACTGAATTACGATCTTTTCCGTGCTGGTATAATAGATAACCCCAAATGTTCTTGTTTGGTATGGTTTGGGTATGTTTGTTTGTGAAAATTCGTATCATTACCTATTTGACTGTCAGCTATATACTCAACAGAGATCTACCGTAATAGCGAATTTACTCAGTGTTACCAATGTTATGTAAATACTACGAAGAAGGTGTTCTAAGTTGTATAACTTGTACCCAAACTTTTTTCTATGTTTAAAACAATTAGTCGTAATTAATCAATGATGGTAGTTGTCCTAATGCAGGCACTGCGATTTCCGTAAGTCCCATTTTTGACAGTGGATTATAACACATCCCCAATTGCGTCACCTGGAGACTGCCAGTTTTGGAATCCTACCAAACCAGTACCATAAAACTAAGCGCATCTTTAGCAAAAATAAATCCGATACACACTTCAAAATGTTTATCACGGCCTGCAAATACTATAATAGAATCCTAAAACAGGCACATCAAACCTCCAAAAGGCAAACTGCAGAAAAATTACGATCGACACAAAAATCTAATCCCAAAACGTTTTGGAATATTTTAAAATCTTTCACAAAAAGCGTGATAATAATGTCACTATTCAGTTAATGAAGCACTTTTTACCAATATAAAAGTATGAATGAGACTGACGAAAGCGATGGGGTAAACATCGACATGACTGAATGTGATATGTTACATAATCCAATTACTGGAATGGATATAACTTGTGCAGTGAAAGCGCTCAACAACATGACTTGAGGTATTGACGGTATACACAATGAATATATAAAACCAACGCTTGATGTTCTCATGCTTGTATATGTTAGATTGTTTAACGGTGTGTTTAACTATGTATATGTACCTGAATCTTGGTCAGTCGGTTACATCAGACCACTCTGTAAGAATAAAGGGTGCTCGTACAATCCTAATAATTACATATAACAAGTGTAAGCTGCTTGGGCAGAGATTTTACTTCCATACTATCGGAGAGGTTACAAAACTTTCACATTCCATTGAACTTATAAGTACAGCACAAGCCGGTTTCCGTGAAGCATATTCTACTTGCAGATGGTGTTTACTTATTGAAGTTCCTTATCGATATATACAAGGGTCTTAATAAAGAACTCTATTGTGCTTTCATAGACTTTAGCCAGGCCTCTGACACTGTTTGGAGACAGGGCTTATGAACTAAAATGATCAAAAGTAATATAAGCAGCATATATGTTTTAAGATAATTCGTACTATGTATCAACAAATTAAATCGTGTGCAAAACAAGGTAATTCTTCTTCGCCACTCTGTCACTGTCATACTGGCGTTAGACAGGGTGAAAAATTATCTCTGTTCTTATTTGTTCTTTACCTTAACGATCTTGAAACGTTTTTATGTGAACAGTCCCTTTTTATGTAACGGGACTTAGTATTGTAAATTGTTTCATTAAAGAACAGCTTGGCTTGCATATAAAATTATTTGCACTATTGTATGCAGATGACACTGTCTTGCTATCTGAAAGTGCTGAAGAATTACAATTAAGCTTAGACAATTTCACAACATATTGTATATTGTGGAAATTTAAGGTTAACTTAGATAAAACCAAAATTGTAATCTTTTCCAAAAGCTATGTAGAGAACGAACACTTTGATCACTAGGCTACCCCACCATCCCAGGCATCTTGAAATCCCAACTGTCAGCTGAAACTCAATGCATTTCCCCAATTTTATTATATGGGTGAGAGGATTGCGAGTATGAAAATGCAACTATTCTACAAAAAGACCGCACTTGAAAGTATGTAAATATATACTTAAAATACGACAATCTACTCCAAATTTTATGGTTTATGGGGAAGTAATGATTAAAACTAGAATTATAGTGAGTGAGCGAGTTAAGTTTTACGCCGCTTTTAGCAATATTCCAGCAATATCACGGCGGCGGACACCAGAAAATGGGCTTCACACATTGTGCCCATGTGGGGAATCGAACCCGGGTCTTCGGCGTGACGAGCGAACGCCTTAACCACTACGCTACCCCACCGGCCACCAGAATTATAAACTACCGGTGTAAAGTCATTACATAATCACATAAGTTATCTCGTACAGTATATAATGTAATGGCTAATGTGTCCACTTGTGTGGACATTCAACGTGATCTTTTAAATATGGTAAAAATATACTTCAAAATGTTGGATTATCATACATATGACGGTCCCAAAGTTTTCCTTCCGCGGTCTGGCTGAAACACTCTGTTAAATACACACTTATAGATCAGTTTAAGCAGTCATGGAATGCCGACCTTCAAAACTCATCAAAAAGTAAGCATTACTCCTTATAAAGAATACCCCCCATCTAGAACCTTATTTAACCAGCCTCCCATTGAAACGTGTTTGGTTAACAAAATTAAGAACATGTAATCACAGATTACCGACTGAAACCGGCAGATGGTGAAATATTGACACAGAAAATAAACCATGTACAGTCTGTAACCACAACGTTATATGTGACGAATTTCATATTTTCCTATCATGCAGAGCTCTAGATGATGTAAGAAAACGTATTCTCCCTAGGTAGTTTTGCAATAATCCCAATATTGATAGATTTGTTTTCCTGATGAAATCTGACTATTATCCTTTCTTCAAAAATTGTCTTATTTAACGCAAATTGTATTATCCCTGTTTTAGTTGTACATCTATATTATATTCACATGCATAACAGCCATTGATGCACATTGTATTCATCGAAAACATGTATGTTTTCCATATCATTTTGTAGGATTTATGAAAATAAAAAATCCTGAATCCTGTAATCCCCGAGACCTGCTAGGGATATCAGGCGTGAATAGCACTTAGTACTCTCAATCAGGTAATCGGCAGGTTCCAGGTGTTGAGCAGTGAAGTGGCTCTCCATCTTAATCAGCACATGAACTTCTGTTTTCGTCGCATTTCCCTCATATCAGGGACAAGTAGTGGAAGTGGAAGTAGTTTTCTCTTTTACGTTTGGTGAATGATGTGAACAAAGTGTGGATGCTTTGAGTTGTACTAGGTAGCCAACTCTTCACTGTTCACTCACCGGTGGATACGTGTTTACAACATAGACGTGATTATCTCCCTTTGTACGATTCACTCCAATATAATGAAATTCCCGGAGAGTGGTAACATTCCTGTGATAATGAACTCCTTCAGCTGACTCAGACTACAACACTATTGTCCTTCCTCTACATCACAGCGTATACATATAAAGAAAGAAAGGGATGTAACACGCACAAACACCCCACTCTCGTTTATGGTCGAATTCTGGAAATTGTGGAATATACAGCCGCGATTCTTACTGAAATAAAGCCAGATAAATTCCCCTGTGAATAAATTTAAAATTATCAAAATCGGTAACCGAGTAACGTTGCATGGAAACTCGGGGAAAGGATTTCAAGGATAAAAACCTGCCTACGAAACTCATGCAAAAAAATAAATAAAAAAATAAGATAATAAAATAAAACAAAGACAAAAACGACAAAAACAAAAAAACAATAAAAACAACAAAAAACAATAAAAACCCCAAATTACGTCTAAACTATAGATTTCTGTAATTAATAAGTGTTTAGGGGACCAACTGAGAGAGCTATGGCAAAAGGCTGCAACTTTTGTAGACTGTTTTATTCACAGGAGTTTGGGTTTTTAACCATGTCTCCCTGCACAGGTATCCAAGATAGAACCAATAGTCAAAAGGATTATGCTGCCGGGAGAATGTTTGTATCTGGACTTGGGGTTTAACCAGTGAGGATGGCAGGTACATGGAATATATAACTTGCTGATCCGTATTCATCAAGCGTTGCTTTATCAGCATCTTGACTGTATTCATGTAGTCTTCTGTGTAGTTGTGAAGCACTTCAGGTGTTCCTAAAAACATTGCGCCTCCAACCCATACCTTATTGTTTTTAATAACCTTTGCGATTGTCTCCTGTTTGTTGAAGGGGGATACTGCACTGAAGGCCACTTTCCGTTGATCCCATTCTTTGGGAATCTGGAGCTTGAAGGTTTTCTTGTCATCAGCGATACTCCGGAAGAGTCCAATATCTAGCCAGCAGAAATATTTTGTTGGAAAAAACTAAAACGCTAAAGTTTGTCCGCTAAAACTCTGTTGACCAATTCAAACTTAGCATGCATTGCACATGAGTAGTTCTCGTTGACTGTGTTCGGTTGATGCTTTGGATAGTTGGGCTACATGTAGATACTCCGGATTTCTTCGGCCAAGGAGAAGGACCAAAGGTTGTATCTGTCTATCAGGAACACTTTCGTCATATTGCTGGGAAACCTGCGTCTCAGGTTTATGAAGAGGTCGTACACATCCTTGGAATCGGTATATGCGACAAGGTTGTTTTTAATGTTGCCAAAAGCTTTCATCCAGTGCTTATATTGGGTTGGCGTAAACATGTTAGCCCCACTTCCTTTGGCGAAGGAGCCGATGTTGAAATAGGCTGTAACCACTGTGATTTCTGGTTTGATCAAAGAAGGATCGTCAATGCTTTGAGAAAGAATCTGCAAAAAATGATAATTCTTATAATTCAGGGAGAAAACATCTTCAGTACTTAAACCAGGAATACTTACTTTCGGGGTCTTCCCAGATAATAGAAAGAAAATAGTCCTCACCTGATGCGGGGATCTGGAATGAACCCAAAACGTTTTGTGAAAAAGATTAAAGAACATTAATCCATAAGAGGTCTTACTGAACAAATATAGTTCGTGTGAATGTGGCCAAGTGCAAGTTCCAGAACAGTTTCCGTAATTCCAAATGTTCGATATTATACTCCATATTTCATCGTGTATTTTCCTTGATTTTGTGGGTATCAAAGTATAACTTGTACTTAAAAAGTACCCGACAAACGATTCGGCTTCCATACTCTATTTTTCATGGGGCACTGTGTATCCCCGCTTCACAAGCTAAGGAACTAATAAAAATGATAGCCTAAGCGGTATGTGAAGGAAGATTGAATTAATTGACTCCATTCGTGTCTAATGATGTAATTTACTAGATGGTCTTATTTATGTTACATTTAGTCCCATAAATGAAACTGAGAGCAAAATGCACAATATATTGAAAATATTACTTTCATAAACTGCTGCCCGCTTTAAACTGTTGTATGGGTATGTGCATACTATATATTTATACCGAAAAGCGCACGTAAAATCTCCTAATCATATTCATCATTGCTAAATTTTGCGCACGTATTGAAAACGCGCAACATCGCTTGGCGTCCTCAAGGTAAATGCGTATAGAGTAGGCAGAAAGTTGAGAGGAGCTTAGGAACAGTGTAGTTGCGGTGCAGTTGGTTTTTAATCACATGCATCACGTATTTCATTTGTCACTCACTCACTCACTTTATTTGTACGCTTGTCTATGTTATATGTCACTTGTATGGAATGCCACTTCACCCCTGAGTCGGCACCTTGCCAAGACTGAAACATAAAATAAAACATGAACAATTATCCTTTGCCAGACATGCAACGAACACAAACAAACAAACAAACAAACACCCGGGTAGAAACAAATACTGACAACTGTGTGATGATGCAAGTTGGTTGTCAACGTTAATGGTGTACGTATATACAATGATTATCGACTTCCTTGAAAAGCGTTTAAATTGAAAATAAAACCCCACGCTACTGTGTACAACGGTCCACTGTGTTGTACTTTTGTACATGTGCAACCCATGAGTTGTGTTCACGGATGGTGATATAGAGAAATGATGGTGCGTCCATATGATGTATGTCTTTGAAAAGTTTGTGAAAGCTTGTACTTCCTGAATGTTCCCCAACTTCAACAATAACAATATGAGAAACCTTGGAGTAATGGTTCGTCAACACAGCCAGCTAGATTTACTATAAG